>NW_006775074.1:3762915-3791078 GCF_000442215.2 Lipotes vexillifer
CTTTCCCTCATTAGATGAGAGTCCATGTCTTTCCTGTTCACTTTCATAGTTCCAGCATTTAAAACAGAGAATGTGTCCAATAAGTCTTTGCTAAATGATTGAATGTCTCTGTTTCACTGCTGCTTACCAGTCCATGATCCCAACGTCAAATTTTTTAAATAAAACAAAACAGCTTGATGATCAGAGATTGCCTATCTGCTGTTTAGTTGCTATTCAGTTTCAAATCCCTAAATAGATACATCCAAAAAAATTTACTCAGGTCCAATTTTACCATTTCACTTTGAGGTCCATCATTCAGCAAGAAAATAGTTGCTCTACTTTGACTTATCTGAGTAGGTACTGTGGTAATTCATCCATTTGTCAATAAGGATTTGGTTATGGTCACGTTTACTACTGACTAGACCACAAATAGGATCATAAATGGGTAAATCTGAGTTTAGCTGTTCCTTAAGCTTGATTGTGGAAGAGCCAGCAAACTACTGCAAATATGTAATGTCAGACAAAAGGAGGGGAAAGTCCTATTCAACTGTCTTGGGTATATCATAAGAAGATGAAATATCACCACCTGTGTAATAGGGATACTAGGAGACCAAATATCAGTCCATCCTAAACTACTGAAAAACAAATTCTCTTTTGTAATATTGAACTGGGAGTCAAAGCAGAATTTCTTACTACTGCAGAATATATCGTTGAAATATATATATTTCTACATGCTAGAAATCCATTAAGAAACATTATATATATATATATATGTCTAAAAAAATCATACGTATGTATATATAATCTCCATTTAATGCTGTTGAAAGTTAGAAATATTATGGGATCATCCTACTTCACTCAATATAGGTAATATAGACTAAGTTGTTAGGATAATTTTCTGTCAGTTATAGTTATTCTTCAATAACATTTTCTTCATTTTTATGCCATAATAAATAACTAAGAAGGTTTTTCTCTGATTTCTGATTATTAAACCTATTCACTGATTATTATTATTTTTTGCAAGTTTTTAGTTGTATACATTGTAAGTGGCTGTCACTATAAATACCTTTTGTCAAAGTTTATGTAAAATAAAATAGCCTGACTGACTAGGTTGGTTAAATAGCCTTTTATTTTTTGCCTATGTATTACCAAAATTATTCTGCCCTTCAGCCAAGGACATAAAGATTGTATAAATCAACATTGATTGTTTTGGCATTGAATTGCTTTGCTGTTGAGGCCAAAGCATATTCGCAGATGTCCTTAGATAGTGAGATATCATTTACAGATATCTGGGTAATGCACTATGGAGACAGTCAGTTGGATGTGTGAATGCTTTGCTTTCCATGGAGATGTTCTGAACTCTTGGTAAACAAGTTTTTTTGTTTTTGTTTTTTAAATAATGTGATGAATTACTAGCGAAGCAGTAACAAAATGCTGTGCTGTTTCAAGAGTAATGATTATGTTGAGATCATTTTCTTATTAAAAACAAATCAGTAAGTAGGCACATTCCCATTTTGGCTTTCATCTTAAAATAAAAAAAAATATTTAACATAACTTTTGTGACTTTCATTCAAAACATGTGTTCAAAAATGTCAATAAATGGTCAGCTTAATGTTTGGCTATTTTTGTTACTAAATATTTTTAATTATCTTGATAATTGATTAGATTTTTCAGTTAATATTTAGTTTTATGTGCACATAGTTTACAAAACTGAAAAGGGGGAGTGCTTTTACAAATAACTTAGACTCCTGGTTTTCATTAATCACCATACTAATAAGTGGATTTTTAAACCATATGGGATTCCAAAAATAGTTTCTGCCATTCCAATCTTTTTCATTTTTGTATTCAACTCACATGCACAAACTATAGAAATGTCGAGAGTTTTCTCAAATCTACTTTTGGAAAATAAAGAGACAGAAGGTTTTAATTTTTGTAGGGAATTTAAGAGGTCAAATATCTTCCCTCCAAAAACATACATTTTAATTTTCTGAACAACCTCTGTTTTATAACTTGGTGTATATTTTTGTTTTTCTCTTATGATATCAAAACTCTAACACTGCAACTCTTACTATTTTGCATATAAATCATCGCTGGAAATCAGAATCATAGTTTACATTTCATGACTTGAGTTCTCAAAAGATTCAGCTGTGTGTAAACCAACTTTGTTACTGAGCATTTCCTGGGTTTGTTTAGATTTAGTCTTAACAAAAATATTGAAGCATTTAAATTAAAATCTGAGAACAGAAGATATTGAGCTGTTCAGGATTTGAAGGGACAATCAGCCTAAGATACATATAAAACTTGCATTCTCCTGGAAGTGTGAGAAAATAGATATGATATGCATGTTCTGGTTCAGGGTTCAAATGGAAAAGCACACCTTAAGAAAGACAATGAACTAAAGAAAGAGCATGGATGTCTGGATAAAACTGGGTGGAAGGAACTTTAAAAGAATACTTGTCCAAAGCCTTGTATTATCACCACAAGGTAGAAGTCAAACGACTTCTCAATGCCATTTACTCTCTTCATTTTGATTGACCTGGGAATTAATGATGAACATGCCTTGAATGTTCAACCATGGCAAGGGAATCATTTATTTTGTAAGTGGCACTGGAAATGTGCCGAAACATTTACAATTTAAACTCTCAAGCCAGCCATTCTGTCCTGCTGATTCAGTGGTATCAAGGACACAGCATCTAACCCTCACATTTTGCTTGGTTGCAACCCTCTATCTGCATAGGGTCCATGGAGCATGGATCTTGGTCGTATGAAACAAATCTTTCCTCTTTAAATGTCAGTATCTCATTAGACCTTTGTTTTGGTTCATTTTAGTGATGTTTTCCCCTGCTCTCTAGTGAAATGAAGTGAAGTGGTTAACAGCCTCTGCTGCCTTAAAAGTAAAAGCTTGTAATTTGACTCTAGGTAGGTTGTGTGACTCAAAACAAAGACTAAACATGCATTTCTGTCATGGAGGGATTTAAAGATCACAATAAAACTTGATAAAGTCATCTTATAAGAGAGTAACAATAATTTCCATGTTCTATAATGCTTAGTTAGGAGATTCCATTTGATCTCTAAAGGCCTTGGCTGAATTATAGTAATGCTGGACTGTTAAAGGGAGTCTATCTCTTATACCTCTTGGTTGAAGCTATATTTTGGTATAGTGTTCTATAGGGATGCTATGTGTATTGTTAGCAGAAGGCTTCTATCATTCAATTTTCTGTCTTTTAGACACAATTCTGATTTTATAAGAATTTTATGGTACATCCATTCAGAATGATATGGGGAAGATTTTCAGGGTCTATGTCAAATCGTAAAAATATATTGCCCTGTCATTTTGTAATGTGAGATAAACAATTTTAAAATACTGGGTACTATGGATGAGTTTACGTATTATCTTGAAAAAAATTTAATTGTTTAATATAAAGTCAAGGAAAACTTGTTTTTGGCTTCATGCTGGCAAATAGTATTTTAGCTTGATAGTCACATTTCAATCAACTGTTTTGAAATAGCATAGAATGACACACAACAATAACAGCAAGGAAAAATGTGCTAACAAATTTCTTAAATTATTTATTTTCTAAATGATACATGAAGTAGAGTTGAAATGAAGCAGGACCGTATTATTCTTCCCTGCCATGTCCTCCTGCTTTTCGTCTGTGGAAAAACTTTAGTCAAAGAATAAATTTAATCAGAGAAATGAGAAAATGAGGAAACAAGGAAAAAGCCATCAAACAGGGCAAAATAAAAATAGTTTTGTCACTAAACAAACTTAAGGATATTTAGTTCCTCCTCAAGTTCTATAGATGATATATTTTTTAACATCTTTATTGGATTATAATTGCTTTACAATGGTGTATTAGTTTCTGCTGTATAACAAAGTGAATCAGCTATACATATACATATATCACCATATATCCTCCCTCTTGCATCTCCTTCTCAGCCTCCTAATCCCATCCTCTGGGTGGACACAAAGCACCGAGCTGATCTCCCTGTGTGATGTGGCTGCTTCCCGCTAGCTCTTTATTTTACATTTGGTAGTGTATACATGTACATGTTATTCTCTCACTTCATCCCAGCTTACCCTTCCACCTCCCCGTGTCCTCAAGTCCATTCTCTACATCTGCATCTTTATTCCTGTCCTGCTCCTCTAGGCTTTTCAGAACTTTTTTTTTTTTTTTTAGATTCCATATATATATGTGTTAGCATAGGGTATTTGCTTTTTCTCTTTCTGACTTATTTCACTCTATATTAGAGACTCAAGGTCCATCCACCTCACTGCAAATAACTCAATTTCATTTCTTTTTATGGCTGAGTAACATACCATTGTATATATGTGCCACAACTTCTTTATCCATTCATCTGTTGATGGACACTTAGGTTGCTTCTGTGTCCTGGCTAGTGTAAATAGAGCTGCAATGAACATTGTGGTACATGACTCTTTTTTTTTTCTTTTTACACTTTTATTTATTTGTTTTTCACACATACACACACACACACACACACACACACACACACACACTCACTATTTTATTTTTTCAAGAGATAAATAAACTGCCACCAAGCATTGTAAACGGATGACTGGAACAAAAGCAACAATGATTGTAATTACCAAACACAAAACACACTCATACTAAGTCATAATATTGACATTCAGTCCAGTAATCCTCTACGGTAACAGTTTTTTTACTTTGCAGTGAAAATTGATTTTATATTTTTTGACTCTGAGTCCTTGTGGGAATTTTTTTTTTATTCAGACAGAAAGTCACAAAAATTATAATCATCCTCATCAGTTCACTCAGTCCCAGGTAATTAATTTTTTTTTTCATCTTGCTCTTCTGTTAGCACTTTTATGAATTCATCAGTTTTCCACTAGAGTTCTGAAAATGCTTATTCATTCAGTTCAGCAGTATAGTCAGTTACCAGAAACCTGTACTTGTCAGAGTCTTTTCCATGAATTCCTTGAAGAGGAAATCCTTTTATACGAACATTTTTGCAATAACATCAGAGTACACCGAGAAATGTCTGTAAATGACAAAAGACGTAAAAATGACGACGGTTAAAGATTTGATGAAAGTTCATAATAATGCAATTGACAAGGAAATTTAGTTATTTCTGAGATATACATTTTAAAGTAATAACTAGAATTATGACTTATAACATTGTACCAGAACATATACGATTTTTAGAAATTTCATGCAATGTCTGAAACATTTATATTAACATATTTCCATACAAATAACCCAAAGAAAGTTTAGTATTCATTGTTTTTTTCTGTTTGTCTGTTTTTTTATACTGCAGGTTCTTATTAGTCATCACTTTTATACACATCAGTGTATACATGTCAACCCCAATTGCCCAATGCAGCACACCACCACCCCCAACCCACTACAGATTTCCCCCCTTGGTGTCCATATGTTTGTTCTCTACATCTGTGTCTCAACTTCTCCCTTGCAAACCGATTCATCTGTACCATTTTTCTAGGTTCCACATACATGCGTTAATATACGATATTTTTCTCTTTCTGACTTACTTCACTCTGTATGACAGTCTCTAGATCCATCCACGTCTCAACAAAAGACTCAATTTCGTTCCTTTTCATGGCTGAGTAGTATTTCATTGTATATACGTACCACAACTTCTTTACCCATTTGTCTGTCAATGGGCATTTAGGTTGCTTCCATGACCTGCCTATGATAAATAGTGCTGCAATGAACATTGGGGTACATGTGCCTTTTTTTTTTTTTACATCTTTATTGGAGTATAATTGCTTTACAATGGTGTGTTAGTTTCTGCTTTATAGCAAAGTGAATCAGTTATACATATACATATGTTACCATATCTCTTCCCTCTTGCATCACCCTCCCTATCCCACCCCTCTAGGTGGTCACAAAGCACCGAGCTGATCTCCCTGTGCTATGCGGCTGCTTCCCACTAGCTATCTGTATTACATTTGGTAGTGCATATAGGTCCACGCCACTCTCTCACTTTATCACAGCTTACCCTTCCCCCTCCCCATATTCTCAAGTCCATTCTCTAGTAGGTCTGCGGCTTTATTCCCGTCTTACC
Source organism: Lipotes vexillifer (assembly GCF_000442215.2). Lineage (NCBI taxonomy): Eukaryota > Metazoa > Chordata > Mammalia > Artiodactyla > Lipotidae > Lipotes > Lipotes vexillifer. Next base: position 3,768,961 of record NW_006775074.1, read on the forward strand.
CCTAGGTTCTTCATGAGCTTTTTTTTTTTTCTTTTCTTAGATTCCATATATATGTGTAAGCATACGGTATTTGTTTTTCTCTTTCTGACTTACTTCACTCTGTATGACAGACTCTAGGTCCATCCACCTCACTACAAATAATTCAATTTCATTTCTTTTTATGGCTGAGTAATATTCCATTGTATATATGTGCCATATCTTTATCCATTCATCTGTTTATAGACACTTAGGTTGCTTCCATGTCCTGGCTATTGTAAATAGTGCTGCAATGAACATTTTTCTACATGACTCTTTTTGAATTATGTTTTTCTCAGTATATGCCAGTAGCAGGATTGCTGGATCATATGGTAATTCTATTTTTAGTTTATTAAGGAACCTCCATACTGTTCTCCATAGTGACTGTATCAATTTACATTCCCACCAACAGTGCAGGAGGGTTCCCTTTTCTCCACACCCTCTCCAGCATTTCTTGTTTGTAGATTTTCTGATGATGCCCATTCTAACTGGTGTGAAGTGATACCTCATTGTAGTTTTGATTTGCATTTCTCTAATTATTAGTGATGTGGAGCAGCTTTTCATGTGCTTCATGTCCATCTGTATGTCTTCTTTGGAGAAATGTCTATTTAGGTCTTCTGCCCATTTTTGGATTGCGTTGTTTGTTTCTTTAATATTGGGCTGCATGAACTGTTTATATATTTTGGAGATTAATCCTTTGTCCATTGATTCATTTGCAAATATTTTCTCCCATTCTGAGGGTTGTCTTTTTGTCTTGTTATTGTTTCCTTTGATGTGCAAAAGCTTTGAAGTTTCATTAGGTCCCTTTTGTTTATTTTTGTTTTTATTTCCATTACTCTAGGAGGTGGATCATAAAAGATCTTGGTGTGATTTAGGTCAAAGAATGTTCTTCCTATATTTTCCTCTAAGAGTTTTATAGTGTCTGACCTTACATTTAGGTCTTGAATCCATTTTGAGTTTATTTTTGTGTATGTTGTTAGGGAGTGTTCTAATTTCATTCTTTTACATGTAGCTATCCAGTTTTCCCAGCACCACTTATTGAAGAGACTGTTTTCTCCACTGTATATCCTTGCCTCCTTGTCATAAATTAGTTGACCAAAGAGGCATGGGTTTATCTCTGGGCTTTCTATCTGGTTCCATTGACCTATGTTTCTGTGTTTGTGCCAGTACCATATTGTCTTGATTACTGTAGCTTGTAGTATAGTCTGGAGTCAGGGAGCCTGATTCCTCCAGCTCCATTTTTCGTTCTCAAGATTGCCTTGGGTATTCGGGGTCTTTTGTGTTTCCATACAAGTTTTGAAATTTTTTTTTCTAGTTCTGTGAAAAATGCCAGTGGTAGTTTGATAGGTATTGCATTGAATCTGTAGATTGCTTTGGGTAGTATAGTCATTTTCACAATACAGATTCTTCCAGTGCAAGAACATGGTATATCTCTCAATCTGTTGGTATCATCTTTAATTTCTTTCATCAGTGTCTTATTGTTTTCTGCATACAGATCTTTTGTCTCCCTAGGTAGGTTTATTCCTAGGTATTTTATTCTTTTCGTTGCGATGGTAAATGGGAGTGTTTCCATAATTTCTCATTCAGATTTTTCATCATTAGTGTATAAGGAATTCAAGAGATTTTGTGCATTAATTTTGTATCCTGAAACTTTACCAAATTCATTCATTAGCTCTAGTAGTTTTCTGGTTGTATCTTTAGGATTCTTTATGTATAGTATCATGTAATCTACAAACAGTGACAGTTTTACTTCTTCTTTTCCAATTTGTATTCCTTTTATTTCTTTTTCTTCTCAGACTGCTGTGGCTAGGACTTCCAAAACTGTGTTGAATAATAGTGGTGAGAGTGGACATCCTTGTGTCATTCCTGATCTTAGAGGAAATGCTTTCAGTTTTTCACAGTAGAGAATGATGTTTGCTGTCAGTTTTTCATATGTGGCCTTTATTATGGTGTGGTAGGTTCCTTCTATGTCCACTTTCTTGAGAGTTCTTCTCATAAATGGGCGTTAAATTTTATCAAAACTTGTTCTGGATCTATTGAGATGATCATATGGTTTTTCTTCTTCAATTTGTTAATATGGTGTTTTACATTGATTGATTTGCATATATTGAAGAATCCTTGCATCCCTGGGATAAATCCCACTTGATCATCGTGTATGATCCTTTTAATATGTCACTGGATTCTGTTTGCTAATATTTTGTTGAAGATTTTTGCATCTATAGTCATAAGTGATATTGGTCTGTAATTTTCTTTTTTTATAGTACCTTTGTCTGATTTTGGTATCAGGATGATGGTGGCCTCATAGAATGAGCTTGGGAGTGTTCCTTCCTCTGCAATATTTTGGAAGAGTTTGAGAAGGATAGGTGTTAGCTCTTCTCTAAATGTTTGATAGAATTCACCTGTGAAGCCATCTGCTCCTGCACTTTTGTTTGTTGGAAGATGTTTAATCACATTTTCAATTTCATTACTTGTGATTGGTCTGTTCATATTTTCTGGTTCAGTCTTGGCAGGTTATATCTTTCTAAGAATTTGTCCATTTCTTCCAGGTTTTCCATTTTATTGGCACAGAGTTGCTTGTAGTAATCTCTTAAGATGCTTTGTATTTCTGCAGTGTCTGTTGTAACTTCTCCTTTTTCATTTCTAATTTTATTGATTTGAGTCCTCTCCCTCTTTTTCCTGATGAGTCTGGCTAATGGTTTTTCAATTTTGTTTATCTTCTCAAAGAATCAGCTTTTAGCTTTATTGATCTTTGCTATTGTTTTCTTTGTTTCTATTTCATTTATTTCTGCTCTGATCTTTATGATTTCTTTCCTTCTGCTAACCTTGGGTTTTGTTCGTTCTTCTTTCTCTAGTTCCTTTAGGTGTAAGTTGGAATGTTTACTTGAGATTTTTCTTCTTTCTTGAGGTAGGATTGTATAGCTATAAACTTCCCTCTTAGAACTGCTTTTGCTGCATCCTGTAGGTACTGGATTGTCATGCTTTCATTGTCTTTTGTCTCTAGGTATTTTTTGATTTTCTCTCTGATTTCTTCAGTGATCTCTTGGTTATTTAGTAACATATTCTTTAGCCTCCATGTGTTTGTGTTTTTTACTTTTTTTTCCCTGTGATTCATTTCTAGTCTCATAGCATTGTGGTCAGAAAAGATGCTTGATATGATTTCAATTTTCTTAAATTTACTGAGGCTTAATTTGTGACCCAAGATGTGATATATCCTGGAGAATGTTCTGTGTGCACTTGAGAAGAAAGTGTAATCTGCAGTTTTTAGATGGAATGTCCTATAAATATCAGTTAAATCTATCTGTTCTATTGGGTCATTTAAAGCTTGTTTCCTTCTTTATTTTCATTTTGGATTATCTCTCCATTGGTGTAAGTGAGGTTTTAAAGTCCCCCAGTATTATTGTGTTACTGTCGATTTCCTCTTTTATAGCTGTTAGCAGTTGCCTTATGTATTGAGGTGCTCCTATGTTGGGTGCGTATATATTTACAATAGTTATATCTTCTTGCATTGATCCTTTGATCATTATGTAGTGTCCTTCCTTCTCTCTTCTGACATTCTTTATTTTAAGCACTATTTTATTTGATATGAGTATAGCTACTCAAGCTTTCTTTTGCTTTCCATTTGCATGGAATATCTTTTCCATCCCCTCACTTTCACTCAGTATGTGTCTCTAGGTCTGAAGTGGGTCTCTTGTAGACAGCATATATATGGGTCTTGTTTTTTATCCATTCAGCAAACCTGTGTCTTTTGGTTGGAGCGTTTAATCCATTCACGTTTAAGGTAATTATCAATATGTATGTTCTTATGACCATTTTCTTAATTGTTTTGGGTTTGTTTTTGTAGGTCCTTTTCTTCTCCTGTGTTTCCCACGTAGAGAAGTTCCTTTAGCATTTGTTCTAGAGCTGGTTTGGTGATGCTGAATTCTCTTAGCTTTTGCTTGTCTTTAAAGCTGTTGATTTCTCCATTGAATCTGAATGAGATCCTTGCTGGGTAGAGTAATCTTGGTTGTAGGTTCTTCCCTTTCATCACTTTAAGTATATCATGCCACACGCTTCTGGCTTGTAGGGTTTCTGCTGAGAAATCAGCTGTTAACCTTATGGGAGTTCCCTTTTATGTTGTCATTTTTACCTTGCTGCTTTCAATAATTTTTCTTTAATTTTTGCCAATTTGATTACTATGTGTCTCGGCATGTTTCTCCTTGGGTTTATCCTGTATGGGACTCTCTGTGCTTCCTGGATTGGGTGGCTATTTCCTTTCACATGTTAGGGTGGTTTTTGACTATAATCTGTTCAAATATTTTCTCTAGTCCTTCCTCTCTCTCTTCTGCTTCTGGAAAGCCTATAATGTGAATGTTGATGTGTTTAATGTTTTCCCAGAGGTCTATTAGGCTGTCTTCATTTCTTTTCATTCTTTTTTCTTTAGTCTGTTCCACAGCAGTGAATTCCACCATTCTGTCTTCCAGGTCACTTATCTGTTCCTCTGCCTCAGTTATTCTGCTATTGATTCCGTCTAGTGCAGTTTTCATTTCAGTTATTGTATTGTTCATCTCTGTTTGTTTGTTCTTTAATTCTTCTAGGTTTTTGTTAAACATTTTTTACATCCTCCCAATCTTTGCCTCCATTCTTTTTCTGAGGTCCTGGATCATCTTCACGATCATTATTGTGAATTCTTTTTCTGGAAGTTTACCTTTCTCCATTTCATTTAGTTGTTTTTCTGGGGTTTTATCTTTTTCCTTCATCTGGTATATAGCCCTCTGCCTTTACATCTTGTTTATCTTTCTGTGAATGTGTTTTTTGTTTCACAGGCTGCAGGATTGTAGTTCTTCTTGCTTCTGTTGTCTGTCCTCTGGTGGATGAGGCTATCTGAGAGGCTTGAAGGGAGGGATTGGTGGTGGGTAGAGCTGACTGTTGCTCTGGTGGGCAGAGCTCTGTAAAACTTTAATCCACTTGACTGTTGGTGGGTGGGGCTGGGTTCTCTCTCTGTTGCTGTTTGACCTGAGGCAACCCAACACTGGAGCCTACCTGGGCATTTTGGTGGGGCTAATGACAGACTATGGGAAGGCTCATGCCAAGGAGTACTTCCCAGAATTTCTGCTGGAGTGTCCTTGTCCCCATGGTGAAACAGAGCCACCCCCCACCTCTGCAGGAGACCATCCAACACTAGCAGGTAGGTCTGGTTCAGTCTCCCCTGGGGTCACTGCTCCTTCCTCTGGGTCCTGATGTACACACTACTTTTTGTGTGCCAACCAAGAGTGGAGTCTCTGTTTCCCCCAGTCCTGTCAGAATCCTACAATCAATTCCCACTAGGCTTCAAAGTCTGATTGTCTAGGAGTTCCTCCTCCTGTTGCAAGAACCCCAGGTTTGGAAGCCTGACATGGGGCTCAGAACCTTCACTCCAGTGGGTGGACTTCTGTGATATAAGTGCTTGCCAGTCTGTGAGTTACCCACCCACCAGTTATGGGATTGGAGTTTACTGTGATTGCACCACTCCCACAATCTCATTGTGGCTTCTCCTTTGTCTTTGGATGTGGGGTATATTTTTTGTTTTTTTCAAGTGTCTTCCTGTCGATGATTGTCCAGCAGCTAGTTTGTGATTCTGGTGTTCTCGCAAGAGGGAGTGAGAGCACGTACTTCTACTCCACCATCTTGGTTCCTCCCCACATGACTGTTTTTGCATTATGGTTTTCTCAGGTTATATGCCCAGTAGTGAGATTGCTGAGTCATATGGTAGTTCTATTTTTAAGTTTTTTTAAGGAACCTCCATACTGTTCTCCATAGTGGCTATATCAGTTTACATTCTCACCAACAGTTGAAAAGGGTTCAGTTTTCTCCACACCTTCTCCAGCATTTATTGTCTGTAGATTTTTGATGATGGCAATTCTGACCAGGGTGAGTTGATACCTCATTGTAGTTTTAATTTGCATTTCTCTAATTATTAAAGATGTGGAGCATCCTTTCATGTGTTTGTTGATGATCTGTATATCTTCTTTGGAGAAATACCTGTTTAGGTCTTCTGCCCATTTTTGGATCAGGTTGTTTGTTTTTTTTTGTACTGAGCTGCATGAGCTGCTTGTAAAGTTTGGAGATTAATCTTTGTCAGTTGCTTCAATTGCAAATATTTTCTCCCATTCTGAAACTTGTCTCTTCATCTTGTTTATGGCTTCCTTGGCTGTGCAAAAACTTTTAGTTTCATTAGGTCCCATTTGTATATTTTTGGTTTTTTATCCATTTGTCTAGGAGGTTGGTCAAAAAGAATCTTGCTGTGATTTATGCCATAGAGTGTTCTGCCTGTGTTTTCCTCTAAGAGTTTGATAGTGTCTAGCCTTACCTTAAGGTCTTTTTTCCATTTGGAGTTTATATTTTTGTATCATGTTAAGAAGTGTTCTGGGCTTCCCTGGTGGCGCAGTGGTTGAGAATCTGCCTGCCAAGGCAGACGACACAGGTTCGAGCCCTGGTCTGGGAAGATCCCACATGCCATGGAGCAACTGGGCCCGTGAGCCACAATTACTGAGCCTGCGCGTCTGGAACCTGTGCTCTGCAACAACAGAGGCCGCGATAGTGAGAGGCCTGCACACCGCGATGAAGAGTGACCCCCACTTGCCACAACTAGAGAAAGCCCATGCACAGAAACGAAGACCCAACACAGCCATAAATAAATAAATAAATAAATACATTGTGTATTATTAAAAAATCTCCCCGAGGCTCCTTTAAAAAAAAAAAAAAAAAAAAGAAGTGTTCTAATTTCATTCTTTTACATGTAGCTGTCCAGTTATCCCAGCACCACATTATTGAAGAGGCTGTTTTTCCTCCATTGTATATTCTTGCCTCCTTTATCAAAAAAATTTGACCAGTTGCTCCCATTAGGAAACTTGCACAAGCCTCTTAGATAGCCTCATCCACCAAAGACCAGACTGCAGAAGCAGGAAAAACTACAATCTTGCAGCCTGTGGAAAAAAACCACATTCACAGAAAGATAGTCAAGATGAAAAAACAGAGGACTATGTACCAATTGAAGTAACAAGATAAAAACCACAAAAAGACAACCAAACGAAGTGGAGATAGGCAACATTCCAGAAAAAGAATTCAGAATAATGATAGTGAAGATGATCAAGGAACTCGGAAAAATAATGGAGGCAAAGATCGAGAAGATGCAAGAAATGTTTAACAAAGACCTAGAAGAATTAAAGAACAAACAAACAGAAATGAGTGGCATGATATATTTAAAGTAATGAAAGTGAAGAACCTACAACCAAGATTACGCTACCTGGCAAGGATGTCATTCAGATTTGATGGAGAAATCAACAGCTGTACAGACAAGCAAAAGCTAAGAGAATTCAGCACTACCAAACCAGCTCTAAAACAAATGCTAAAGGAACTTCTCTAAGTGGGAAACACAAGAAAAGAAAAGGACCTACAAAAACAAACCCAAAACAATTAAGAAAATTGTCATAGGAACATACATATCAATAATTACCATAAATGTGTATGGATTAAAGGCTCCTATCAAAAGACACAGGCTCACTGAATGGATAGAAAAACAAGACCTATATATTTTCTGTCTACAAGAGACCCACTTCAGACCTAAGGACACATACAGACTGAAAGTGAGGGGATGGAAAAAGATATTCCATGCAAATGGAAATCAAAAGAAAGCTGGAGTTGCAATACGCATATCAGATAAAACAGACTTTAAAATAAAGAATGTTATAAGAGACAAGGAAGGACACTACATAATGATCAAGGGATCAATCCAAGAAGAAGATATAACAATTAAAAATATATATGCTCTGAACATAGGAGCATCACAATACGTAAAACAACTGCTAACAGCTGTAAAAGAGGAAATCGACAGTAACACAATAATAGTGGGGGATTTTAACACTTCACTTACACCAATGGATGGATCATCCAAACAGGATATTACTAAGGAAACACAAGCTTTATATGACCCAATAGACCAGATAGATTTAATTGATATTTATAGGACATTCCATCCAAAAACAGCAGATTACACTTCTCAAGTGCACACGGAACATTCTTCAGGATAGACCACACGTTGTGTCACAAATCAACTCTTAGTAAATTTAAGAAATTTGAAATCATATCAGGCATCTTTTCTGACCATATGATATGAGATTAGAAATCAGCTACAGGGAGAAAAACGTAAAAAACACAGAAAAATGGAGGCTAAACAATACGTTACTAAATATCCACAAGATCACTGAATAAATCAAAGAGGAAATCAAAAAATACCTAGAGACAAATGACAATGAAAGCACAATGATCCGAAATGTATGGGATGCAGCAAAAGCAATTCTAAGAGAGAAGCTTATAGCAATACAAGCCTACCTCAAGAAACAAGAAAAATCTCACATAAACAATCTAATCATACACCTAAAGGACCTAGAGAAAGAAGAACAAACAAACTCAAATTTTGTGGAAGGAAATAAATCATAAAGATCAGAGCAGGGCTTCCCTGGTGACACAGTGGTTGAGAGTCTGCCTGCTGATGCAGGGGACGTGTGTTCGTGCCCCAGTCCGGGAAGATCCCACATGCCATGGAGCAGCTGGGCCTGTGAGCCATGGCTGCTAAGCCTGTGCGTCTGGAGCCTGTGCTCTGCAACGGGAGAGGCCACAACAGCAAGAGGTCTGTGTACCACACAAAAAAAAAAAAGATCAGAGCAGAAATAAATGAAATGGAAACAAAGGAAACAATAGCAAAGATCAATAAAACTAAAAGCTTGTTCTTTGAGAACATAAACAGAATTGATAAACCATCAACCAGACTGATAAAGAAAAAGAGGGAGAGTACTCAAATCAATAAAATTAGAAAGGAAAAAGGAGAAGTTACAAGAGACGTGGCAGAAATACAAAGCATCGTAAGAGATGGCCAGAGATCCTAGAAAGACCAGAGATAAACCCACACTCCTATGGTCAACTAATATATGATAAAGTAGGCAAGGATATACAATGAGGCAAGGAGAAAGGAGTAGGCAAGGAGAAAAGAGTCTCTTCAATAAGTGGTGCTGGGATAACTGGACAGCTCCATGTACAAGACTGAAATTAGAACAGTCCCTAAAACCATAAACAAAAATAAATTCAAAATGCATTAGAGACCTAAATATAAGACTGGACACTATAAAACTCTTAGAGGAAAACTTAAGAACACTCTCTGACATAAATCACAGCAAGATATTTTTTGTTCCACCCCTTAGGGTAATAGAAATAAAAACAAAAATAAATGAAGGTGACTTAATGTAACTTAAAAGCTTTTGCAAAGCAATGGAAACTACAAACAAGACGAAAAGACAACCCTCAGAATGGGAGAAAATATTCGCAAATGCATCAGTGGACAAAGGATTAATCTCCAAAATATATAAAGAGCTCATGCAGCTCAATATCAAAAAAACAAACAAACAACAGAATCCAAAAATGGGCAGAAGACCTAAATAGACATTTCTCCAAACAAAACTTACAGATGACCGAGAAGCACATGAAAAGATGCTCAACATCACTAATTATTAGAGAAATACAAATCAAAACTATAATGACATATCAACTCACACCCGTTAGAATAAGCATCATCAGAAAATCTACAAACAACAAATGTTGGATAAGCTGTAGAGAACAGGGACCCCTCTTGCACTGTTGGTGGGAATGTAAATTGATACAGCCACTATGCAGAACAGTATGGAAGTTCCTTAAAAAACTAAAAATAGAATTACCCTATGACCCAGTAATCCCACTACTGGGCATATACCCAGAGAGAATCACAATTCTAAAACACGCATGCATGCACCCCAATGTTCATTGCAGCACTATGTACAATAGGCAGGTCATGGAAGCAACCTAAATCCCCATCAACAGATGAATGGATAAAGATGTTGTAAATATATACAATGGAATATTAGCCATAAAAATGAATGAAATTGGGTCATTAGTAGAGACGTGGATGAATGTAGAGGCTGTCATACAGAGTGAAGTAAGTGAGAAAGAGAAGAACAAATATGGTATATTAATGCATATATGTGGAACCTAGAAAAATGGTACAGATGAACTTTTCAGGGCAGAAATTGAGACACAGATGTAGACAGCAAAAGTGTGGACACCATGGGGGAGAAGTGGTGTGAGGGTAGGTGGTGAGATGAACTGGGAGACTGAGATTGACATATGTACAGTAATATGTATAAAATGGATAACCTGCTGTATAAAAAATAAATAAATTAAATTAAATTAACATAAAAAACAATATCTTGTATGCATGGAAAAGGAAACAAATAAAACAACATAAGGTGACCATATATGAGTGGGTTTATCTCTGAACTTTCTATCCTGTTCCATTGATCTATATTTCTGTTTTTGTGCCAGTACCATACTGTGTTCATTACTGAAGCATTGTAGTATAGTCTGAAGTCCAGGAACTTGATTCCTCCAGGTCCATTTTTCTTTCTCAAAATTGCTTTGGCTGTTTGGGGTCTTTTGTGTTTCCCCACAAATTGTGAAATTTTTTCCTCTAGAACTGTGAAAAATGACATTGGTAGTTTGATAGGGATGGCATTGAATCTGTAGATTGTTTGGGTAGTAGAGTCATTTTCACAATGTTGAGTCTTCCAATCCAAGCTCATGGTATATCTCTCCATCTGTTTGTATTATCTTTAATTTCTTTCATCAGTGTCTTAGTGTTTTCTGCATACAGGTTTTTATCTCTTTAGGTAGGTTTATTCCTAGGTATTTTATTCTTTTGGTTGCAGTGGTAAAAAGGAATGTTTTCTTAATTTCCTGTTCAGATTTTTCATCATTAGTATATAGGAATGCCAGAGATTTCTGTGCATTAATTTTGTATCCTGCTACTTTACCAAATTCATTGATTAGCTCTCGTAGTTTTCTGGTAGCATCTTTAGGATTCTCTATGTATAGTATCATGTCATCTGCAAAAAGTAGCAGCTTTACTTCTTTTCCTATTTGGATTCCTTTTATTTCTTTTTCTTCTCTGATGGCTGTGGCTAAAACTTCCAAAACTATGCTGAATAATAGTTGTGAGAGTGGGCAACTTTGTCTTGTTCCTGATCTTAGAGGAAATGGTTTCAATTTTTCACCATTGAGTACAAGGTTGCCTGTGGGTTTGTCATATATGACCTTTATTATTTTGACATAAATTCCCCCTAAGCCTACTTTCTGGAGGGTTTTTAATCATAAATCGGTGTTAAATTTTGTCAAAAGCTTTTTCTGCATCTATTGAGATGATCATAACATTTTTATTCTTCAGTTTTTGATGCGATGTATCACACTGATTGATTTGAGTATATTGAAGAATCCTTGCATCCCTGGAATAAACCCCACTTGATCATGGTGTATGATCCTTTTAATGCGCTGTTGGATTCTGTTTGCCAGTATTTGTTGAGGATTTTTGCATCTATGTTCATCAGTGATACTGGCCTGCAGTTTTCTTTCTTTGTGGCATCCTTGTCTGGATTGGTATCAGGGTGATGGTGCCCTCATAGAATGAGTTTGGGAGTGTTCCTCCCTCTGCTATATTTTGGAATAGTTTGAGAAGGATAGGTGTTAGCTCTTCTCTAAATGTTTGATACAATTCGCCTGTGAAGCCATGTGGTCCTGGGCTTTTGTTTGTTGGAAGATTTTTAATCACAGTTTCAATTTCAGTGCTTGTGATAGCTGTTTGTATTTTCTATTTCTTCCTGGTTCAGTCTCAGCAGGTTGTGCTTTTCTAAGAATGTGTCCATTTCTTCCAGGTTGTCCATTTTATTGGCATACAGTTGCTTGTAATAATCTCTCATGATCCTTTGTATTTCTGCAGTGTCAGTTGTTACTTCTTTTTCATTTCTAATTCTATTGATTTGAGTCCTTTTCCTTCTTTTCTTGGTGAGTCTGGCTAATGGTTTATCAAGTTTATTTATCTTCTGAAAGAACTAGCTTTTTGTTTTACAGATCTTTGCTATCATTCCCTTCATTTCTTTTTCATTTATTTCTGATCTGATCTTTATGATTTCTTTCCTTCTGCTAACTTTGGGGATTTTTGTTTTCTTTCTCTAATTGTTTGCAGTGTAAGGTTAGGTTTTTTATTTGAGATGTTTCTTGTTTCCTAAGGTAGGATTTTATTGCTATAAATTTCCGTCTTAGAACTGCTTTTGCTACATCCCTTAGGTTTTGGGTCATCGTGTTTTCACTGTTATTTGTTTCCAGGTATTTTTTGATTTCCTCTTTGATTTTTTTCAGTGATCTCTTTGTTATTTCGTAGTGTATTGTTTAGCCTCCACGTGTTTGTATTTTTTACAGGTTTTTTTGTGTGTGTGGTACACGGGCCTCTCACTGTTGTGGCCTCTTGCGTTGCAGAGCAAAGGCTCCAGACGTGCAGGCTCAGCGGCCATGGCTCACAGGCCCAACCACTCCATGGCATGTGGGATCCTCTTGGACTGGGGCACAAATCTGTGTCCCCAGCATTGGCAGGTGGACTTTCAACCACTGTGCCACCAGGGAAGCCCTTTACAGTTTTTTTTTTTTTTTTCCTGTAATTGATATCTAGTCTCATAGAGTTGTGGTCAGAAAGTTACTTGATAAGATTTCAATATTTTGAATTTACCAAGACTTGATATGTGACCCAAGATATGTGGAGAATGTTCCACGAGCACTTGAGATGTAAGTGTATTCTGTTGTTTTTGGATTGAATGTCCTATGAATATCAATTAAGTATCTCCTGTTTAATGTATTGTTTGAAGTTTGTGTTTCCTTACTTATTTTCATTTTGCATGATCTGTCCATTGGTGAAAGTGGGGTGTTCAAGTCCCCTACTATGATGGTGTTACTGTCGATTTCCCCTTTTATGGCTGTTAGTATTTGCCTTATGTATTGAGGTGCTCCTATGTTGGGTGCAAAAAATTTTACAATTTCTATATATTCTTCTTGGATTGATCACTTGATCATTATGTAGTGTCCTTCTTTTTCTCTTGTAATAGTCTCTTTTAAAGACTATTTTGTCTGATATGAGAATTGCTACTTCTGCTTTCATTTGATTTCCATTTGCATGGAGTATCCTTTTCCATCCCCTCACTTTCAGTCTCTATGTGTTCCTGAGTCTTAAGTGGGTTTCCTGTAGACAGCATATATATGGGTCCTATTCTTATATCCATTCAGCCAGTCTATGTCTTTTGGTTGAAGCATTTAATCCATTTACATTTATGGTAATTATTGATATGTATGTTCCTATTACCATTTTCTTAATTGTTTTGCATTTGTTATTGTAGGTCTTTTCCTTTTCTTTTGTTTCCTGCCTAGAGAAGTTCCTTTAGCATTTGTTGTAAAGCTGGTTTTGTTGTGCTGAATTCTATTAGCTTTTCCTTGTCTGTCAATATTTTAATTTCTCCGTTGAATCTGAATGAGATCCTTGCTGGTAGAGTAATCTTGGTTGTAGGTGTTTCCCCTTCATCACTTTAAATATGTCCTGCCTCTCCCTTCTGGCTTGCAGAATTTCTGTTGGAAGGTCAGTTGTGAACCTTATGAGGATTCCCTTGTGTGTTATTTGTTGCTTTTCCCTTGCTGCTTTTAATATTTTTTCTTTGAATTTAATTTTTGATAGTTTGATTAATATGTGTCTTGTCATGTTTCTCCTTGGATTTATCCTGTTTGGGACTCTCTGTGCTTCCTGGGTTTTTTGACTATTTACTTCTCATGTTAAGGAAGTTTTCAACTATAATCTCTTCAAATATTTTCTCAGTCCCTTTCTTTTTCTCTTCTTCTTCTGGGATCCTTACAATTCAAATGTTGGTGTAGTTAATTTTGTCCCAGAAGTCTCTGAGACTGCCCTCAATTCTTTTCATTCTTTTTTTTTTTTTTCCTGCATCTTGGTAGTTATTTCCAGTATTTTATCTTCCAGGTCACTTATCCATTCTTCTGTCTCAGTTATTCTGCTATTGATTCCTTCTAGAGAATTTTAATTTCATTTTTTTTGTGCTGTTCATCATTGTTTGTTTGCTCTTTAGTTCTTCTAGGTCCTTGTTAAACGTTTCTTGTATTTTCTCCTTTCTATTTCCAAGATTTTGGATCATCTTTACTATCATTACTCTGAATTCTTTTTCAGGTAGACTGCCTATTTCCTCTGCATTTATTTGTTCTGGTGGGTTTTTACCTTGCTCTTTCATCTGGTGTGTATTTCTCTCTCTTCTCATTTTTCTTAACTTATTGTGTTTGGGGTCTGCTTTTCACAGCCTCCAGCTTCATAGTTCCCTTTGGTTTTGGTGTCTGCCTCCAGTTGGTAAGGTTGGTTCAGTGGGTTGTCGAGGGGACTGGTGCCTCTGTTCTGGTGGATGAGGCTGGATCTTGTATTTTTGGTGGTCAGGACTGCATCTGGTGTTATGTTTTGGGGTGTCTGTGACCTTTTTATGATTTTAGGCAGCCTCTCTGCTAATGGGTGGGGTTGTGTTCCTGTCTTGCTAGTTGTTTGGCATAGTGTGTCCAGCACTGTAGCTTGCTGGTCAATGAGTGGTGCTGGATCATAGTGTTGATGTGGAGCTCTCTGGGAGAACTTTTGCTGTTTGATATTATGTGGAGTCGGGAGGTGTCTGATGTATCAATGTCCTGAAGTTGGCTCTACCACCTGAGAGGTTCAGGCTTGACACCCGGCCAGAGCACCAAGACCCTGCAAGTCAAACGGCTCAGAAGAAAAGGGAAAAATAAAGAAAGAAAAAAAAATACAATAAAATAAAATAATTAAAATAAAAAACATTAAAAATGTAATAGAAAGAAAGAAAGAAGAGCACAACAAAACCTAAAAACAAATCTGCCAATGATAACAAAAGCTATACAAGAAGAAAAACAAACAAAAAAATAATGGAGAGACAGAACCCTAGGACAAATAGTAAAAGCAAAGCTATACAGACAAAACCACACAAAGAAGGATAGACATACACACTCAAAAAAAGAGAAAAAGGAAAATAATATACATATATATATATATATATATATATATAAGGAAGAGAGCAACCAAATCAATAAGCACATCTACCAATGATAATAAGCTCTAAATACTAAACTGAGATAAACATAAAACCAGAAACAAATTAGATGCAGAAAGCAAACCCCAAATCTACAGTTGCTTCCAAAGTCCACTGTCTCAATTTCGTGATGATTCGTTGTGTATTCAGGTATCCCACAGATGCAGGGTACATCAAGTTGATTGTGGAGATTTAATCCACTGCTCCTGAGGCTGCTGGGAGAAATTTCCTTTTCTCTTTGTTTGCCCAGCTCCTGGGGTTCAGGTTTGGATTTGGCACTGCTTCTGCATGTAGGTCTCCTGAGGGCATCTGTTACCTGCCCAGAGAGGACAGGGTTAAGGTAACAGATGATTAGTGGGCTCTGGCTCACTCAGGCTGGGGGTAGCAAGGGGTACATAATGTGAGGCAAGCCTGAGATGGCAGAGGCTTGCATGACGTTGCAACAACCTGAGGCACGCCATGTGTTCTCCTGGGGAAGTTGTCCCTGGATCATGGGACCCTGGCAGTTGTGGGCTGCACAGCCTTCTGGGAAGGGAAGTGTGGATAGTGCACATAGCATTGCACATAGCATTCTTGGTGGCTGCAGCAGCAGCCTTAGCGTTTCATGCCCGTCTCTGTGGTCCATGCTGATAGCCACGGCTCATGCCCATTTCTGGAGCTCCTTTAGGCGGTGTTCTGAATCCTCTCTCCTTGTGCACCTTAGAACCATGGTCTCTTGCCTCTTATGCAGTTCTAGGCTAGCTATGGCTCACTAACCTTCCCAGCTAGCTGTGACCCACTAACGCCCTTCAGTCTGTGTTCATGAAGCCAATGCCAATTCCCTCTCTGGGATCTGACCTCCAAAGTCACAGCCTCAGCTCCCAGCCCCCACCCACCCTGGAAGGTGAGCATACAAGACTCTCAGTCTGGTGAGTGCTGGTCAGCACCAATCCTCTGTGCGGGAATCTCTCCACTTTGCCCTCTGCAACCGTGTTGCTGCATTCTCCTCCATAGCTCCGAAGCTTCCCCCCTTCCCATCCCCTGTCTCCACCAGTGAAGGGGTTTCCTAGTTTCCTCCTTCACAGCTTCCTCCCAGAGGTGCAGATACTGTCCCTATTCTTTTGGACCCATTTTTTCTTTTTTCTTTTGCCCTACCCATGTATGTGGGATTTTCTAGCCTTTTGGGAAGTTTGAGGTCGTCTGCCAATATTCAGTAGGTGTTCTGTAGGAGTTGTTCCACATGTAGATGTATTTCTGATGTATTTGTGGGGAGGAAGGTGATTTCCACGCCTTACTCTTTCACCATCTTGAAGGTCCCTCTATATAGATAATATAATGAGGCAGATCCTTTGAGCTGTTTTATAGATACTGAAACCACTACCAGGTGGAAGAAGTCAACTACATTATGACCAGGCTGTAGCCACAACATAAGATGTGACAATTCCAAGAACTGGCCTCAAAGAAATGGGAACAAACTGACCCTAGAACTAAAGATTAACTGTACTCAAAACAATCAAGATGACACTGATCAGAGCACTGCATGCCCAATTTCAAGATGACTGTCAGAGCTGACTGTGCCCACTTATACACCTCTGAAACTCCCCTTTAAAAGTTGTTGCCCAGGGCTTCCCTGGTGGCACAGTGGTTGGGAGTACGCCTGCCGATGCAGGGGACACGGGTTCATGCCCCGGTCCAGGAGGATCCCACATGCTGCAGAGTGGCTGGGGGCGCGGGGCGGCCTGCAGGTCCAGAGCCTGTACTCTGCAACAGGAGAGACCACAGCAGTGAGAGGCCCACGTGCGAAAAAAAAAAAAAAAAAAATGTTGACCACTGACTGTCAGGGGAGAGTTGGCATTTGGGCATTAGTCCAACCTCTCCCCCAGTTGCCAGCCTCTGTAATAAAACAAACTTTCCTTTCTACCAGCCTTGTCTCTAGAGTATTGGCTTTCGAGCAGTGAGCACTTGGACCCCAACTTTTGGTAAGAGTTAAAAATTACTATCAAAATTTTATAATATTGCTACTATTACTACTACTACTGATAATAATAATGATGATGATAATAACAATAATATTAAGAGGATTCTTTTTCTTATCACCTCTCATAATATCCTTCCCCCCTAGGGACTGTTCAGGCTTTTATACCCCAAATCCCAAGCCTGAAAACTTTTCAGTACCTGACAAACCAGGAATATTTATCACTGTAGCTTAAACAAAAATACCTTCTCATAGTAGAGATCTGGAACTCTAAAATACCTCAGAAGTCTTCCTATACTTATATCACTATGGTTGAATTAGTTTTTATATCATTATAACCATGTAATGCTAGACAGAGTCAAGTAGTATTATGATGATATTCCCCTTTTCATATTGCTATTTTGTCTTCTTGGAGGTTATAATTTGTTTTTTATTTCCACTTGTATAATTTGCTATTCACATAGCCTTATTTTGTTTCAAATGTTATATTATTCTATTAAAACTTTCTTTCTTTCTTTCTTTCTTTCTTTCTTTCTTTCTTTCTTTCTTTCAGTACATGGTCCTCTCACTGTTGTGGCCTCTCCCATTGTGGAGCACAGCCTCCAGATGCGCTGGCTCAATGGCCATGGCTCACAGGCTCAGCCACTCCGCAGCATGTAGGATCCTCCCGGACCGGGACACGAACCCATCTCCCCTGCATTGGCAGGCGGACTCTCAACCACTGCGCCACCAGGGAAGCCCTAAATCCTTATTTTTAATGAGGACCTCTTTTCCATAATTATTTTCTTTTTTCCTAAGTTGACCCACTTTTGTTGTTTAATCCTTCACTTTCTGAAGCACATTACTCTTTCCTCAAAAAAAGTGCAAAAACTATATCTCTGAATCCTTTCATGGAAAACAAAAATGGAGTGATAGTCTACCTTCATATCTCCTGAGTGGATATTTTGGCTTAGCATAATATTCAAGGTTGAAGAATATTTTCCTTCAGAATTTTGAAGACAATTCTCTCCTAGAATCCATAATTGCTACTGAGAAATTTGAAATAGTTGTAATTCTTACCTTATGTATATGGTGTTTTCCCCCTCTCTTCAGAAGATGTTAAATCTTCCAAATATAACTGATATTTCATGATAATTGACCTTGGGCTAGACTTTTCCATTGGTTATATCAAGCAGTCTGTAGTCTTGTGTACTTTAGTTCCAGAAGTTTTCTTGGGTAATGCCCTTTCATTTATTTTATTCATGTTTTCTTCATGGGATTTTTTTTTTTTTTTTTTAGTCAGACATAATTCTCAGATTTGATTCTTTAAGTACATTTTATTTCATATATTCTAACTTCATATCCTTTTTTTTTACTTTCTAATTTTTTTCTCAAATATATTTATAACTTTTAGACAAACTATTTTTATTTTGCAATATTTTGATTTCCAAGAGTTTTTCCTTCTTTACTGATTTTTATTTTCAGAGCATTTAAAAAAAATTGCATGCATTAACTCTTCTTTGTGGAGAAAGTAATTATTTAAAGATTTTTTTGTTTGATTATTTAAAAAAGTTCTCTCTTTTCTCAAGACTGAATTATCATTTTTCTACATTTTTTCTCTGCTTTTCATTTTGAGATCTTTCTTCAACTGTCAGGTGATCTTTAACTCTCTCTTCTTATATAAGAAGGAGTCATTAAAATATCAGTTTGAAAGCCCTTTGCATACTGGTGGCCAAAATATAGGGGGCTAGATCCAGTATTTGGGTGGACAGCTGGCTCTTTTGCTGGGTTACTCTCTTTGAAAATAGGAATATGTACATGTTATTTCTCTGCAGATCTTCAGTTTACCTAGAGATGATGCTTCCAGTAGACCTCCCAGGGAAGGATTTGACAGTCACTGTTGATGCTCAGGCTCCCAGCAGGAGGCTCAATGTGCAAATGTTTATTTTCCTTCCTTGTTTCAAACTCTGTGCATCACCTGCACTTTTTCTCATATCTGCTGATTTTGAATCCTGTGCCTCTAGATGAATTTCTCCAGAAGAAAGCATAAAAATCCTGCTTGTAAAATAGACATCTGACTGTTGGTATGTTTTATTTTTTTTACTCATCCTTCCAACCACCTCCCCTCTGGCAACCACCTGTTTGTTCTCTGTATCTATAACTCTGTTTCTTTTTTTTTTTTTTAATATTTGTTCATTTGTTCTTTTTTTTTAAAATTTCACATATGAATGAAATCATATGGTATTTGTCTTTCTCTGTCTGATTTATTTCACTTAGCATAATACCCTCCAGTTCCATCCATGTTGTTGCAAATGACAAGATTTCATTCTTTTTTATGGCTGAGTAGTATTCCATTGACTGCTGATATTCTTTGCACTGGATGGTGAAAGGGGTGAGTCAAGTATTCATTTCAATAATTTTCAAATGATCCCTCTGTTTTCATTCCCATTCTGTTTTTCATTCCCACCTTTCCTGGGTCTTATAATTTTCCAGAGTTCTTCAGAGAAAATCAGTTCAAAACCCCTTCTTTTGAACCTGTGTTGTCTCTTTCTTCCTCATTGTAAACAAGTGACTACTCCTTGACCTGCTTTTCATCTTTCAATATTTTTTCTTGCAATCAGTCATCACATTATGTCCCATTTCTATTGATGTATACCATTTTATTCCCTTTATATTCTATTATTTTGTAATGGAATCTGGAGTGAGAGACAATCAAGTGGACAACTGACCATCTCCTGATAGAGGTTAGTAGCACATTTATTTTAAAATGGCCTCAATAGTGGCATAAGTAATAGAAGTAGCAGTAGTTCTTTTAGCAGAAATAGTTGTAATCATTACAACAGTAACACCTAGCAGTATCTACTAATGTTACAGTTATTACCAGTGTCATGATGCTACATAATTAATAGTGTCATATAGCTTATAGAAACTTTTAGTGCATTTGATTTTACCTCACTTAATTCTTACAATAGCTCTGTGTAAAGGAATGGGCAGATATCATTAATCATTACCCACACATCTTACTTTACAGATGTGAAATATAAGAATCAGGGAGGGTAGGGTTTCCCTGGTGGTGCAATGGTTGAGAATCTGCCTGGTAATGCAGGGTACACGGGTTCTAGCCCTGGTTTGGGAAGATCCCTCATGCAGCAAAGCAAATAGGCCCGTGTGCCACAACTACTGAGCCTGCTCGTCTGGAGCCTGTGCTCCACAACAAGAGAGGTCGCGATAGTGAGAGGCCCGCACACAGCGATGGAGTGGCCCCTGCTTGCCACACTAGAGAAAGCCCTCACACAGAAAAAAGACCCAACACAGCCCTAAACAAATAAATAAATAGATAGATAAATAAATAAAAAAGAATCAGGGAGGGTAAATAATTTACTCAACTTTGCTCAACTAGTAGTTTCTGTATAAAAGTCTACTCAGGCATCCTACCTTTTCCAGTATCCATAACCCATGATCATAATTTGCAGGGTGAGTTTGAAACATTATGTATGAATTTGATTTTAAACATTTCCCAGACTCTTTCTGGTCTTGTGATTCTTGCAACAGTCATAGAACACGAATCTTCCATTCAAGAATTAATTGTTTAGAAAATTAGAGTAGCTCAGTTGTTTTATTATTATTATAAATTCTGAAATCGAAATTTGCTTATTAAAAGGTTTTACCATAAATTGGATATCTCTAATAGTTCTCAGATACAACATGACTAAACTAAAGTAACCTTTTTCTTTCTCTGGATTTCAGGCATCTCATTTCAGAATTTTTCTAGGCATCCTTTGACCAATAACTCAAGAGTTTATTTAAACCATCTCATACCCACTTCCATTCAACCTAGATAAAAATAATGAACATTCAGTAAGTTTGCTTAAAAAGCATTATAATGGATAAATCCAGGGCTTTTAGCTAATGACCTCTACCAGTATGTGTCCAATGTACAAAATGTACCAGTATGTGTCCAATGTACTAAATGGTTGTTCTTAAAAAAACACTATAGTTGGAATAAAAACTCAGACATTATTTATGCTTAGCTCAACATTTGCCCTACAATAACATATGCTTCGTCTTTTTATCAGAGAAGGATTTACATTTAAATTCCCTGTCAGTAATAGATCTTTATCTTAAATCTAAGTTCCCTGATAGCACTTCTCCCCTCCAAAAAAACCTGAAGAACATCTTACCAAGTATTGAAACCAGACCATCTGATTTTCTTTCCTTCCTGTTCTTCTTCCATGAAAAGAATACGTTTGGTCTGACTTAATGTCTCAGAGATGTGTCTCACCCCCAAATTATTGGCTGTTATCCAGGCAAGTTTTCTGCAACCATGTATGATTTCAGAGTTTAAATGTTCTCCTTGTCTGGAGGGAAATTTCATGGTCAAGAATCAAATGATTCTTAATTCTTTCTGGGAAGACAGGCTTCTCTCCAAGTCTCTTTCAGTTCTTACCTCCATCCTCTACCGCAAACACACATATCCATATAGCTCCTGGGACATAACATTCTTTCCCCAGGGTGTTGACAAGAGAGTTGGATTTTCTAGTACAGTGAAGAGTAAAAAGATCAGGCACTAAGGTATTGCATAGCACAAAAACCATTCAATGATGATTTATTTTTGTCTCAACTTGGAATATTCATGTTTCCATGAGTTGAGTTTTTAATAGTAAAACTTTCATGAAATATATTGAGAATGCCAACTCAGTTGTCTACATTTTATGCTTCTAAAAGTAGAAAATGCTTACATTAGTGACATGGTAATTATCATGAACTTTGTAGAGTCATGAGCTTAAAGTACATTTGAAAAAGCTATCTAGTTTCATCCCTAATTTTGTCAGTGAACTGCATGTACTTCATGATGAGTTGATGCCATGTATACACAGTGACATGATCCTCTCATAAGTGTGAGAAAGTGCTAGAAGACTGCCCCTACAGACACCTTTCTCCAGACCTCAGAGCAAATGGAAAGGGCTATGGGGCCCTTTGAACCCCGACTCTAATAGATGTGTAGCTTTGGGTAAATTGAAGCTCCATAAATTTTCACCTTACTACCTATAAAGTTGGAATAAAAATACAGAGTTCACAAAACTGTAAAGATAAAGGAGATACACTTATTCTAACATAATGCCATATAATAAATATTATCTTCTCTTTCCCTTCATTTTCTTCTGGAT
>NW_006775074.1:3791088-3830413 GCF_000442215.2 Lipotes vexillifer
CATTTTCTTCTGGATTGTTTTGCTCCCTTTCATTTTTAATTTATTTTAAGAGGAGAACAACTTTAGAGAAGATTGTGGTTTTCTACTACAAGATGAGGTTAAATGTAGGTACCCCATGTAAGGATAAACGACCTCCTAGAGGAGAGATGCACTTCTTTGCACTGGGTTTTGTTACCTGGTCATCAGCAGACCAGTGTGCATATGTAAAAAAGAACATTGGGTCACTTATATCCAGAAAATGATGCACACAATCCGTATGCTTTTATAGTCTGCTCCTCCTGTTTCTCTGTGCAATTATGCCCCAAAAGGAAGGCAGTGAATAAGTTAATCTTGATTTTTACCTATAAACCATAAAGATCAAAGGAGAGTCTGCTTGGACTTCCTTGGTTGTGCAGTGGTTAAGAAACCGCCTGCCAATGCAGGGGACATGGGTTTGATCCTTGGTCCAGGAAGATCCCACATGCCATGGAGCAACTAAGCCTGTGCTCCACAGCTACTGAGCCTGTATTCTAGAGCTCACGAGTAACAACTACTGAGCCCACGTGCCACAGCTACTGAAGCCCGCATACCTAGAACCCATGCTCTGCAACAAGAGAAGCCACTGCAATGAGAAGCCCACACCCTGCAACAGAGTAGCCTCCACTAGTCACAAATAAAGAAATCTCACATGCAGCAATAAAGACCCAAAGCAGCCAAAAATAAATAAATAAAATAAGCTAATTAAAAAAAAAAAAAAAAGAGAGAGAGTCTGCTTTTCTGCTGATCCCGCACCCTGTATTTCCTCCTGGATGAGATCTTCTATTTAGCCTCAGAATAGAGTAAGTCCTCCCATGGTTGACTCTTATATGTCTTTTCTGCCTGTTTGCCACTATGAGGGTGAAAGTTAAAAGTTTCTGACATGGGGAGTTATTGTTTAATAGGTACATAGTTTCAGCACTGCAATATGAAAAAGTTCTGGAGATGGTGAGGACGGTTGCATAATAATGTGAATGTACATAATGCCACTGCACTGTACACTTAAAATGGTTAAAGTGGTAAGTTTTATGTTGTATATACTTTACCACAAATAAGAGAAGTCTTTTCAAAATTTTCTGACCAAAAGGAACAAGGATACTCCAATATGGATTGAACTATGTGTTCACAACATCATATATGGGAAGTGGTCATGAATAGATTTTCTCTACCTGTCTAATGAAAGGAAGCCCTATTTTGCTCTTCAACTCATGAATCTGCTGCTAACCACAAAAAGGCTTGAGTCTCTTTTCTTTTCTGAATCATTAAATCATAATGCATAATAAATCTAAATGCTATTTTCAGAAAGTTATGTTTAGACTCTAGAGCATGACCTAAGTTTCAGAAAAATAACTTCTTTTGCCACCAACACCATAATTCAGAATAAGCAAAACTATTCACACTAGTGTTTCTAAGTAATATAGTCCACAGAAACAGATGAGAATTTTTAAATTTGCTTTTTGAAAATATACTTTATATATAATTGTCTCTTGTAATTAAACAACAGAATTTTCCTAATAAAATAGTAAAGATTATTATGCAATGATAAATTTTTAGTTAAAAATCAATTTCTAAATGATCGTAACTAATTTGACTTATAAGTCCACTAATTAGTAAGAATGGAAAATGAGTCAAAAGAGAGAAGAAGAAAGGTATTGTCCACTCATTTGTGAAAGAAAAGAAAAATAATAAGGATTCCTAAGATTGTTTAAAGAGCTGTGATGATTAGATATGTAAGATGCAGGAAGTAGGATTAAAAACTATATGGTCGGGGCTTCCCTGGTGGCGCAGTGGTTGAGAATCTGCCTGCCAATGCAGGGGACATGGGTTCGAGACCTGGTCTGGGAGGATCCCACATGCCACAGAGCAACTAGGTCTGTGAGCCACAACTACTGATCCTGCGCGTCTGGAGCCTGTGCTCCAGAACAAGAGAGGCTGCAGTAGTGAGAAGCCGGCACACCGCGATGAAGAGTGGCCTCCGCTTGCCGCAACTAGAAAAAGCCCTCGCACAGAAACGAAGACCCAACACAGCCAAAAATAAATAAATAAATAAATAAATAAATAAAACCGAAAACTATATGGTCTATTCCATTGTAATAATACAATTCTACTAAAAGAGTAAGGATGTTCAGAGAAACAGATGCCATATAGTGCAGTCTCATTTTACATCATGATTCAACAAGCTTAAGAGATTCAATGACTTTCCCAAGTTCTCATGCCTTGCAAGTGGCAGTCAGTGTTAGTATTAGCAAGCTAATTCTCATTGCATTGCACAATATGGTCTCCTTAAGAAAGACTATAACTTCTGCAGGAAGAAATGGTAGAATCTCCTAACTTGTTGATTTAAATCGAAAGAAAAAGACAACTCTCTTGGACATCTTAATATTCAAAAGCATTTTGATTAAATATGAAATCTCAGTAATCATGTGTATTAATTCACAGATATTTTTTTTTTTTTTTTTGCGATACGCGGGCCTCTCACCGCTGCGGCTCCTCCCGCCGCGGAGCACAGGCTCCGGACGCAGTGTCCCCTGCATCGGCAGGCGGACTCTCAACCACTGCGCCACCAGGGAAGCCCCACAGATAACTTTTAACACTCTGAAAATGTTTTCCATCATCTCATTAATGCTCATTTAATTGTACAGAAATAAAATAAATGGCAAAGAAAATACCTCCAAAACTTGAGCTTACAAAGGTAAAGTGAATTTCTCTGTAGCGTTAAGATATTTTAAATTAGAGTAATTAATCGCTTCTTTGAAATGGAGGAGAATAAATTGGACTCCATTATGTGACCTATTTTCACATAAGATTTGATGCTATAGTTTTAATGTTCTGATCCATTCACCTTTACCCAGTTTAACTCCCAAACAATGCTAGCTTCTTTTGAACCCAGGATGCTTATCTGGTTTACACATCCAGTAGGAAAGTGGCACCTTCTTGCTCTTTTTGCTTTAAGTTCTTTGTTTTTCTTTCACTATTTGCCCCCAAGGACATTGCACTTGCATTTGCCCCTGCCTAAAATGTGTTCCATGAGTTTCCAGCAAAGCTGCCTCCTTTTCATGATTTAGCTTTCAGCTCAACTCTTACTTTCTCAGAAAAGTCATTCCTTTATCACCTTATCTGTTTCTGCTTTCTGAATCTTCTCTATTTCATCACCTTTTCTCTTCATGTAGTACTTTTAATTACTACAAAATCTGTGTTTTTTTGTATGAATTCTGTCTATGCCCAGGCTAAACGTACGTTCTTCCAGCTGCTATTTACTTATCTCATTTCTCCACCTTTGATAAGACAGTCACTTTCCCAACCAAAGCATTGTGGGACTGCTGCTTCCTGAGATTTGGACATTATATTCTCTAATGTTGCCCAAGATGCTTTCCTTAAATATATCTTCTCATTGGTTCACGTGAAGCTTATACTCCACTAAGGTTTTATGTGAGCTCCTATAAAAACTATTCTCTCAAATTCTGTAGATATTTAATTTTAAAACACATTTAAATGAAGAATTTATATTTAAGTGCCACAGAGTCACAGAAAATAAACCAAATTCTTTAGCCACGTCCTTTTGAAAGTCATTGTAGAGCTTCCCATTTCTTGAGACAGCAAACAAGAAATTCAGCATTTAGCTTGTATTCAGTTTGCATTCCTTCTTACTTACTGAGCATACTTTATCCACTTTAACTCCCCTGTGTCATTATGTTTCACGAATCTAGAAAGCCTATATAAAACCAACACCAAGGATGCATTTTGTGTGGCTTGGGAAAATATTTTTAGAATCTCATATTAAAAGGCATGACATATAATAGTGTTACTCCGTGTGGAGTGACAAATCATTTATATTTTGTGCAAAGGAAACTGTTGGCAATGAACTTGGTGGAATACTCTTTAGCTATCTGTGAATAAGAGGCACTGTTAACTTATTAGATACGGTTTGTCTTCCAACCCCACCCCATGCCTAATTACACTGTATAGAACGTTAAGTAGGCACTGAACTAAGAGATGTGGAATCACAGGCAGCATGATCCTATTGTGATTGCCTCCAGCACTGCATAGGCATGGTTGTTTTTTTCTGATATTTTGGAGAACTTCATAATTATACATTTTCTGCCACTGAGTGATCCAGTGTGTAATTACACAGTTCAAATACAATAGTTCTGGTTACTGTTCAAATACGTGTAGCTACATGGGATTAAAATGTATTTAATACTAATTACATAGAAATGTGATGGGACATATTACTGCTTTTATTGGCAATATGAAATGTGCAGGTATAATCGACCCCATTTGTATGTAAGGGTAGTATCTATCCCTGCATGCAACTTTGCATAGCCATTCTGTTAGCGAAATGCTCTTGATATTGTAACACCAACTTTAGAAACATTATACAAGGAAGTAAATGAAATCCACAGTGGAATAGATTTTGGGTAAATAGTACATATTTATTACTTATTTTAGTGTGTTTTTCTTTTCCATTATGACTTATTACAGGATAATGAATATTGTTCCCTGTGCTATACAGTAGGCCTGGTTGTTTATTTATTTTATATCTAGTAGTTTGTATCTGTGCTTCTTTTAACTGATTATTTTCTTTTTGTTTAGCAAGAACCATCTGGCAATCTCAGCAATGGACACCAGATGGCGTTGCATTGAATAACTGCGTTTTCAATTGACAATGAAAGCTAGAAACATTTTGGGGATGGAGTGCACGTTAGAAATATTCATGTCTAGCCTCTCATTTTGCAACTAAAATTACTCACATTCAGAGAGGTGATATTATTTCTACAAGACTATGTTTAAGATAAATGTCTGACCTGGCATTCAAATCCCAGTGTGTTTTAAACACGCTATTCTATCTTTCCATGTGATTATGGTTTCATTGCATCAAAGGAAGAGAAGCACGAGGATAATGGTCAAATTTTAAATCATAGCTGGGACACTTGCTAGCTGTGTGACACTGGGCACATCACTTAACCATTTCACTCTTAGTTTCCTTTGTGAAAAAAAGTGGGGGTAGGGATTAAAAGCACACCTACCCTATAGTTTTCTTTTATGTTGATTAAGCTGTAAAAGTTCTATGTAAAATAGTTAATAATTTTATACATAGCAGATTCTCTAGACATATTGGTCCCACGTGAATTTAAGGGACCATACGTTTTCCATCATTTTTATAATTCTAAAGCTTTTGTTGCATAGTGCATTTTACTTTACTCTGTAGTTAAGATGAGCTGCCTTTTACTCTCAGGAGCTTTTGCTCCAAGACAGATACTCAAATGTAGATCTGTAGACAGTGCTCCAAATAATCACACAGGCCACTGCTGTGGAAGAGGGAATACGGTTTTTCAGCCTCACCAGGGCAGGAAAGGACACTGAAACTTCTTAGGACTGGACTTTTAGACTTTACTCTTTGTCTCTTCTCATTCTTTGTGAGTCTCATTCAGCCCCTGAATTCTTCTTGTGTTCTCCAATATTATCTCCTGCTGCAAACTTTCTATTAGAGCTTCTCCTTTGGATTTTGGTGTGATGTGCATTCTGAGGCTAGTCTTTGTCAATAATTAGATCTGTGCCTTTAACTCCTTTCCCATTGTGGCCCTAATATATTTTTGTGCAAAATGAAAGTCTGTGCTAGATAGATGATTTCTCTTTGAAACTCTATAGTTCTATGATTTTTTCCCCTCTAGTCTTATGTGACAAACCCTCTCCCCTTCACACACACATACACACAAGTCTGGTATAATTGCTCCCCCCATGAGTCTCATAGCCCCCTAAAATACCTATATTATTTTTCTTGGCTACTAGACTTTGTAAACAAAGTCTTCTGTCATGGTGACCATATTTTTGCATATGACTTGCACCCAATGAGATATTAGCAAACATGATGCAAGCAGAGGCTTAATAAGCATTGCCATTTGGTACAATTTCTCCTTCAACCATGAGATCACCGTGCAGAGAAGCTCACACTAGCTTTATTGAGAAACACCAGGGAACCCAGATAACAGCCTGAATTCAGACACCAGACATATGGTTCATCCCAGGCATCCCATCCAGCCCTAATCATTTAAGCTCCCCACCTGAGGCCCCAGATTGTGGTGTTGTCCCCCTATGTCCAGCCAAAACTCTGACCAGTAATTGTGAGCAAATAAAAACGCTGATGTTTTTAAGCTATTAAATCTTAGGGTGATTTGTTACACATCAGTAGATAACTGCAACACTGTGTAACCTTGTGGATTGCCTTTAATTTAGCATCTCTATGTCTCCATTCCCTCATCTATAAGGGGTGCATAATAAGGGAACAAATGTCACAGGATTAGTATTATTAAATGTGAGAATGCAAGAATGATGATTAAGAGGCAGTGATAGGCACAGAAGAAGATCTCAGTGTTATTATTAAAGGAAAACACTGTATTACTTTGATAGATTTGGCCAAAAAAATATCATTCAGGTAAAATGAAAGATTGACTATTAGGAGGTTAACAAAATAACTTGAATAAACTTGCACAGCTGATAAATGGGAATTCCAGGGTAGCTGCAGTGATCCAAATATGCCTCAGTTACAGCAGCTGTTTAGTGTACTCTGGTGGTGTTTTTACACTGTAGATTAAATAATTATGGGAATCATTCTGAGTCCTTCAGCTATCTGGGACTTCCAGGAAGTTCAGACACTTGTTTCCCCAGCTCTACTGGGGGAGACTAAGCCAAGAGATTGCTGATGACACAGGGACAATTTGACTCTCTTCCTGAGAAGGAGTCTCATATTATTTCTCAGCCTGACTTTTCATTCTTCATCCTTCTTTTTACTGTTCCCTCCCTTCTAATTCCTTCACTGTAACCCCACTCCCATCAATTACAATAACTTTATCCTGCCACCATTTGAGAACATGGGTTGGCTGAGGGAAAGAAGATGGGCAATTGCTAATCACATTTTATCCAAATTTGCCTTTTCTCAGCTTATGTTATCATGGTGTTTTGCTGTCAGTGCTTTGCTATCATTATCATAGTATTATGTTTACTTTTTTTTACAGATTTTATGATTGTGTGTATGTACTGTATACTATGTACACATATACAATAAAATGTATGCATTACTATTATACATGCTTTATATATTAACAATTGCATCTCAAATGGACTTAAATCATATGCCCAAAATAACATAATAAGAGCTGAACTGGGACAGATCATTATCTATCACTGATGAAATTTTCCCCACAATGGGGATAATTTTACATACCTTCTATGGTCATCATGAGATTTATCAGTAATAATAATACAGACAAGTAGTATATGATAGAGTTCGGTTTAGAACTATTATGCCTTTATCTTTTCTTACTCTGGAAAATACCCCTTATCAGAATTCCAGGACCCTATTAATGATTCTGTATCCATGTGAGATGCTCCCATGATCAAAAACCTTGAAAGACCCTATATTGAGTCCTTATAACAACTTAGCTCTCTGCAATGCATATCTAAATTACCTAATATATATGTGATAAAATGAATATTTGCATTTTTATTTTCTGAGTTGAACATAAATTACTAACCTGGATATCTCTTCTGCTGCAAACAGCACACTCTAGAGTTCACCAAGCCTCCTGTGCATTGTCACCACTCTATACATCATTCTTGAGTTACTTTTTATTCCTACAGTAAATTAGAATGAAAGACTGCTAGCACTGCTCAGCACACCCATGAGACAGTTGTAACTTGATCAGGGTAATGCAGCCAATCAGTAATGGAAGGAAGCAGAAGTAGGAAACCTCAGAGCAGAATATTATTAGACCAACGATAAGCTGTTATATGGTCCTCAGGGGAAGCAAGAAATCAAGCAGGTATTGAGGTGAGTAACATGATGCACTTGCCTAAATCATATCACTGAGCATCTCTTGGGAAACCAAGCATCATGGGCAATGGTGTTATGTAACATGGAAACCAAAGCTGCACGGCTGAAGCCAACAGGGATTCTTTCCTTCTTTCTTTTTTCATTTATCTTTTGGTAACCATTCTTCAGTTAACTTGGATCAAGGAAAGGAGTCAGGACAAAAGTCCTCACAGAATAGTCTGGAGATTTTCCTATATTATCTGTGTGCTTCCAGAGTACCACAGAATCAAAAACTTTGAGGGACAGAGTTTAATATCACCTAGCATGACCATTTCACAATATTTACATCCCTTCCGTAATAATTCTGTTGACAAATAGCCTCTACCTGAGCACGTTTCTTGTCAGGAAACTCATAACCATGTTAGTAACTCATTCATTTCTTTTGATTTTTCTAGCTCAATAGATACCTTCCCATCCTTAAATTTCATCCATTTGCTCCTCCATTATTATCTTTTGTGTTATTAATGGATCATCAGATATTTAAATCATAGAATCTTGATTTTCCCTTGTCTTCACCATGTCT
The DNA here is from genome assembly GCF_000442215.2 of Lipotes vexillifer. Lineage (NCBI taxonomy): Eukaryota > Metazoa > Chordata > Mammalia > Artiodactyla > Lipotidae > Lipotes > Lipotes vexillifer. The sequence continues at coordinate 3,799,497 of NW_006775074.1, forward strand.
TTTATTTTCCACGTCTTCTAATCCTTAGGAGAAACATCTACAGTTCTTCCAATCATATTAGTTTTTATGTATTATGGCTTTGAATTCCCTCATTAGTGTGACTTCAGGAAAAGGAAAGAACATACAATATTTGGGGTCAGATCTGGCTCCATTTTCAGCTATAGGAATAGATTTTGGACATGTTATTTAAATTTCATGCCTCTGTTTCCTCTTCTGAAAAACAATACAAGGTGTTTTATAGATGGATGCTTCCAACAACTGTCCAACTGGCTTGCTCCTTTGTTCAAATCTGGGCAACCATATCACATGGTTGATTGATTAGGAACTTATACTGACTAAATACCCTGGTTCTGCTTTCTACTTTTGTGCTTAACTCTGAACTTCCCACCTTGTATTTACATAATTGGTGGTTAGAACCAAATGCAAGTCTTTTCACTTTTCTCAAGTTTTAACTTAGTAGACTCAGTCCATTTTTCCAGAAATAGAGACTCAAAATTTCTTTAGACATTTCTGGTCAGACAACTATATGATATTGGCTTATATTTTATTGGGGATTATATGGTAGGTTAGCTCAGTGCTTGACCAAGGCCATGGAAACAAAGTGCAATCCTTGGATGGGTAACTGGTACAGTCACAGATTGGGCACTATCCCTAGTCAGCCTTTTGGCAATGTGCAGCAGTGGTGCCAGGGAAAAATATTATGCTTGAATTCATGACTGCATCTCATAAGTAACTTAGGATATATTTCATGTTTATCTTAAAAGAACAAATGTTTATTTAACAGCAAGATTCTTGTTTGAGTTCAATCACCATGGCTCTTGCTATTAAAATTGAAATTTCATTATTGATCTCTGGATTTCTCCAGCTATTTTTTGGAACTAGTAGTGTGACCCATGCAACTCCTTAAATTTATAACACAACAGATTTTTGCCACCCCTACTCCAGTATCAACCATGTGGGAGTTACCAGACCTGCTAGTGAGAGTGACATATGCTCATGACTTTGTTGTTTACTCTTCCATTTGACCTTACAAATGACTTTTGTTGAGATTTGTGGAGAAATTTGAAGTGACCAGCACATTCCATGGGTAATTTCTAACTAAAATTTTAGGTATTCATCTGACCTGTTTTAGGTTCTTTGAAGATATGCCTGAAGACAGCTTGTTTGATTTTGGCTTTCTGCATCCCATGTCAGGATAACTATGAATATTCTCCCAAGTTCAATAAACTAAGCTTGTGACGCTATATTATGACATATTATCTGGTTTCATGATCTTCTAAAACTGTATAAGTTTTTTCCCTATGATATTCTGCTTCTGGTCTGATCATATTTATAGTTCCCCTTTACCATCACCACTGTCTTTAAAAAAAGTTGTATATGTTACTTGGTCTTTAAAACCTTGTTTTCTTTCTGTAAGCCTCAACAACTCATTTAATTCCAATATCTGGGTCACTAGCCATCTTATAACTTTTTCTTAGATCAAATTTATGGCATCCAGAAAGTGAGTTGAGTGTTGAATTCTGAGTTGACTTTCAATAACATAAGTCACTGCAAGGAGAGGATTGGTTACTAGTTTAGGAGTTAAATGTGTGTGTCATCCCCAACCTTCCCTTTCTTGTCTCTGCCCTTGGGCATTCCTTGCCTCTAGTTCTTCTAGAAGTTTATGAACAGAACTATGCTAGTTGATCCCAAACTCATCTGCACAAGGATAATGATGCTTTCCAAAGTAGCCTGGGGTTTAAAGAGAGGAAGCACATGCTATACAGAGAGAAGAAACATTAAGCAACATTAATTATGTTGGAGCACAACTTTCTAGGTCTCATTATTGCTACAAAAGAACTGTAGGCAACTGCCTCTTAAATCTTGTCATATGAGATTCTGTGACAGGACCCTGTCAGAGGAGCCATTTCTTCAAGGAAACCTTCTTTGATAATCTATGAACTGACGTACTAGGAATATTTCTGTCATATTTTCTCTGACAATATTTAATATGGTGAAAGATAAAATCTATAGAAAAAACCATAAACAGACCACATTTTACTCTGAAGGAAGTGATGCTTTAAGGACTTCTTTTGTATATACAGTCATGACTGGAATGGCAAAATCTTTATTTGTGTACAAGCTAGGTTGGTTTTCTTTTATAAGAAAATCTTTACTATTTATTTTTAAAAGGCTTTAATAAGATATTTTGTAAAAAATGCATTTGTAATATTCAACTACGGTCTGTTTTTCAGTGCTTCCCAGCATATAACTGAACTCTCTTGAATGTTAAACACTTACAGAATAATTCTTTACAATCTTATATGTCTGTAGCTTTCTGCATACTTAAAAATGTTATTTGCATACATTAACTTATTTAATTAGAATAACAATTCTTTAAAGTGGTTATTATCATCTTCAGTTTATAGATGAACAAAGCTAAGTCTTAAGAGTGGTCAAGTGACTTGCCTGAGGTTATTCAACTAATAAAGCAACTGAGTTGAGAGTCAAACTTAAGATTTCTTGACTCTCAATCCAATGTTATTTCAACTCCATGGCTCTCTATTTAGTGAAAGTCCTTACTAAGGCCTTTGAAGTCTGAAGGAGCAGAGAAAGAGCAGAGAAAAAAGACCTGCACATAGATAAGACAATTACCAAAATGCCTGAGGTATAATGTAGGGAGAAAATAAAAGCTTTGGAAAGAAAGTAAAAACAAAATCCAAAGAATACACTGTTATTTCTCCATTGGAAAACTCATAAACATGCATTTAATTTTGTGTTCACATTCTTGAATCTTCTGGAAGACTATCAGTTTCCCAAGTTCACAAACTACTTCTGCCTGCCTTTCTCACAGTTGCACTTCTGGTGGCTAGTGCTGTGCTTGGTACATAGTATACAACTAATAAATTTTGTTGCATGAATGTTGAATGTGTGCTATGAAGGTACATGGGACTTTTCTCTTCTCTGAATTTAGGGATGAGGAGAACCTCACAGGTGATAAAATCTGAAGCATTAAGGGAGAAATAACTCAGGCTCTGCATTCAGCCTTAGATACCAAAATTGCCATCACACCTTGTTCCTTGAATGAATATGGAAATTACACTCTTTATGAATCTCAGTTTCTTCATCTGTGGAGGCCAAACCTATCTCAGAGGGTTGTTAGTGTAATGAGTGTGATCCTTTGAAAGTTAAATACATGTTTTCTGTTTAAATTTTTAAAATACACAGTATCTGTCCTCCTTAGACCACCAAGCTATTGATAAAACAACATAAGAAAGACAATGTTACCAAATGTTACAATGTCAGCAAAAGAATCTGAAGATCTTATCTCTCTCAATAAAAAATAAGCCTTGAGCTGTCCTAAACCACATCTCTTCCATTAAAAAGCTGGCTGTCATCTTGTGGAAAACATCAGGGGCCCAGAGAAATACTGACAATTTTTCAACCATGTGATAATGTTACCCAGAAGGGCTGTTTACTTCCTCAGATGGAGTTTACCAAATGGGTCTAAATGAAATTATTGATTTTCCAAGTAACTAATCAGTGGCATGTTAAGGAATAAGAGATTAATTACAGATAGAATTATGCATCTTGTTTGTTTGTTTTCTGTATATCCCAGTTGTAGTACAATTGAATTTTGAGACTTTACTACATTAGTAAGATATAAATATATTTTCAGATTCTGTTTCCTCAACCTTGATGGTTAGACAGCTGAAGTTAGACTCTCTATAGTTTGTATTTTATTGTCATGAGATTGTTAGATTTTTCCAGTACTCCCACTCCTTCACTATTTTATAGAAGGAACAGATATGATAACACTATTTTATAGAAGGGTTCATATATTAAAAATATTTCAATTAAAAATTGGTAACCTAGGACTTCCCGTTTCAGGTCCAACATGTAAAGAGGCAGTCATCACTTTCACTTTCACAACAAGAAAAACCTGACTAAACTGAAAATCAATGATTTTCTTGGACCTATCATAGAACCGAAGTTACAGGGCAAATTGCATCTTCTAAAATCTGGACAGAGAAGTACATGCAAAGGACAGCTGAGATCTACTCATCAGGAGCAAAAGCTGCTGGACGTCATAAACTGTTAGGAACAGTTAAGTGGCAATTTTAGTGAAGTGCTGAAGGTTAACTACAGACTAACATAAGAATGGGACGGCTTCCCTGGTGGCGCAGTGGTTGAGAGTCGGCCTGCCGATGCAGGGGACACGGGTTCGTGTCCCGGTCCGGGAAAATCCCACACGCAGCGGAGCGGCTGCACCGGTGAGCCATGGCTGCTGAGGCTACGCGTCTGGAGCCTGTGCTCCGCAACGGGAGAGGCCACAACAGTGAGAGGCCCGCGTACCGCAAAAAACAAAACAAAACAAAAAGAATGGGAAACTCTAGGGACCTGCAGGCATAAGGGGATCCCTACACTGTCACATGCTTTCACTCTAGTAAAACCCACCAGCCACAACCAGAAAACAGAGTGGGTAAACAGAGAACAACAACAACAATTTTAAAAACTAGTAGTAACAACTATGACCTCGGAAGAGAGACTAAAATTCTTGTGAAGATCATACCCCTGAGACACTAGCTCACTGAAGGACTGAGACTTAATCAGAACACTGTAAAATTTCCCTCTCATCCACATCATACCATGACACAGAAAGCCACTAGTGTAATAATAATAATGGATTGCAGCTGAAAGTGGCACAGATCCTCTCTAAGCAAGAGCACAAAAAAACAGTACAAGCCCAAAGCCAAGCGAGAAGGCAAAAACAGACAATAGAAAGATGTGAAGCCTCTGGTAGTTATAGATGCAAAAACATTAAACAGCCTACCCCCTAGCCAGATAAACACTAAAGGCTGCAGAACATATTATCCAATACAACAGGTCCAGATTTAAACAAAAAATCACAAGGCATGCCAAATAGCAATTTAAAAAAAGTCCAAAGGGTGAAGTGAGTATCACAACCAGACTTAGATATGAAACAAATATAGGAATTATCAGAAAAGGAATTTAATATAATTATGATCAATATATTAAGGGTCTTAAAGGGAAAAAAATACAATATACAAGACCAGGTGTCTACTGTCAGCAGAGACATGGAAACAATGAGAGAGAATCAAAAGAAAATGCTAGGGGGAAAAAAAGTAATAATTAAAGAATGCATTCATCAGGCTCACCAATAGATTCAACACATCTGAAGAAGAATTAGTGACCTTGAAGATAGGTCAATAGGAATTTCCCAAACTAAAATCCAAAGAGAAATAAGATGAAACTACAAAAGCAATAACAACAAGCAAATCAGAAGATTCAAGAACTGGGGGACAATAACCAAAGGTGTAACACACGTAACTGGAGCACCAGAAAAGAAGGAAAGAGAACAGGACAGAAGATCTAGGAAACTCAGAGAAGACCAAACAAGATAAATCTGAACCTTGCAGCATCCCCTACCCCCCCCCACACACACACACAATGAAAGTAAGAGCTGGTTTTTTGAAAAAAAATCACTATATTGATAACTTTTTCTCAAGTTAGAAGAAAAGAAAAAGACACAAATCACCAATATCAAGAATAAAAGAGGATAATTACTAATCCCATAGACATTCAAAGGGTAATAAATTAACACTACAAACAACTCTATGCCCACAATTTTGATAATTTAGATGAAATGAATCAATTCCTTGAAAGAAACAAACTACCAAAACTCTCAAATAGATGAATCAAATATCTCCATATCTAGTAACAACATTTAATTAATGGCTAAAAATCCTCCCCAAAAGAAAACACAAATCCCAGGTGGTTTTACTTTTAAATTCAGCCATGCATTTACAATAGAGATAGTGCCAATGTCATATGTTAAACAACCTCTTCCATAAAATAGAAGTGGGGGACATATTGCATGTGATTTTATGAGGCCAGCATTGCCTTAATAATAAAACTACATAGAAACATATAAGAGAAGAAAACTATAATCCAATGTCTTTCATGAACATAAACATAAATATCTTTAACAAAATATTAGTCAATTGAATCCAGCAGTATAGGAAAAGAATTATATACCACAAACAAGTGTGGTTCTTTCCAAGATTGTAAGGCTGGTTCCAAAACAAGCAAACGTAAACCTCCCCCCAACTAGGAATAGAATGAAATTTCATTAACCTAATAAAGAATATATTTGAAAAACTCTAACATCATATCCATCATACTTAATAGTGAAAAACTGAATATTTTAAGATGGCAAATGAGGCAATAATATCCTCTCTCATTACTCCTGTCCAATATTATCCTGAAAATCTTACTTAATTCAATACAACAAGAAAAAGAAGAGATATACAAATTGGAAAAGAAGAATTAAAAATGTTTTTATTTTCAGATGACATAATGGATGATTTTCTCTATAGAAACTCCAACAAATCCACACACACACACACACACACACACACACAGATAGATCCTGGAAATAATAAGTTAGTATAACAACTTTGCAGGTTTCAAGGTTGATATAAAAATGTCATTTGATACCAGCAATAAACAATTGGAACCGGAAATAAAAAATAAAACCATTTACTGTAACACCAAAAAATTCAATAGCTCAGTACAAATATTACAAAATATATGTAGAATCTGTGTGTAGAAACTATAAAACTCAGAAAACAGAAATCACAGATGATCTAAACAAGTGCAGAGATATTCCATGTTCATATATTAGAAGCCTCAATATTTTTAAGATGACAATTCTTCCCAACTGTATCTGTAGATTCAACACAATCTTAATCAAGTCCCCAGCAATTTTTTTTTTGCATATGTCAACAAACTGATTCTAAAATTCATCTAGAAAGTCAAAAGGTTTATAATAGCTAATGCATGTGGAGGATTCACTTTACCCTCTTTCAAGGTGACCATAATCAAGACAGTGTAGTATTGCCTTAAGAATAGAAACATCAACGAATGGATTAAAATTAAATGCCAAAAATGAACCAAAAAAATATAACCAAATGATCTTTGATAAAGGCACAAAGGCAATTCCAGGGAAAAAGGATAATCTTTTTCCAATAAATGGTACTTCAGTTGGATGATGTCCATATATTAAAAAGTGGTTTTAAACACAGACATTGCACCTTTCACAAAAATCAACTCAAAATGTGTTATACAAATACACCTAAATTTAAAACATGAAACTATATAATGTCAGGAAAAAATAATCAAATTTTATGTAAGTTTTTAGATAGAAGAATTCATGAAAATAAAATAATTAAATCATAAAAGAAAAAATGTAAATTGAACTTTAACATTAAACATATTTTCTTTGCAAAAGCTGTTAAAGGAATGAAAAACACAAGTCATACACTAGTAAAAAAAACACTTGCAAATCACGTTTCATAAGGGACTTATGTCCAGAATACAAAATAAAATTTTAAAACTCAACAGTGTAGAAGAAACTTGAATAGACACCTCAGCAAAGAACATATACATATGGAAAATAAACATATGGAAAGATGCTTAACATCACTTGTTACTAGGTAATTGTGCACAAGAAAATATGATATCACTACACATCTATTAGAATGTCTAAAATCCAAAAAACAGACAATATTGATTGCTGGCAAGGATAAGAAGCATTAGGAATTCTCATTCATTCCTGGTAGGAATGCAAAGTGGTACAGCCATTTTGGAAGACAGTTTGGCAGTTTCTGAAAAAACTAAGCAAATTTTTCCCATACTCATCATACAGCATCTTGTTCCTGGACATTTACTCAGCTGATTAAAAAACTTGTGTCTGCATAGAAACAAGTATACAAATATTTATAACAGATTGATCATAATCACTAAAAACTTGAAGCAATCAAGATATCCTTCAAAATGTAAATGGATAAACTAGCTTTGAGAAATCCATAAAAAAGAAATGTTATTGAGTGATTTAAAGAAAAATGAACTGTTCATGCATGCAACAATGTAGATGAATTTATTTTTTGCTGTCTACAAGAGACCCACTTTATTTTCCCCAGTTTTTTGAGATGCAATTGACATATAAGATCATAATAAAGTGTACAATATAATGACTTGATATATGTATATATGGCAAGATGACTATCACAGTAATTTATTTAACATCCATTACCTCCCATAGTTCCATTCTTTATTCATGTGATGAGAACTTCAAGGATCTTAAATGTTTATAGCTAAATGAAAGAAGCCAGTATAAAAAGGTTACCCGCTGTATGATTCCAACTGCATAACATTATGTAAAACACAAAATTATAGAGGTAGAAAACAGTTTGATGCTTGCAAATGTTTAGATATGGGAAGTGTTGAATAGATGAAACACAGAGTAATTTTAGGGTAGTGAAATTAGTCTGTATGATACTGTAGTAGTGGATACATGACACTATGTCAAAATCCATAGTACCTTACAGTACAAAATGTTAGCAAATTTTAAAAATAAGTGAGGAGATCTGGGAATCCAGGCTGGGATGCAGACTCTGATAAAATAATCCAACCTTATTAAAAATTCATGATGTAACCTCACAGAAGCAGGAAATGTAAAAGGGAACTGACCTCAATACCCTTGGAAATTAGTGGAAACTGTAAAACTAAAGACAAAGGGAATTATATATAAGCACTGTACTTGCTTTGGTAAAGTTGTTTCCCATGGGATTATAGGTTAAATTTTTTGAAACCACTATACATATATACTGGGATTGAACAAGTAAGCTGATGTATCTTGGGTGGTGGGAGACAAGATTCTTACTGTTAGAGTTTGGAGTTACAGATAAACAAGGGGGGAAGACAAGAATGAATGAATCATGAGGTATTAGATTAGAGTTAGAGACATCAATATTTAGTCATGGTTAGCTTACTATAGATTCAGATGATGAAATATCAGTAATTATAGATGTATTATACACAGGTGATTAGACACCCATATATTTGTTAGCTCTGTCTGCTGAGATGCCTTGAAGCAATGACATTTCAGTAGCAGTGAACAAATCCAGTGCCCAGATCTTGGTTTCTAGTATCATTCCACAACAAAAGAAACCTGAGCTCTTCAGAGAAATGGCTGATTCTATGTCTGGCATAGGGAATAGGCAAGATTGGCCTCAAAGATTTATAATACCAGAAAGTAAGGAAGTGCTAAACAAAATCAAACAATCAAACAAAAAATGATGGGCTTGTGTCAAAGGGACACAAAAGATAGCTGAAAGAGCTTACAATGACCAAAGCTGGGACAATTTGAGGGAGATAATAAATAAAACTACATTGGATTATAACCCAACATATAAAATAAATACCCATGGATTTGTATTAACATAAACAAATGTTTAAATAAATGAATAAATGAGGGAGAATAGACAAATATCCCATACAGAAGAATTCCAAATGAGTTAGGTAGAGACTCTCTTCTCAAGGAGATAGAGTCTAATTCATTTTCCCTAAAGATGGGCTCCTTAAGGAGTGAACACCTTGAAAGTAACTCTTCCAAAGGGCAATAAGAAAAGGGGGAAAAGGAGTTACTTTACAGTGGAGAAATCTAACAAACACTTCCTCAGTCATGAGACCTAGATTATCAGCAATAATTAGTGATATTGATAATATGTACCCTCTACATGTTGTGATGAGAATAATACTTTGCATCTGTGTTCTTCCTCCCCCAAACCCCTAATCCGCAGCTCACCACAAGAAAAAAACCATCAGACAGACTCAAAATAAATAATGCTTTACAAAATACCTGATCTGTACTTCTTAAAATTGTAACATCATCAAAAATAAGGAAAACTGAGAAATGATCTTAATCTAGAGGGGTCTAAGATGAGGCATGATAATTAAAAGTGATATATTTATAGGTTCTTAAAACAGGAAAATCACAGTCAAAACTGAGAAAATATGAACGAAGTGTGCACTTTAGTTAATAATGAGTAAAATATCAGTTCTTTAGTTTTGACAAAGGTACCGCACTACTGTAAGATGTTAACAATAGTGTAAACTGGGTTCAGTTTATACAGAAACTCTCAGTACTACCCTTGAAGCCACTCTGTAAATCTAAAATTTTTCTAACATAAAATATTTACTTAGAAACCTCATTCTGCATTATGATCATAATAATAAACAAACTCTCATTTTAAAAATTGGGCAACTATTAGCCTTCATCATAACCTATACAGTGGCTTAAAAATAGTATAAAATTTGAATTTCAAAACCTGTATGTGATTCACACACTGTCCAGTTTACTGTAGTCCCTGCTATTTCTTATTCTCTTAAATATAGCCTCCTTAACACATTTATATTATGTATCTACCCTCTTTAGGTATGTGTTTAACTTTGCTAATAGAAAGTACATAATAGCCTAAAAGTAATTTTGTACTGATCATTAAATTCTCATCATAAAAAAATGTTTAATTTGAAACTTTAAGAGTGGACAAGTAGAATTGAACCAGAGGCTCTGTTTTAAATTAGCCCATAAAATGATTTCCAACAGATAATATGGCAGGTATGGTATTGATGTCTTCAAAGGACTTAATATAATAGATATGAGTATGTAGTAAGTATTCAAAAAGTGTTGACTGGCTTTTAATTCTGATGGATAGTAAGTCATTAGGATGGACTAGAGAACATAGAAATGGAAGAAGGGAGAACAGAACTGTGGAAGAAACAGCGGCAGAAATCTAAAGTTTGAGGTGCGGCTGACCAGAACAGGGGGTTGTTAAGGTCTGCTAGCACAGATTTGTCAAATAATTTGCAACATACATGTTAAAACTTCTTCTTGGATCACCTGGAAAACACTGAGAACAATGACAACAACAACACAAGTTTCATAAAACATTTAACTGGTTTCACTTTGTTGAGAGACCTAACTAGAATATTTTAGGAATGTCACTATAGATTCTGCCCTCATCCAAGAAACTGGCAGTTTTCCTTACAGGTTGCCATGGGTACTGATGTCAGATTATGTAACTGTTCTATTTTGAAATGTATTTCTCTATGTGCATATGACAGTACAATGTTCTTTTTATGAAAATAACAGACTTTCTGGAACCTCTTCTCTTCAATATCTCTTGTTTATTAGACTTTTCATTAACTTAATTGAGACTATATGTAAGTGGATTACAAAATGTAATGTCTATTAATGAAGATTCAAAAAGTAACTAATTTTTAACTCAGTACATATATGTCTCCCAGTGAAATCAATCTTAAAATTATTACCTATCAAAATATTCACTTTTGTTCACATTCTCTTTGTAACCCACAGATGCCCTTGACTCTTTTCTCCTTGTTGGAGAAGAGTTTTCTCTTGTTCTCTTTTGTGGGAAAAACACTGATTTTAAAAAATGTAATTAAGTAACAAAGGAAGGAAGAAATAACTCTCTTTATATGCCTCAGTCTGGGATCAAACTTTATTCAAAAATCTTCTCCAACAATACCTTCCTTCCTCCAAGACCTTCAAAGTGTTGAAAGGGGAAAATTCAATAGACATCTTGTTTAGTTGTAAGGCAGCCCAAACCAACAAATCCTAAATCTTTTATTTTTTCCTCTCTTTCTTCTTTTCTGGAATTTCATCAGTCATGTCCACCTTAAAATGGACTTGATTCCCCTGAGACCTAGGAGAAGCAAGAAAGAAAAAAACAAATGCTGATAGATAAGAAAACGTTTCTCTTGGTGTGACAATTGTGTAAACAACTAATTATAATCACAGTGTGATGGATTAAGTTCTCTGACATCAGTCTGTGAGAGCTCAAAGGAGGAAACAGTTAATAACATAGGTGGATACAATAGATATTAAGAAAAACTCTATAGGAAAAAAAAAAAAAAACACTGGTGTTGGCTTAGAATAGTAAATAAGAATGACATATTGGAAGTGAGAGAGATAGTATGCCGGGCTCAGAGAAGAACTTGAGCAAAATAGAGCTGAAAATATATCTGATTGTGTTTGGGGAAAAGAAGTCAGTTCAATATGGTTTGAATATGGTTTGTGTGGAATAATATAATAGGAGTCAAGTCAGGCCAGAAACATAGTTGGTTTATAATTTGGGAGGATTGGTTAAGGTTTGTAATCTCTATAGAAAAAAACTAACTGCTGAAAATTCTGACAGCAGTGCTATAGCCTATCCCCTCAGGTAAGACAAACAAATAATTGCTCACTTTTACTCTAAGTCAAGGCATACAGGATAAAAAGTTGAATAACACGCCTTTTTTGCACTGAGGATTTTACACTCTAATGGGTTATGTACAAAGTGACAGTTTCAATGCAGTCAGATGTTTTAGGATTGAGTTTTTACCCCCATCCTAGTTTGAAGGATGGAAGAACAACTAAAAAGCAGTCTTCTGAATCTGGAATTTGGGATTGTAAAGTAGTTGTGGTAAGAGACACACAATCAAAGGAGTTTGGTGAGTATGAAATATGACCAGATATGTCCTGCAACCCCTCCCCTGACCTCCACACCCCTGGCTGTTGATGTCATGAAGGAATCCTTGGCCTCCAGTTGCTCTGAATAAGTCAGATACGGATTCACATCACTGGCTTCATAAGTCATCTTTGGCAAGTTTGAAGAGGAAGCTGGAGAATGTCTGTGCACAGCTCAAGACCACTACTCCTCTCTCCCCCCCAATATACATGCTCACTACTTTCTTCCATGTTGAAACCAACAGAGCAAACTTTTTTCATCTTTTAGCTTATCTTGGCAGCTACCACAAGGAGCCCTCGACATCCATGCCATGTCTCATCCAGGTCTATAAACTCTCCTTAGCACATGTATCCCCCTTTCCTGTCTTGTTTTTCTCCATGGCTTTTTATCATCAGCTGATATTCTCCATATTTTATTTCTTAATTGTGTCACTCACTCTACTACAATATCTTCAATGATGTAAGCAATTTGGGAGTTTGTTTTTATTTTTTTTTATTTTTTCACTGATGTAGCCCCCACATAGCCATATAACAGCATGGCGCACATCTTAGGAAATCAACAAGTATACTTTGAATGTAAGAACTTACTGAAGACAAAAAGGAATATTTATGGACAATTAAAATAGCTTGTAGTACTTCTGAAGAATGGTGACTCAATATGATGAATATAGAACATGAGAAAAATTGCTGGTTTGGGAAAAATTCTGATATTTAGCTTTGGACATGTTGATTTGTAGGAGATATTGAAATATCTTCATATTTTAGAGAGTGGGAAAGATGGACGTGGAATCCTCAAGAAATATCAGACTTACAAAAATAGCTCTGGGAGAAGAGGTCTTCACTCAGTATTTAAACAAAAAAGTACTTTTTATGAGAAACATGGTCTTTAATCTTGGAAATCATTTCCCTTTCTAATAGAAATATAAACAGAATTCTCAATGGTCAACTTACTAACTCCTGCCTGCTTTATAGGAACATTAGGTATTGTATATACATGGAATTGCTTGCTTTCAATTCTCTTAAACATTTTTCAAAAGTGGGATTAATGAGTCCTCTTTGGCAAGACATTTATGTCAGTGGGTTAGGTATCTGTTAATAGTTTTAAAGAGTGTGCAATGTCCCTCTCCTTCTGTAAAAGGAAATGTCTATTCTCAGTAAACCTCTGCAGTCTGCACTTCTGGAAGGAGAGAGCCACTAACAATGTCTGGGCTTTGTCAACATGCCTAAAAGCAACATTGTCAAAGGTAATTGTGATAATGCAAAGGGACAGGGGACATTCCTCTGTCTTGCCTCTGTCAGCTCTGTGAGTGGGCTCTAGGATTTTCCTTAATTTATGTGAAGCTGTATCAACTCTGCAGAATTCAAAATGAAATGAGGAAAGAACACACTACTTTTAACTTCAAATTTAATAATTTTAATTCTAGTTAATTTCCAGCCAATTTCTTCCAAATTAATGTTAATAAGCTCAGTTCTATGATCATTATATTAAAAACCTCAATCCAAAAAAAAAAAAACCCTCTGCAACAAGCACTAAAGTGTTTTATAAGGGAATTATAAGTATACATTTATGTTTTCTTAATAAAAATATTGAAAGAGTCAAGTGGCATAAGTAGAGAAATAGTGCAAAAATAGTTGCAACATGGTTGCAATAGTGCAACATGGTTGAAACATGTTTTTACAGTGAGAGGACCATGATTAAAATAACCAAGTCTCAGCTATTTCACCATAAGTGAGACATGGATTCTCATATGCAGTGGATTTTTCTTCTGTGAAATGGGGACCATCACGCTCCTAGAGTTTTCTTGAGAAATAAATGAGATAATTTAGGTAGAGGGCTTCCCTGTTGGCACAGTGTTAAGAATCCGCCTGCCAATGCAGGGGACACAGGTTCAAGCCCTGTTCCAGGAAGATCTCACGTGCCACGGAGCAGTTAAGTCCAGGCATCACAACTACTGAGCCTGCACTCTAGAGGTCACAAGCCACAACTACTGAGCCCACGTGCCACAACTACTGAAGCCCACGCCTAGAGCCAGTGATCCACAACAAGAGAAGCCACTACAATAAGAAGCCTGCGCACCGCAACGAAGGTTAGCCCCCACTCACTGCAACTAGAGAAAGCCTGTGCACAGCAACAAAGACCCAACACAGCCAAAAATAAAAATAAATAAAATAAATAAATTTTAAAACATATATAGGTAGAGTATCACATTTTCTGCAGTTTGGAAGAACTTAACATATGGTAGCTATTAATGGAGATAGGCAGAGACTGTGGAGTTCTGAGAAATGGAATTTCCTAATTTGCCATTATTCAAACTAAAAGCTAAGATTTCTTAGGCCAAGTAAGTGAGTGATTTTTCAAGGTCACGTTAGGAAAGAAATGTATAATAAGACCCAAGTTCTTATCTTGCTTATTTATTTGTATTTTTTTTTTTTATTATTAGCAGGGAGCTCCTTGGGAGCTGCAACTGAGATCTCGGCAGCTTACAAAAATCAGGAGTATAGAAAAAAACATCAGATCAACCTATTTCAGGTAATAAAACCTTTTCTGGATTGTAGAGCAGGAGATGTAGGCACAATTGTTTTAGATCATCTATGAATTCCTGATATGAGAAAGGAGAATCCTGTGGATCTGTGCATGTCTTTGATGGTAGGTTTGGAGACAATTCTTTTGCAATGCATTTGTGAATTAGTCCTACAAGAAACTTAGAACTAAGAATATTCTGGAATTAAAGAGAAAGGACAATGATTGGTACTGGCATAGTGCTCTTTGTATCTAGGTGTTCGTGCATCTTCTTAGAATACTTTCATTGACCTCAGCCAATAGGATGGACTGGACCGGTGGCCAGGAACTAAAGTGCAGTAACAAGATTGATGGAGGCAGCAAACCATATGGTTTAACACTGGTTTTGAAGTCAGAGACTCTCTGAGTTCTAAACTGTCCATCACTTTCTAGTTGTGCCGTGATTCTCAAGTTACCTAATACTTCAAAGTCTGTTTTTCACTCAGATAATGGGATAATAATGCTCTATTTTACAGGACCCCTGAGAAAATTACATGAGATACTTGATTTAAAGTGTAGTATACTACCTAGCACATAATAGTGGATCATTAAATTTTAGTGGCTATTAATATGCAAATAATTAATACTTTTACTTATAAAAGATAAATACAACGCTGAGCATCAAATACACATTTTCAGATTCCCAATTACATTTAAGGAAGGGTTGCTTTAATACTTTCCTAGTTTCCTTTTTTAAAACTTTTATTATAGTGTAGTTGCTTTAAAATGTGTTAGTTTCCACTGCACAACAAAATGAATCAGCTATACGTGTACATATATCCCCTCTTTTTTGGATTTCCTTCCAATTTAGGTCACCACAGAGCACTGAGTAGAGTCCCCTGTGTTATACAGTAGGTTCTCATTAGCTATCTATTTTATACATAGTATCAATAGTGTATATATATCAACCCCAATCTCCCAATTCATCCCATCCCTCCCTACCCCCTTGGTATCCATATGTTTGTTCTCTATTTCTGTGTCTCTATTTCTCCTTTGCAAATAAGATCATCTATATCATTTTTTTAGATTCCACATATATGCGTTAATATATGATATTTGTTTTTCTCTGACTTACTTCACTCTGTATGACAGTCTCTAGGTCCACCCACATCTCTGCAAATGACCCAATTTCATTTCTTTATATGGCTGAGTAATATTCCATTGTATATATGTACCACATCTTCTTTATCCATTCCTCTGTTGATGGACATTTAGGTTGCCTCTATGTCCTGGCTATTGTAAACAGTGTTGTAAGGAACATTGAAGTATGTGTGTAATTTTGAATTCTGGCTTTCTCTGGGTATATGCCCAGTAGTGGGATTGCTGGGTCATATGGTAGTTCTATTTTTAGTTTTTTAAGGAACCTCCATACCCATACTGTTCTCCATAGTGACTGTATCAATTTACATTCCTACTAAGTGCAAGAGGGTTCCCTTTTCTGCACACCCTCTCCAGCTTTTATTGTTTATAGATTTTTTGATGATGGCCATTCTGACTGATGTGAGGTGTTACCTCATTGTAGCTTTGATTTACATTTCCCTTATAATTAGTGATGTTGAGCATCTTTTCATAGGCCTCCTGGCCACCTGTATGTCTTCTTTGGAGAAATGTCTATTTAGGTCTTCCACACATTTTTTGACTGGGTTGTTTGTTTTTTTGATTTTGAGCTGCATGTGATTAATTTGTATATTTTTGAGATTAATCTTTTTCAACCTTCTTTTCCGGCTCAAAGATTTTTCTGTATGGACAAAATTTCATGGAGAATTTACAATGGGAGATGATATAAAATAGTTAGTGAAATCATTGCAGTGTCTTTCAAATTTCTTGCAGTGAGGATAGGGTAGATATACAACATTTAATAAAAGCAACTCACTCATCCCATGGGCCCTTCAAGCCTAAGTGAATACAAAGAAAAGAAATGATGCTAAGAAGGGGATTGGGAAAGTACAGACTTGACCAGAAGACAACATCTTCTTGAATCTTTGATTAATTTAATGGAACATTTCAGTTCACCAGGCTCAAATTTTACAAATATGAATTTTCTTTAATTTCCCCAACCCCTTAAAAACACCTTCTGCAGCTCTGCAGCTGATTTTAAAATAGTGGTGCCAACACAGTTATTTATAGACCAAATTCCTATGGGAAATACACACAACTTTTGATATTGCTGAGTTCTTTCAGCTCCTATTGATATTTTTTCCCTCAGTTCTTTCAACTCCTACTGATATTTTTTTCCCTTTCTCTAAATTTATTGGAAGACATGGACTATCCTTCATTCTCTCTTTTCTCTCTCTCTCTCTCTCTCATTGATTGATTGATTGATTGGTTCATTTTGTAACAGAAAGGAAAAGATATCTCTGATAACCTACTATGCCTTGCTTGGTTTGTGGTATTGTTCAAACTTAACATTCCCTTTATTGAAAAAAGTAATTATAGAATTATTTTTTCCTGAGTTTGCCATTTTTGAATCAAGAAATGTCATTGAATATAAAAGTAAGAATGCATCATTCAAAAGCATCTAGTCTTCTTTTAAACAAGAACTAAATGATGCATGAATAACTTAGTTTTTGTTATTGTCTGCCAAGGCTACTGTGACAGTAAAAAGCACTGATACCAACTAAGGGGAAAGAAATAGAATTAACTTAAAGAAAAACTGAATTTTAGGGTAAATTCCTTACTTAGACTTATTCTGTTATAGTAAATTGAAGATACAGGGCCCCAGTCAATCTCTGCAACATTATGAGTATTCATCTTAGAAAGGTGAAAATATCTACATAGCAGCCTTGCAAATATTAGAGTGTATATAGTGTCCCAGGTTATCATTTACATATTTTCTTCACTCATCGCTCTTCCCCTTCCTTTTCTTTGACACTTTTACTAGCTGTAATTCTTCATTTTATTTTTTAATCCAGAAAATGTTATTTAACATTTGAATGGTAATTTGCATAGCTCTTTCACATAAGTTATACTTTTAAAAATAAATTTAACCACGTTAAAAGGACATATGAAAGGAATGCTGATTATCTTTATTCCCATCTTGTCGCTGGAGAAACAGGGAAAATGCCATCTGCCAAAAGTCAACCGAATTATAGATAGCAAAGCTAACTCCCATTTTTCTGCTGTTTCTACACTTGCACCTAGCTGCAGCCATCAGCAGCAGCATCAATTTGCTAAATGCAGCAGAGATAGGGTTAGGTGGCACATAGCAGAGAGAACCAGTCTACAAGCATCACTCTAGTCTAAAGGCTAGAAATTTCCCAAATGCCCCACTTTTATCTCCCAGGTGATTTATGGTTTGGCTTAGAATGCTATTTCCCACCTTAATTGTCTGGCTGATTGTCTCTCCTCCAAGACAACATAGAGGAGATGCCTCCTTTCTTCTCTGAATCCCTGTTTCTATGGAAGAGCTCCTAGCTCTGATATCATGATACCATGATGTGTTTACCTCATTTATAGATTCAGCAATTATAAAGCACTGAAGTTTTAGAAATTAGAAGGGAATCACATTTTAATTATCTTCTTTGTTCATATACCACCTCCGCCCTGAAACTTTTTGGGAGACAATCCCTCTCTGGGCAGGCATGGCTCTGCCTGCAGAGGACTGTATAAACATGTTCATACATCACTGTAGCTGTTCATACATGTGCACACATCTCCCAACACACTGCCATGACATTGAAGGTTCAGACTTGCATATTGTGTGTCTTTGTATCCCCAGTGATGAGATTATCTCCTGGATTTATTAAAGGAAGAAATAGTTAAGTGAATGAATGTTCTTAAGTGTTTGACCAAGTATATGTTTAATAACCTTTCAGGCCATGTGATGAGGATTACTCTTCATATATCAGTATCACCTAGAATAATCATATTCTTGGAACAACTCTGTAGAGCCAGGCTTGATTATTGGGAATAACAATATGCTGTCTTCATGATATTAGGTTTATTTTTAATAATTATTGTCAACTAAATCATATTATATATGATTAAATATATATTTAATACATAAATGTATATAAAAAATCCATTCCTCAATAGCCATTGTTTCTGTAAGTTCTACTGGCTCTAAACAGTCTAGAATTGATTCAACTCTGTTTCTCTGTGAAAGAAAAACAAAACATATTTAGAAGAGGAATGATTAAAAATCAACGAATATCATTCCACCTGGAGTTTATTTGTAAGAAGCCATCTGGTCATACTTGGATCAATATTATCAGGAAGCTTATGAAAAACTAAAGTTGGTATGATAACATCCCTGGTGATTGGTTATTAAAAATAAGGGAACACGTATTTCAAGGGGCTTCTTTTAACAGCAGTTTATACTTCAGTGAATCTCACAAGTGAAATTTTGATTTATATTAGAGAACCTGAAGTTTTAGACTTGGTTCGTATTAGATAATGTTACAGAATTTTGTCATGTAGTAGAAAATGGCACAGAAGGTAAAAATGTAGTACAGATCATTTTATTAAACTTTGGAGAAGGCATTTGTAAGAGTAGAGAAATATGAGCATACGTGTATTAATGAAGATGATAATTTATTCAGTAATATTTTTAAATTTAATTTAATTTTCTATACAGCAGGCTCTTATTAGTTATCTATTTTATACATATTAGTGTATATATGTCAATCCCAATCTCCCAGTTCATCCCACCACCACCACCACCCCATCCCGTGCTTTTCTCCTTTGGTGTCCATACATTTGTTCTCTCCATCTATGTCTCTATTTCTGCCTTGCAAACTGGTTCATCTGTACCATTTTTCTAGACTCCACATATATGCATTAATATGCAGTCATTGTTTTTCTCTTTCTGACTTAACTTCACTCTGTATGACAGTCTCTAGGTCCACCCACATCTCTGCAAATAACCCAATTCCATTCCTTTTTATGGCTGAGTAATATTCCATAGTATATATGTACTACACCTTCTTTATCTGTTCATCTGTCAATGGGCATTTAGTTTGCTTCCATGACCTGGCTATTGTAAATAGTGCTGCAATGAACACTGGGGAGCATGTGTCTTTTTGAATTATGGTTTTCTCTGGGTATATGCATAGTAGCAGGATTGCTGGTTCATATGATAATTCTATTTTTAGTTTTTTAAGGAACCTCCATACTGTTCTCTGTAGTGGCTGTATCAATTTACATTCCCACCAACAGTGCAGGAGGGTTCCCTTTTCTCCACAGCTTCACCAACATCTGTTGTTTGTAGATTTTCTGATGATGCCTATTCTAACCAGTGTGAGGTGATACCTCATTGTAGTTTTCATTTGCATTTCTCTAATAATAAGTGATGTTGAGCAACTTTTCATGGGCCTCTTGGCCATCTGTATGTCTTCTTTGGAGAAATGTCTATTTAGGGTTTGTGTCCATTTTTTTATTGGGTTGTTTGTTTTTTTAATATTGAACTGCAGGAGCTGTTTATATAGTTTGGAGATTATTCCTTTGTCCATTGATTCGTTTGCAAATGTTTTCTCCCATTCTGTGGGTTGTTTTTCATTTTGTTTATAGTTTCCTTTACTGTGCAAAAGCCTTTAAGTTTCATTAGGTCCTATTAGTTTATTTTTGTTTTTATTTCCATTACTCTAGGAGGTGGGTCAAAAAAGATCTTGCAGTGATTTATGTCAAAGAGTGTTCTTCCTATGTTTTCCTCTAAGAGTTTTATAGTGTCCGGTCTTACATTTAGGTCTTTAATCTATTTTGAGTTTATTTTTGTATATGGTGTTAGGGAGTGTTCTAATTTAATTCTTTTACATGTAGCTATCCAGTTTTCCCAACACCACTTATTGAAGAGGCTGTCTTTTCTCCATTGTAGAGTTTTGCCTCCTTTCTCAAAGATAAGGTGACCGTATGTGGGTGGGTTTTTCTCTGGGCTTTCTATCCTGTTCCATTGATCTATATTTCTGTTTTTGTGCCAGTACCATATTGGCTGGATTATTGTAGCTTTTTAGTATAGTCTGAAGTCAGGGAGTCTGTTTCCTCCAGCTCCACTTTTTTCCCTCAAGATTGCTTTGGCTATTTGGGGTCTTTTGTGTTTCCTTAAAAATTTTCATATTTTTGGTTCTAGCTTTCTAAAAAATGCCATTGGTAATTTGATGGCGATTTCATTGAATCTGTAAATTGCTTTAGGTAGTATAGTCATTTGCATAATATTGATTCTTCCAATCCAAGAACATGGTATCTCTCTCCATCTGTTTGTGTCGCCTTTGATTTCTTTCATCAGTGTCTTATAGTTTTCTGAGTTCTGGTCTTTTACCTCCTTAGGTAGGTTTATTCCTAGGAATTTTATTCTTTTTGTTGCAATGATGAATGAGATTGTTTCCTTAATTTCCCTTTCAGATCTTTTGTTTTTAGAGTATAGAAATGCAAGAGATTTCTGTTCATTAATTTTGTATCCTGCAACTTTACCAAATTCATTGATTAGCTCTAATAGTTTTCTGGTGGCATCTTTAGGATTCTCTATGTATAGCATCATGTCATCTGCAAACAGTGACAGTGTTTCTTCTTCTTTTCCAATTTTTATTCCATTTATTTCTTTTTCTTCTCTGATTGCCATGGCTAAAACTTCCAAAACTATGTGGAATAATAGTGGTGAGAGTGAGCAAACTTGTCTTGTTCCTGATCTTAGAGGAAATGCTTTCAGTTTTTCATTATTGAGAATGATATTTACTGTGGGTTTGTCATATATGTCCTTTATTATGTTGAGGTAGTTTCCCTCTCTGCCCAGTTTCTGGAGTGATTTTATCATAAATGGGTGTTGAATTTTGTCAAAATCTTTTTCAGCATCTATTGAGATGATCATATGGTTTTTATTTTTCAATCTGTTAATATGATGTATCACACTGATTGATTTGTGTATATTGAAGAATCCTTGCATCACTGGGATAAATCCCACTTGATCATGGTGTATGATCCTTTTAATGTGTTGTTGGATTCTGTTTGCTAGTATTTTGTGGACAGTTTTTGCATCTATATTCATCAGTGATATTGGTCTGTAATTTTCTTTTTTTGTAGTATCTTTGTCTGGTTTTGGTATCAGGGTGATGGTGGCCTCATAGAATGATTTTGGGAGAGTTCCTTCCTCTGCAATATTTTGGAAGAGTTTGAGAAGGATGGGTGTTAGCTCTTCTGTAAATGTTTTATAGAATTCATCTGCAAAGTCATCTGGTCCTGGACTTTTGTTTGCTGGAAGATTTTTAATCACAGTTTCAATTTCATTACTTGTGATTGCTCTTTTCATGTTGTCTGTTTCTTTCTGGTTCAGTCTTGGAAAGTTTTACTTTTTAAAGAATTTGTCCATTTTTTCCAAGTTGCCCATTTTGTTGGCATAGAGTTGCTTGTAGTAGTCTCTTAGGATGCTTTGTATTTCTGCAGTGGTCATTGTAACTTCTGCTTTTTCATTTCTACTTTTATTGATTTGAGTCCTCTCCCTCTTTTTCTTGATGAGTCTGGCTAAAGGTTTATCAATTTAGTTTATCTTCTCAAAGAACCAGCTTTTAACTTAGAAATGCTTTCGCTGCATTCCGTAGGTTTTGGATCATCCTGTTTTCATTGTCATTTGTCTCTCAGTATTTTTTTATTTCCTCTTTGATTTCTTCAGTGATCACTTGACTGTTTAGTAATGTATTGTTTAGCCTCCATTGTTTGTGCTTTTTATGTTTTTCCCCTATAATTGATTTCTAATCTCATAGTGCTGTTGTCAGAAAAGATACTTGATATGATTTCAATTTTCTTAAATTTACTGAGGTTTGATTTGTGACCTAAGATGTGATTTATCCTGGAGAATCTTCCAGGTGCACTTGAGAAGAAAATGTATTCTGTTGTTTTTGGATGGAATGTCCTATAAATATCAACTAATTACATCTTCTTTAATGTATCATTTAAAGATTGTGTTTCCTTATTCATTTTCATTTTGGATGATCTGTCCATTGGTGAAAGTGGGGTGTTAAAGTCCCCTACTATGATTGTGTTACTGTCAATTTAACTTTTTAATGCTGTTAGCATTTTCCTTATGTATTGATGTGCTTCTGTGTTGGGTACATAAATATTTACAATTTTTATATCTTCTTCTTAAACAGATCCCTTGATCATTATGTAGTGTCCTTCTTTGCTCTTGTAATAGTGTTTATTTTAAAGTCTATTTTGTCTGATATGAGAATTGCTACTCCAGCTTCTTTTGATTTCCATTTGCATAGAATATCTTTTTCCATCCCCTCACTTTCAGTCTGTATGTGTCTCTAGGTCTGAAGTGGGTCTCTTGTAGACAGCATATATATGGGTCTTGTTTTTGTATCCATTCAGTGAGCCTGTGTCTTTTGGTTGGAGCATTAATCCATTCACATTTAAGGTAATTATTGATATGTATGTTCTTATTATCATTTTCTTAATTGTTTTGGGTTTGTTTTTGTAGGTCATTTTCTTTTGTGTTTCACACTTAGAGAACTTCATTCAGCATTTGTTGTAGAGATGGTTTGGTGATGCTGAATTCTCTTAACTTTTGCTTCTCTGTAAAGCTTTTGATTTCTCCATCGAATCTGAATAAGATCCTTGCTGGGTAGAATAATCTTAGTTGTAGTTTCTTCCCTTTTTTCACTTTAAATATATCGTGCCTCTCCCTTCTGACTTGTAGAGTTTCTGCTAATAAATCAACTGTTAATATTATGGGAGTTCCCTTGTATGTTATTTGTCCTTGTTGCTTTTAATAATTTTTGTTTGTCTTTAATTTTTGTCAATTTGATTACTAGGTGTCTTGGTGTGTTTCTCCTTGGGTTTATCCTTCTTGGGATTCTCTGCACTTCCTGAACTTTGGTGGCTATTTCCTTTCCCCAGTTAGGGAAATTTTCAACTGTAAGCTCTTCAAATATTTTCCTGGGTCCTTTCTCTCTCTCTTCTCCTTCTGGGACCCCTATAATATGAAAATTTGTGTGTTTAATGTTGTCCCAGAGGTCTATTAGGCCATTCTTTATTCTTTATTCTCTTCCACAGCAGTGAATTCCACCATTCTGCCTTCCAGGTCACTTATCCATTCTTCGGCCTCAGTTATTCTGTTCTTGATTCCTTCTAGTGTATTTTTCATTTCAGTTATTGTATTCTTCATCTCTGTTTGTTTGTTCTTTAGTTCTTCCAGGAGTTTGTTCTTTCATTCTTCTAGGTCTTTGTTAAACATTTCTTGCATCTTCTTGATCTTTGCCTCCATTCTTATTTTTTTTTTAACATCTTTATTGGGGTATAATTGCTTTACAATGGTGTGTTAGTTTCTGCTTTAAAACAGAGTGAGTCAGTTATACATATATATATGTTCCCATATCTCTTCCCTCTTTGTCTCCCTCCCTCCCACCCTCCCTATCCCACCCCTCCAGACAGCCACAAAGAACCGAGCCGGTTTCCCTGTGCCATGCGGCTGCTTCCCACTGGCTATCTACCTTACGTTTGTTAGTATATATATGTCCATGTCTCTCTCTCGCCCTAACACACCTCACCCTTCCCCCTCCCCATATCCTCAAGTCTGTTCTCCAGTAGGTCTCTGTCTTTATTCCTGTTTTACCCCTAGGTTCTTCATAACATTTTTTTTTCTTAAATTCCATATATATGTGTTAGCATACGGTATTTGTCCTTCTCTTTCTGACTTACTTCACTCCGTATGACAGACTCTAGATCTATCCACCTCATTACAAATAGCTCAATTTCGTTTCTTTTTATGGCTGAGTAATATTCCATTGTATATATGTGCCACATCTTCTTTATCCATTCATCCGACGGCGGGCACTTAGGTTGTTTCCATCTCCGGGCTATTGTAAATAGAGCTGCAATGAACATTTTGGTACATGACTCTTTCTGAATTCTGGTTTCCTCAGGGTATATACCTAGTAGTGGGATTGCTGGGTCATATGGTAGTTCTATTTGTAGTTTTTTAAGGAACCTCCATACTGTTCTCCATAGTGGCTGAACCAATTCACATTCCCACCAGCAGTGCAAGAGTGTTCCCTTTTCTCCACACCCTCTCCAGCATTTATTGTTTCTAGATTTTTTGATGATGGCCATTCTGACTGGTGTGAGATGATATCTCATTGTAGTTTTGATTTGCATTTCTCTAATGATTAATGATGTTGAGCATTCTTTCATGTGTTTGTTGGCAGTCTGTATATCTTCTTTGGAGAAATGTCTATTTAGGTCTTCTGCCCATTTTTGGATTGGGTTGTTTATTTTTTTGTTATTGAGCTGCATGAGCTGCCTGTAAATTTTAGAGATTAATCCTTTGTCAGTTGATTCATTTGCAAATATTTTCTCCCATTCTGAGGGCTGTCTTTTGGTCTTGTTTATGGTTTCCTTTGCTGTGCAAAAGCTTTGAAGTTTCATTAGGTCCCATTTGTTTATTTTTGTTTTTATCTCCATTACTCTAGGAGATGGGTCAAGAAGGATCTTGCTGTGATTTATGTCATAGAGTGTTCTGCCTATGTTTTCCTCTAAGAGTTTGATAGTTTCTGGCCTTACATTTAGGTCTTTAATCCATTTTGAGCTTATTTTTGTGTATGGTGTTAGGGAGTGATCTAATCTCATACTTTTACATGTACCTATCCAATTTTCCCAGCACCACTTATTGAAGAGGCTGTCCTTTCTCCACTGTATATTCCTGCCACCTTTATCAAAGATAAGGTGACCATATGTGCATGGGTTTATCTCTGGGCTTTCTATCCTATTCCATTGATCTATCTTTCTGTTTTTGTGCCAGTACCATACTGTCTTGATTACTGTAGCTTTGTAGTATAGTCTGAAGTCAGGCAGCCTGATTCCTCCAGCTCCATTTTTTGTTCTCAAGATTGCTTTGGCTATTCGGGGTCTTTTGTGTTTCCATACAAATTGTGAAATTTTTTGTTCTAGTTCTGTGAAAAATGCCAGTGGTAGTTTGATAGGGATTGCATTGAATCTATAGATTGCTTTGGGAAGTAGAGTCATTTTCACAATGTTGATTCTTCCAATCCAAGAACATGGTATATCTCTCCATCTGTTTGTATCATCTTTAATTTCTTTCATCAGTGTCTTATAATTTTCTGCATACAGGTCTTTTGTCTCCTTAGGTAGGTTTATTCCTAGATATTT
The DNA here is from genome assembly GCF_000442215.2 of Lipotes vexillifer. Classification (NCBI taxonomy): domain Eukaryota; kingdom Metazoa; phylum Chordata; class Mammalia; order Artiodactyla; family Lipotidae; genus Lipotes; species Lipotes vexillifer. Next base: position 3,825,527 of record NW_006775074.1, read on the forward strand.
TATTCTTTTTGTTGCAATGGTAAATGGGAGTGTTTTCTTGATTTCACTTTCAGATTTTTCATCATTAGTATATAGGAATGCCAGAGATTTCTGTGCATTAATTTTGTATCCTGCTACTTTACCAAATTCATTGATTAGCTCTAGTAGTTTTCTGGTAGCATCTTTAGGATTCTCTATGTATAGTATCATGTCATCTGCAAACAGTGACAGCTTTACTTCTTCTTTTCCGATTTGGATTCCTTTTATTTCCTTTTCTTCTCTGATTGCTGTGGCTAAAACTTCCAAAACTATGTTGAATAAGAGTGGTGAGAGTGGGCAACCTTGTCTTGTTCCTGACCTTAGTGGAAATGCTTTCAGTTTTTCGCCATTGAGGATGATGTTGGCTGTGGGCTTGTCATATACGGCCTTTATTATATTGAGGAAAGTTCCCTCTACACCTACTTTCTGCAGGGTTTTTATCATAAATGGGTGTTGAATTTTGTCAAAAGCTTTCTCTGCATCTATTGAGATGATCATATGGTTTTTCTCCTTCAATTTGTTAATATGGTTAATCACATTGATAGATTTGCGTATATTGAAGAATCCTTGCATTCCTGGAATAAACCCCACTTGATCATGGTGTATGATCCTTTTAATGTGCTGTTGGATTCTGTTTGCTAGTATTTTGTTGAGGATTTTTGCATCTATGTTCATCAGTGATATTGGCCTGTAGTTTTCTTTCTTTGTGACATCCTTGTCTGGTTTTGGTATCAAGGTGATGGTGGCCTCGTAGAATGAGTTTGGGAGTGTTCCTCCCTCTGCTATATTTTGGAAGAGTTTGAGAAGAATAGGTGTTAGCTCTTCTCTAAATGTTTGATAGAATTCGCCTGTGAAGCCATCTGGTCCTGGGCTTTTGTTTGTTGGAAGATTTTTAATCACAGTTTCAATTTCAGTGTTTGTGATTGGTCTGTTCATATTTTCTATTTCTTCCTGATTCAGTCTTGGCAGTTTGTGCATTTCTAAGAATTTGTCCATTTCTTCCAGATTGTCCATTTTATTGGCATAGAGTTGCTTGTAGTAATCCCTCATGATTTTTTGTATTTCTGCAGTGTCAGTTGTTACTTCTCCTTTTTCATTTCTGATTCTATTGATTTGAGTCTTCTCCCTTATTTTCTTGATGAGTCTGGCTAATGGTTTATCAATTTTGTTAATCTTCTCAAAGAACCAGCTTTTAGTTTTATTGATCTTTGCTATTGTTTCCTTCATTTCTTTTTCATTTATTTCTGATCTGATTTTTATGATTTCTTTCCTTCTGCTAACTCTGGGGTTTTTTTGTTCTTCTTTCTCTAATTGCTTGAGGTGCAAGGTTAGGTTGTTTATTCGAGATGTTTCCTGCTTCTTAAGGTGGGCTTGTATTGCTATAAACTTCCCTCTTAGAACTGCTTTTGCTGCATCCCATAGGTTTTGGGTCGTTGTATCTCCATTGTCATTTGTTTCTAGGTATTTTTTAATTTCCTCTTTGATTTCTTCAGTGATCACTTCGTTACTAAGTAGTGTATTGTTTAGCCTCCATGTGTTTGTATTTTTTACTGCTCTTTTCCTATAATTGATATCTAATCTCATGGCGTTGTGGTCGGAAAAGATACTTGATATAATTTCAATTTTCTTAAATTTACCAAGGCTTGATTTGTGACCCAAGATATGATCTATCCTGGAGAATGTTCCATGAGCACTTGAGAAAAATGTGTATTCTGTTGTTTTTGGATGGAGTGTCCTATAAATATCAATTAAGTCCATCCTGTTTAATGTATCATTTAAAGCTTGTGTTTCCTTATTTATTTTCATTTTGGATGATCTGTCCATTGGTGAAAGTGGGGTGTTGAAGTCCCCTACTATGAATGTGTTACTGTCGATTTCCCCTTTTATGGCTGCTAGTTTTTGCCTTATGTATTGAGGTGCTCCTATGTTGGGTGCATAAATATTTACAATTGTTATATCTTCTTCTTGGATCGATCCCTTAATCATTATGTAGTGTCCTTCTTTGTCTCTTCTGATAGTCCTTATTTTAAAGTCTATTTTGTCTGATATGAGAATTGCTACTCCAGCTTTCTTTTGGTTTCCATTTGCATGGAATATCTTTTTCCATCCCCTTACTTTCAGTCTGTATGTGTCTCTAGGTCTGAAGTGGGTCTCTTGTAGACAGCATATATATGGGTCTTGTTTTTGTATCCATTCAGCCAATCTGTGTCTTTTGGTGGGAGCATTTAGTCCATTTACATTTAAGGTAATTATCGATATGTATGTTCCTATTCCCATTTTCTAAATTGTTTTGGGTTCGTTATTATAGGACTTTTCCTTCTCTTGTGTTTTTGTCTAGAGAAGTTCCTTTAGCATTTGTTGTAAAGCTGGTTTGGTGGTGCTGAACTCTCTCAGCTTTTGCTTGTCTGTAAAGGTTTTAATTTCTCCATCAAATCTGAATGAGATCCTTGCTGGGTAGAGTAATCTTGGTTGCAGGTTTTTCTCCTTCATCACTTTCAGTATGTCCTGCCACTCCCTTCTGGCTTGTAGAGTTTCTGCTGAGAGATCAGCTGTTAACCTTATGGGGATTCCCTTGTGTGTTATTTGTTGTTTTTCCCTTGCTGCTTTTAATATGCTTTCTTTGTATTTAGTTTTTGACAGTTTGATTAATATGTGTCTTGGCGTATTTCTCCTTGAATTTATCCTGTATGGGACTCTCTGTGCTTCCTGGACTTGATTAACGATTTCCTTTCCCATATTAGGGAAGTTTTCAACTATAATCTCTTCAAATATTTTCTCAGTCCCTTTCTTTTTCTCTTCTTCTTCTGGAACCCCTATAATTCGAATGTTGGTGCGTTTAATGTTGTCCCAGAGGTCTCTGAGACTGTCCTCAGTTCTTTTCATTCTTTTTTCTTTATTCTGCTCTGCAGTAGTTATTTCCACTATTTTATCTTCCAGGTCACTTATCCGTTCTTCTGCCTCATTTATTCTGCTATTGATCCCATCTAGAGTATTTTTCATTTCATTTATTGTGTTGTTCATCATTGTCTGTTTCATCTTTATTTCTTCTAGGTCCTTGTTAACTGCTTCTTGCATTTTGTCCATTCTATTTCCAAGATTTTGGATCATCTTTACTATCATTATTCTGAACTCTTTTTCAGGTAGACTGCCTATTTCCTCTTCATTTGTTAGGTCTGGTGGGTTTTTATCCTGCTCCTTCATCTGCTGTGTGTTTTTCTGTCTTCTCATTTTGCTTATCTTACTGTGATTGGGTTCACCTTTTTGCAGGCTGCAAGTTCGTAGCTCCCGTTGTTTTTGATGTCTGTCTCCAGTGGCTAAGGTTGGTTCAGTGCGTTGTGTAGGCTTCCTGGTGGAGGGGACTAGTGGCTGTGTTGTGGTGTATGAGGCTAGATCTTGTCTCTCTAGTGGGCAGGTCCACGTCTGGTGGTGTGTTTTGGGGTGTCTGTGGACTTATTATGATTTTAGGCAGCCTCTCTGCTAGTGGGTGGGGTTGTGTTCCTGTTTTGCTATATGGTTGGCATAGGTTGTCCAGCACTGTAGCTTGCTGGTCGTTGAGCGAAGCTGGGTGCTGGTGTTGAGATGGAGATCTCTGGGAGATTTTCGCCGTTTGATATTATGTGGGGCTGGGAGGTCTCTTCTTGACGAGTGTTCTGAAGTTGGCTCTCCCACCTCAGAGGCAGAGTCCTGACTCCTGGCTGGAGCAGCAAGAGCCTTTCATCCACTCGGCTCAGAATAAAAGGGAGAGAAAGTAGAGAGAATTAGTATAAGTAGGAGGAAATAGGAAAGAAAGAAAGAAAGAAAGAAAGAGAGGAGGGAAGGAAGGAAGGAGGGAAGGAAGAAAGAAAGAAAGAAGAAAAGAAAGGAAGAAGGCAAGAAGGAAAGAAAGGAGGGAGGGAGGGAGGAGGGAAGGAAGGAAGGAATGAGGGAAGGAAGGAAAAAATACAGAAAGAAAGAAGATACAGTAAAATAAAATAAAGTATAATAAAGTTATTGAATTAAAAAAATAATTATTTAGAGGAAAAAAAAAAGGGAAGGATAGAACCTTAGGACAAATGGTGGAAGCAAAGTTATAGAGACAAAATCTTACATAGAAGCATACACATATACCCTCACAAAAAGAGGTAAAGTGGAAAAAATCATAAAACTTGCTCTCCAAGTCCACCTCCTCAATTTGGGACGATTCGTTGTCTCAAAAAGGGAAGGAAGGAAGGAAAGATAGAAAGAAGGTAAAGTATAACAGAGTTCTTTAAATTAAAATTAATTATTAAGAAAAAAATTAAAAAAAAAAATGGTCGGATAGAACGCTGGGACAAATGGTGGAAGCAAACCTATACAGACAAGATCTCACACAGAAGCATACACATACACATTCACAAAAAGAGGAAAAGGGGAAAAAATCATAGATCTTGCTCTAGAAGTCCGCCTCCTCAATTTGGGATGATTCGCTGTCTATTCATGTATTCCACAGAGGCAGGGTACATCAAATTGATTGTGTAGCTTTAATCCGCTGTTTCTGAGGCTGCTGGGAGAGATTTCCCTTTTTCTTCTTTGTTCTCACAGCTCACAGGGGCTCAGCTTTCGACTTGGCCCTGCCTCTGCGTGTAGGTCGCTGGAGGGCGTCTGCTTTTTGCTCAGACAGGACGGCGTTAAAGGAGCCGCTGACTCGGGGGCTCTGGCGCTCTCAGGCCGGGGGCAGGGAGGGGCACGGAGTGCGGAGCGGTCCTGCGGCGGCAGAAGTCGGCGTGACGTTGCCCCAGCCTGAGGCCCGCCGTGTGTTCTCCCTGAGAAATTGTCCCTGGATCCCGGGAACCTGGCAGTGGCGGGCTGCACAGGCTCCCCGGAAGAGGGGTGGGGGCAGTGACCTGTGCT
>NW_006775074.1:3831126-3834062 GCF_000442215.2 Lipotes vexillifer
CCTCATGCAATCTCTGCCCGCGAAGGGGCTTCCTAGTGTGTGGAGACCTTTCCTCCTTCACAGCTCCTCCCACTGGTGCAGGTGCCGTCCCTATTCTATTGTCTCTGTTTTTAATTATTTTTTTCTTTTGCCCTACCCAGATACGTGGGGAGTTTCTTGCCTTTTGGGAGGTCTGAGGTCTTCTGCCAGCATTCAGTAGGTGTTCTGTAGGAGTTGTTCCACATGTAGATGTATTTCTGGTGTATTTGTGGGGAGGAAGGTGATCTCCGCGTCTTACTCCTCCGCCATCTTTCCACCGCCCCTTTGCCTCCATTCTTTTCCCAAGGTTCTGGATCATCTTCACTGTCATTCTTCTGAATTCTTTTTCTGGAAAGTTGCGTATCTCTACTTCATTTAGTTGTTTTTCTGGCATTTTATCTTGTTACTTCATCTGGTGCATAGCCCTCTGCCTCCTCATTTTGTCTATCTTTCTGTCAATGTGGCTTTCATTCCACAGGCTGCAGGATTGTAGTTCTTTCTTCTGCTGTCTGCCCTCTGGTGGATGAGGCTATGTAAGATGCTTCTGCAAGTTTCCTGATGGGAGCGACTGGTGGTGGATAGAGCTGGGTGTTGCTCTGGTGGGCAGAGCTCAGTAAAACTTTAGTCTGCTTGTCTGCTGATGGGTGGGTGTGATTTCCCTCCCTGTTAGTTGTTTGGCCTGAGGTTAACTGGAGGTTAACCTGTAACTGGAAGTTACAGGCCTTTTGGTGGGGCTAATGGTGGACTCCAGGAGGGCTCATGCCAGAGAGTACTTCCCAGAACTTCTGCTGTCAGTGTTCTTGTCCCCATGGTGAGCCACAGCCGCCCCCTGCCACTGCAGGAGACCCTCCAACACTAGCAGGTAGGTCTGGTTCAGTCTTCTACAGGGTCACTGCTTCTTCCTCCTGGGTCCTGATGGACACACTGTTTTGTGTGTGCCCTCCAAGAGCAGAGTATCTGTTTCCCCCAGTCCTGTTGAAGTCCTACAATCAATTCCCACTAGCCTTCAAAGTCTGATTCTCTGGGAATTCCTCCTCCCATTGACAGACCCCCAGGTTGGGAAGCCTGACATGAGGCTCAGAACCTGCACTCCAGTGGGTGGACTTCTGTGGTATAATTGTTCTCCAGTTTTTGAGTCACCCTCCCAGCAGTTATGGGATTTGATTTTATTGTGATTGCGCCCCTCCAGCCATCTCATTGTGGATTCTCTTTTGTGTTTGGATGTACAGTATCTTTTCTTGTGAGTTCCAGTGTCTTCCTTTCGATGATTGATCAGCAGTTAGTTGTGATTCCAGTGCTCTCACAGGAGGGAGCGAGCTCACGTCTTTCTACACTATCTTGAACCAATCTTTATTCAGTTATATTTATGGAGCATATGTTGTATGTAAAGAGTATTGAGAAGATCTAGGATAAACCAAACCTTCTCTTAAAAATATCAAAGTTTAGTGTGGCAAAGTGGGAGAAGAACAGGTAAAAATATTACTTTAAAACTTTGGAAAATAGTATAAATAAGATATGTATAAAGTGGGGTGAAGATGCAAACGAGCCACATGGCTTGGAGTGAAGAGTTCTTAGCAAGCTTTATAGAGATGCTCATCCAGAGTCTTAGTAAAGAAAAGAAACTGACATTTCCAAAAGGTGGATAGGGGATTCTAGCAGAAGGAAACACATATGCTAAGATAAAATCAAAGCATGATAATTTTTCAGAATAGGAAGCAATTTGAATGAGCTGGAGAATCAGGCCTGTGGAAGGTGACACCAGCTTTGCATATGGGGAGTTAAATCTGATCTTGGAGGATGTTCCAATTAACTAAGGTAAATTCTCTTCAGCAATTAACTTTACATACATAAATATGAAGCAAAAACTACAGACACGCTTAAATATATGGAAATGAGGGAAACAAACTTTATTTCAGGTACATGGAAATGTCATTTCCTCCTTTTAATATTCAGAGGTTAAGTGGCTGGACAATTGAGGGTATGGACTTTGGAATCAGAAATACCTGTTTTTCATCCTCACTTTGTTACTGATTATCTGGGTGACATTGAAGACATTACAAAACATGCTTAGTATCAGTTTTCTGGATGAAAATTTGTAAATAATAAACTTATCTTGCTGAGGTGAGCCTGGAACCTAGAAGGTCCTCAGAGAATGACTGTTGTTTTAATTTTTATCATGTTACTTGATTGGGCTAGGAGATGTGTTACTATAAAAAATACTGAGTTTGAGTCATTGTGCTTGGAAGATAGCATTGCAATATATTCCCTAAAGAGTTGGGTCACTGGGCAGGGCCTCTTTATCCCATATGGGGTATCCTTAATGCTAATAGCTCCTCAGGACTTTTAGAAATTCAAGAGCAGAACTACTGTAATATGTGTACCACTTTTTGCATGTTTTTCCCCTACTGGGTGCTACTTCCATCTCTCATTAGAGCTTTACTGTTTCTCAGGAGAAAAAGACAATATAAACAACCTATGTCCATGGCTGCAAAGAGAAATAGAAATATTCATATAGCTACCATTATATCATATAGTGAAGGCTCACCCTGTATTGGGCACTATGCTGAGTGCTGTTAAAAAAATATTGTCTTTTTAATTCTCAGGACAGTCCTGTGATCTAGTTACTATTGTAATTCACATTTTAGAAGCAAGAAAAATGAGACTTAATATGGTTAAGTAACTTGTCCAAAGTCAAACATTTAGTAAATGGTAGGATATAAAACCTGAATCATATTAATTCCAAAACTCATAAATCTACTTTGCACAGGCTAAATTTATCACAAATATAGCATATTTCATATAATTAAAAATTGGGAGGGGCAGGGAATAAATGTCCTGATTTGCAGCTTCATTTTCCTGGCCTTGTTCTAATATGTAGAAGCCTTGAAAGAACAGACTTGGTACACTGTGTCTTTCCC
>NW_006775074.1:3834072-3852095 GCF_000442215.2 Lipotes vexillifer
CACCCCCAATCTTTTATTAAGGGGTATCTATTGAATAGCTATTAGGAACTAGGCCCTGGTATTTCTATGATGCTAAAAATATGTTTGCTGCCCTTGTAGCCTTGCAGAATGCACAATAATAAGAGAAAAAATATTATTTGGGGACTAACCAATAAGTATAATAAATTGTGACATGAGCTACCTAGCAAATATAAAAAGGCATGAATAACTGTGCTTAGATTGGAATTAACAAGTTTCTTATTTAATAAACTTTATTGTAATGAACCAGTGCTACAGGGACAAATATAATTGATATTCCAGTTAGGCCATGAAGGAGTGCTTGTAAGGTTAACTAATGTCAACATACATCTCCAACTGAATTACTCCATAAGGCATATTTATGGGTTCATTTTTAACTATAATATGAAAAAAAAATGCCAGGGATGCCTTCAATTTTGAGCAAGTGCCAACCACAATGTAAGAATCCTTCTTACAATTCTATTTCTTTCTTTTCCAATGGTCAGTGATTTGGTCTCTTTGGGAGCCAGCCAGACTTGCAGGATTATGGATCACTTAGGAGAGTTTAAAGAAGACTGTTATGTGCCTTAGATTCAGGGACAAACCAGGTTTCCTGTTACCCCAGCAGATGGTGGTATGATTATCTGAAGTAGAGATTAACCTGAATCTTGCATAACTTACTGAAAAATGTCACACTTGATGGTAAGTGTCCAGCCACTATAACAAAATGGAGTATCTTATTTGATATGTGATAGCAAAATGTGTTAACACATTAACTTATATTTTGTTTATATTGCTATAGAAAAAACTAATGATGCTCATTTTTAACTTCTTGTCCTTCCCAGTTGAAATCAGCTATGGCTTAAATAAAGCCAGTATTTTAAAGAGTTGATACTTGCTTTGCTCCAAGGTAAAGAAGTATTTATGAGAAAAAGAGCAGAATTGTGTTAGTGGAGGAGCAGGGGATGGGAGAGAGTCAGGGAGGTGAACGTTGCCTCCAGGCTTGGAAAATGAGAATTAGTAAGTGTCCCAAGCTGACAGTGTCCTGAGACTGAAACCTGTTGATTCTCAGAAATGTGAGCTTCTCAGAAGGATGTTGCTGAGTGGTTTGCCTAGGGACACTCACCCTGTTCAGTGGGATTCCCTGCCTTGACCCAGGTCTCCAAGATCCAGATTTAGGTTTTCACAGATACAGTTAATTTTCAGGGCATGACACAGCTTGGGAAAAATGAACACACAAATGTCACCAGCATGGATCAAGGCTAGAGAGGATTCCCTAAATATTTTGGACTATGTAAAACCATTTGGACCTTTTCATAACTCTGGAAAGGGGGAGGTTGACCCCCAAATGACTAATATATAATTTCTCTCCAGCCCAGTAGAGTTGAGGAGAACTTCAGATTAAACATGAATTTTTAAATGAATACAATCTTTCATATATACTTCCTGGTGGCTCCAATTAATATCTACTATAGATGTCAAACCTAAAGGCCATGTAGATTATGATTCCCTGAAAAATATAGAATAGAGATTAAAAGAGAAACTCACAAGCTTTAGGAGTACTATAAAAGAAAATGATTAATCTGTACCATTATTATTCTTATTGATTAACTATGTTGCTTGGATTCACTTGGTTAAGTGGGCATGTTTATGCTTTCTCCCTTACAACTTCATGTTCATCTTTTCTGTAGCTGCTCACTCTTCTAGAGAATAAAATCATATTTTATATTGAGAGGTTAGAGATTTTTAGAGTCTAAAACAATTTTGACTTGACATCCTTCTATTACCCACACATCAGATTTTGAGACATAACTAATTTTCTCTGCACATAAGAATCACCATATGCAAACATCAGATTTTAGTTAACATCACTAATTGTAATGAAGATGGTGACAGCAAGATTAAAATGAACATCGGATAACTTCTAAATCATTTATATTTAAGCATCAGCATATATTACGTAATTTCCTTAGTAAACTCTCACCTAATTTTTTTGATAGACACAAATTTAAAATAGAATATCTTTTCATATTTGCAATTTCAGAATTAATCTGTGGTAGGCAGCCTCTAAAATGCTTCACAGTAATTCTTGCCTCCTGGTATCCACAGCCTTGTGTAACACTCTACCCTGGGGTGGGAGCTGGACATGGAGTATGAGCTGCTGTCTTTCTTCTAACAAACAGAGCATGGCAAAAACTTATGTAATGCCATTTCTGAGACTGAGTTACAAAAAGACTCTTGCTTCACTCTTTTATCTCTTCATTATTCTCCCTTGCTCTCTTTCATCTCTCAATTTCTCAATCTTTCTTGGCCCCCTCATTTTGGGGAAACAAGCTGCTATATTGTGAATAATCACATGGAAAGATCCGTGTGAAAAGGGACTGAATTCTCTCTCCAACAACCACTGAAGATCTGAAGAACACCAGCAACCACAGGAGTGAGCTTGGAAACAGATACTTTTCCCAGCTGTGCCATGAGATGACTTCAGCCCTGGCTGACATCTTGCATACAGCCTTGTGAAAGAGCTTGTATCAGGTGCATGATGCCAAGCCAGTTACCTGGCCCAGAGAAAACGTGAGCTAATGAATATAAGTTGTTTTAGGCTGTTATGTTTAAGAATCATTGTTATACAGCAGTAGATGATGAACACAGAAGCTGAGTTGTAAAAGAAGGGAGGTTGGTGCTTGGGCTCATTGATGACGAATAGAGAAGTCTGTGAATGTAAATAAATTTGAAAGGATTATCTGATCCAAGTTGAATAATCCTACCTAAATGTTTATATCTTCTTTATAACAATAGAAAAGATATACTGGAACTATTGCATCTACAAAAGAGAAAATGCAAGGTTCACAGTTTTCCTTAAACATTTCACAAGTGCTGGACTCAGCTGACAAGACATCCCTATGAATATAGATAGACGTTTCTTTCCATTTGCAGCTTCTCTCAGTTAATCTTGTATTGGTGGCATACTGGACTGCTACAATGAAAATAGGGGTAATGGTATTTCCTTGATATATCAGGAGCTATGTTCCTGAAACTCATATTTGTTGAATATTGGAATTACACACTGCTTGAACAGTTCTGAAAATCATTTCTTGACTGCTCTTTGCAAAATTGGGGGAGATTCCAGAATAGATAATTAATTTACTTGAGAATCGAATATGTTTTTATGACACTCCCTTTTCATGAAATCCTCACTATGTCTTTAAATTTTTCTTGTGTGTGTGTGTGTGTGTATGTGTGTGTGTGTGTGTGTGTGAGATGGGGACGGAGATGAAGTAATATACACAGGAATTAAATGATTCTGGGAGTGCTCCAAAAGAGGGATACATTGATCAGTATTCTGTTACTCAAAAAAGACAAAGTGAAGGTTAGGAATACATGACATGCTTATTTCTTGCTGCTAGATATGGGGTTGCCATAGTGATAATTGCATAACATCTATATTTCTATGAAACCATCTGGGAAGGAGCAGAACATTCTTTTTAAAAAGGCATTATACTGTTGGCATGTTATTTGTAGTTGGTTAAAAATAGCCTAGGCATGTGGGTGTTTGGTGTTCCTGTCATATGCTTAGGCTTAGAAGAAATGCAAACCAAATATTCCCATCCCCCAACTCTCACTCAACAAACCACACATTACTTTATACACTTAATTCACTAGCTCCTTCGTACTCTGTAAGGAAAACCAAGACAACACTCAAGAGTCAATTACCCGCAACCTGCAGTGAGAAATTCCTCTCCTTTGACACTGTTGCCTCTGGTTGCTTAACAGGTAAAAACCCTCTCCCATACTCCTTCTGTTTAGACTTGCCCCTGCTTGCTTGCAGATGGTCAGGTCCACAGCAACTAGCAAGAGAGTTTTTCAGAACTACTCAAAAATAGTGAAAGAAAGTTTAAGGAGGTTGTGAGCAGCTGTGGTCTCAAAAGTTAGTGACTGTTAGAAAGTGAGCTTCCTAAGGATAGAGGTTGTGGCACATTCTTCTCTAACCAAAGTTCAATACAAAGTAACATGAGGCACTCAAAAAAAGATATGTTGCAAGAATTTTAGCTCGTTATGCCCATCAAAATTTTGGTTACTGGAGGTTATCTACAGCTTCTCCTCTATTTTAGGTTTATTTGTCCATTATAAGTTTAATTCATTCTACATGTACTGAGTCATGCATTTCTTTTCTTCTCAAGGATCTTACTGACAAGGACAAGAAAAACTCATGACAAGCAAATAAACACACCTCAAAATATAATATACTTACACTCATGGATTTAGTTACTTAGGATTTTCTCTTCTAAGGACATCCATCTGCTATTTTGTGGTACGTGGCTTTTAGAATGTGTACACATGCTTTTAACTTGATGCAAATTAATATCTATGAGATTCCTTTGAATCTCAATGAATTTTGTATATATTTATGAGATTATTATTTTCACTATTAAATTCTTAGAAATATTAACAGATGAATTAGTGATAAATGATTCATGAATCCCTTTGTTTCTCCTTCTTATCTGCCTACAATTGTTTTCAAGAAGTGCTGCTACCTTTAAGGTTCAACTTTCATTACAGATAAAATAAGAAGGGACCTAAAGGATGTGATTTGAGAAACACAAGGAAAACTCCTTGACCTAACTATCTCTTTTTATTCCTTCTGACTGGCATCTTTAAATTCCAGTTTCTTAAAACATCAGACAGTAATTAAAGGACAAGAATTATCTGGACTGGGCAGAGTATTTGTCTTAAGTCTGTTGTTATAAACTTTCAATTGAATTATACAGTTGGTCAAGCTCCCTATCAAGAGCAGAATATTGGGATGATAGTTTAAGGGACAGGAGGATTTAGAGTGGAACATTAACTTCTTCTGGGAAAGAGAATCATCTCAGAATAATCTGTGAAACATGAGGACAGTGGGATAGGGCACTGAAAATGAAAATAGGAAAAAAGTATAATTATTAATGATGCCACAATTTTATTTATTCCCTTATGAGTTGCTGGGAAGAATTATGCTACATTTTTCTCCTATCAATACATCATTCACATATTAAAGAGAAAATGAAATAGGAAATTTGATAAATAATATCTATCTTGACCCTAATGGTAAGACCCTTGAGAAGAAAAGGTTTAGTGCATTCAAAAAAATCAGAGCTAGAAGTAACTGTAGAGATAATCTTCCCCCATCCTGTTTTTCATCTCATTAGTCTCTCTTTTTAAACATTTTTTTTTAAAGTTTAGATTGTGTTATTTATCCAACAATCACTTATTGAATTAAGGGGATTTACCAGGAAGCGACTGTGCTTTACTATATAGCACAGCAGCTGCTACATTAAAGAGATCCAAAATGGTACCTGTTCAAATATTGCTGACAGCTTGAATGCCTACTCTGCCCTGAGTATCGTACTAGATACTGGCCAAGAATATGTTGTGGTACCATGTGGATGATCAACATATGTCAACCCATGAGTCCTGAAGTAGCAAGATAAGATTTCTCATTTTTCCTCCTTTAGTTAAAAAAAAAAAAAAAGAATGGTAACTAGGAGTCTCTCGTGTTCCATTATCAAGTAGAAAACCTGGTAAATGCCTACATCTAACAATGTCAACAATATAATGAAAAATATAGCAATTAGGTTTATAGGAAAAAGCTCTTGTTTCATAAGAACCTCAGCCTGCTCTTGGTCCCTCTCAACCATTTTGTTGTGCATCTTAGATGTGACTCAAATGACTAGAAAATTTGGGAAGAATAAAAACAGATTCTGCTTAGGTTCTGCCACTTTCTGCTTTCAAGTGAACTCTGCAGGAAGCTTGCATTTTCTTTTGTTCCTTTTTGTTGAATGTCTTCTATAGGAAAACTTACCTTGATTTGGCAGTGCCAAAACTGGGAGGGAGAAAAACTTGTCTTCTTTCTGCAGTTCATTGCTAGCAGGTCTATTTGCACAAGGACATAAACTATATCCTCTAATCTGATCTATACCAATAGTTAAAATGCTTTTTATGCCTCGGTATTTACTTACTTAAATATATATATATATTCAGACAGTCTCTTCAATAAGTGGTGCTGGGAAAACTTTACAGTTACATGTAGAAGAATGAAATTAGAACACTCCCTCACACCATACACGAAAATAAACAAAATAAATTAAAGACCTAAATGTAGGGCCGGACACTATAAAAGTCTTAGAGGAAAACATAGGAAGAACATTCTTTGACATAAATCATAGCAAGATCTTTTTTGACCCACCTCCTAGAGTAATGGAAATAAAAACAAAAATAAACAAATGGGACCTAATGAAACTTCAAAGCTTTTGCAAAGCAAAGAAAACCATATACAAAATGAAAAGATAACCCTCAGAAAGGAGAAAATATTTGCAAACAAATCAACAGACAAAGGATTGATCTTCAAAATATATAAACAGCTCATGCAGCTCAATATTAAGAAAACAACCAACCCAATCCAAAAATGGGTAGAAGACCTAAATAGACATTTCTCCAAAGAAGACATACAGATGGCCATGAAGCACATGAAAAGTTGCTCAATATCACTAATTATTAGAGAAATGCAAATCAAAACTACAATGAGGTATTACCTCACACTGGTTAGAATGGACATCATCAGAAAATCTACAAACAACAAATGCTGGAGAAGATGTGGAGAAAAAGGAACCCTCTTACACTGTTGGTGGGAAAGTAAATTGATACAACCACTATGGAGAACAGTATGGACGTTCCTTTGAAAACTAAAAATAGAACTACCATATGACCCAGCAATCCCACTACTAGGCATATATCCAGAGAAAACCATAATTCAGAAAGAAACATGCTCCCCAATGTTCATTGCAGCACTATTTACAATAGCCAGGTCATGGAAGCAACCTAAATGCCCATCGACAGACTACTAGATAAAGAAGATGTGGTACATATATATAATGGAATATTACTCAGCCATAAAAAGGAATGAAATTGGGTCATTTGTAGAGATGTGGATGGATCTGGAGACTGTCATACAGAGTCAAGTAATTCAGAAAGAGAAAAACAATTATCGTATATTAATGCATATATGTGGAATCTAGAAAAATGGTACAGATGAACCAGTTTGCAAGGCTGAAATAGAGACACAGATGTAGAGAAGAAACAAATGGACACCAAGGAGGGAAAGTGGCGGGGATGTGGTGGTGGTGCGATGAATTGGGAGATTGGAATTGACATATATAAACTAATATGTATAAAATAGATAACTAGTAAGGACCTCCTGTATAAAAAATAAAATAAAATTCAAAAAAAAAGTATATATATTCAGAACACAGGGAAGGAATATGGTGCTACATATTCTGGGACCCCTAATAAGCCACAATGAAAACCACATTTGAGCATCAAATAATAACAGCTAATATTTATTACATGCTTAATGAATACCAGACAGTGTTTTATGTGCTTTACAAATATATGCTCATTTAATCCTCATATAAATTTGAGATATATATCTGTCCATAATGTGGAGATAGCTATTCTCTTAAATTATCTGATGATTATTGCCTCACCACAAAAACTGTAACTGATTGAAACTATATTTTCCCCAGAAGTATGTAAGAACATCTACTGCTTTACCTTTTTGCTGAAAGGTGTTATGGTAAGACTAAAATTTTTGCCAAGTTAACAGTAAAATTTATTTCAATTGGCTTTAGTTTGCATTTCTATAATTATTATTAAGGTTAAATAACTCTTATTATTTATTCTGTTTGGATTTGCTGTTTTGTCAAGTGCCTGTGTTGCCTGATTTTTTTTTTATATACTATCTGTTTTATTCTTACTTATATTTAAGATATTTTTGCATATCTGTACAGTAATCTTTTTTGCTTACATGTGTTATAAATATATTATTCAACTGTATGACTTTCCCTTTTGCTGCCTATAAAGTTTTCTTTTACAAAAAAGTTGCTAATTTAAATATTGTTAATATTTCATTCTCTTCTAACAGTTTGATTGAAATATAATTCACACACAATAAAATTCATCCATTTCAAGTGTACAATTCAACTGTTTATAGTATACTCATACAGTTATACAATCTTCAAATATGACTTGAATATTTTTATCGCCCCCAAAAGAAACCCCATACCCATTGACAATCACTACCCATTTGCCACAATACCTAGCCATAGGCAATCACTAATCTACTTTCTGTCTTTATAGATTTATGCATTCTTGACATTCCATATAAATGGAATAATATAATACATGGTCTTCTTGTGACTAGTTTATTTCAACTAGCATAATGTTTTCAGAGTTTAAATATGTTGTTTCATGGTTCAGTACATATTTTTTTTGTTGCTGGAATGTGGACCTAGTTCAGTAAAGGAAACAGCTATGAAAATGTTAATATATGTAAAATAAGAGGTCTCCTATAATTACCCTTCCAACTAAAATTTTGATTCTATAATTGTACACTCTCGTTTCCTTTATTTTACTGGGTTAGTAATCCCATGCTGTCTGAAGGTATGACCTGCCATTCTGTATACCCTCCTTGAGTTTATTTAGCCAGAGTTTATTACTTGTTTTGCAGATGAAAAGCATTATGTGCATGCACATAACTTACAAAGCAAGGGGTTTTCTCTAGTGTTTGGATTACCTGACTTGTATCTACATTAATCAAAATAGATAGATCAATGGCAGATCTCCAATTCTGCTGATGTCATACATTATTCAACTAAAGCTGTCCCTGGAAGAAATAGTAGACTGAGAAAAAGAGAGGAAAGTTTTTAATGGAATTGTTTCAGATTTATGTAGAAGCCTGTACCTCACAGGAGATTTTCACACTGCATTATACATCTTTTCTCTAGGTCCATCTTTCTAGAAAACATAAAATTTTGCAAGGAACTATGTATGACTCAAATGTGGTATGGGTAACTATAATAAGTAAGATTATTCAAGGGAAGACCCTAATTATTGTTTTTATTTTTATCCATGCTTCTTTTAATTAGCATAAAAGTTGCAATTTGGTGCACATGAAATGTTGACCCTCTTTTAATACTACTTAAATTGATTGTACCTGAAACCAAATTGAAATAATTTTGGACATACTTCTGACAACTACACATGCCTACCTTGAATTTCTGATACCACCCCTTGGGTACCATATTCCTCTCCTGATGCAACCCTTCAGGGTACTAGCTAAGGTAGTGACTTTGTTCAAAATATTCATAATTTTTGTTTCAAAATTATTCTATTAGGACATGAAGAAATCCTAGGCTTAATGAATCCCCTGAGCTTCTGTCCTCCCACATGTGCAGCCTGGTGTCTGTCTTCCCACATACATCTGTTATCAACTAAATAATATGACAAAGAATATGAAAATAGAAAATAACAAAACAAATTTTAAAAACCTAAAAGTGCTAGAAAAACTTAGTTATTATATTTAGAATTATTGCTTAAATTATCTTTCTTTTGATAATATGTTTTTATTTTGACAACTAATAAGCACTTAACCATATCTATATAAATGATGGAATTTTTTCATAAATTATACTTTATCAGAAAACTATCCTGTTATACCAAATCAGTAGACAACAGCTGTTACTGTGGGAGTATTGTTATATAATTTGCTGCCCCCATGCTCCAAATTGAAGATCTGTCCAAGTTATCAAATTGTCTGAGTAACATCATTCTCAATTTCATCAGTATTTTCATCTGGCATATAAAAAAATGCAAGAGAGGACTCAGAAGAAAAGTAAAAGAGTAGTTATTTCTGGAGGTCTGCACAGAAACCAAAATAAAGGACTGGAGTTCTTGAGCAGAAAAAATTCTATCATTGAAACTTGAGAAAGAGAATGAATGCACAAGAAGTAGAAATTTAAGGCCAAAGATAGGCTATGTGGTGCTATAATAATCATGGATACCTCAATATCCATACAATAAATAGATCTGTGCTTTTTAGCTTTGTACTAGACAACAATATCATGTCAACCTACATGCTTTTAGACCAAGTCCATCTTTCCTTGAAAGATCTCATCACTGGTCTATTCACAGTTCATAGTGGGTATTGGACATAATTGTATTATATTCTTTTTGTGAGTTCTATGAGTTGACATTATTACCCTTATGATGTTAAACTCCACTTCAGTGGAAACTTCTTGTAACTGCTGCGTGCACAGGTGTTGCTTGCCAGTTTGACTATGCTTTTCTCTAGCCCAGTGTACATCCCAAGAGAGAGCATATATTTTGGAAAGTAGGAGCACAGGCAGCATGGCCCTTCCAAGTATAAAAGGCCTGCATAGGACTGAGGTGATTCCTGCCTAAGGTCTATCCAGCATTGCTTTTAAAGTAGCATGGCATAAATTTCACAAGGACAAAAATTTTAAACCAACCATACAAGTAGGGGAAGAATAGAGAAGTACAACTTTATGAGAGTTTAAAACCAACAGTAATTTCCTTCAGCCATTAGGATAAAATGTAACGCACTTCTATTTATGTCAGTGCCCTATATGATCTGGCTCTTGCTGACTTAGGAGAAACTTTCATTTCATCATCCCACTCTTTCTCTTAACAACTACACTAAGAAAACAGACCTATTTTTTTAACATCCTGACCTCTTCTCACCTGAAGGCCTTTGCTTCTCTCTCTACCTGTGCTATGCACTAAATGTTTGTGTTTCCCCCAAATTCATATTAAATCCTAACACCTGATGTAATGGCATTTGGAGGTGGGGTCTTTGGGAGGTAATTAGGTCATGAGGGTGAGCCCTCATGAATGGGATAAGTGCCCTTATAAGAGAGACCCCAGAAAGCTCCCTTACCCCCTTGCACCATATATGGACACAGTGAGAAGATGGCTAAACCAGGAGGCAGATTCTCACAAAACATCAAATCTGCTGCTCTCTTGGTCTTGGCCTTCTCACTCTCTGGAACTGTGAGAAACAAATTTCTGTTGTTTATAAGCTACCCAGTCTATGGAATTCTGTGATAGCAGCCTGAACATACTAAGATGACCTGCTGTATACTTCCTTTAGACTCCCACCTCACTAAAGCCTTGACATCCAGATTTCTGCTCAAATACCCTCTCCTTAGAATAATCTCTTTTCACTATCATCCTACTATAGCTCTGCCAGTTGCTTTCTATCACATTTTCAATGAATGTGGTAGTTTACAAATCATGTTTCCATTAAGGAAAAAAAATTAAAAAGAAATGAATCATAAACTGATAATCTTTCAAAGTTTTCTATTTTGTCACTTTGTTTCTTTTTATTAAAGTTCACAAACCAGGGGAATACGGGCAAACTTTACAAAAATATTTCAATGAAATATCAAACAATAATTTTGGATTAATTTACTATATAGTTTTTATAATATATATGAATACATGTATGGTATATTTGTGTTTCCAAAGATAAACTATATAAACATACTCAATAAGAAAACCTTGGTTTTAAAAATTTAAAGAAAATCTACTCTTATTTACAGTAATATACTAGGCAAGCTATTGATAAGATTCTGCTACTATAAAACACATATAAAATAGAATTTAAGATGAATAACTGTAGTGCATGGAAGATGGGACAAGACAATAAAGGAAATCATTGGGAGTCAAAAATATAAAAATAATATAAATCCAAGTAAGCAAGCCCCAAAGCAGTTGGCTGCCTAAAAGGATCTGATAGTCTTCACAGTTCTCAGATTTCAGTTTTAAAAATACAGGATTCACTATATAAGAAGTAACTTGGAGAGTATTGCATAAAGTCAAGACCTTGAAAAGAACAACTTCAAGTAAAATTTTGGACAAGAAAAACAAATAGCAATAAATGGGAAATAGTGAGGTAATATATCTATCTCCAACATAAAAAGGAAAACTAACAAAGGTTTGAAACATGGATTCAAACTACCTACATGACCAGGGGAAAAAAGACTGAGAATTTAATTTAAAGTAGTCCTGGATGATAGGGCCCAAGGTATATCTTAGAAACTAAGGTAAGTCTTCTCTGGGCCATTACCAAACAACAAATACCTCAAAGAAATTACACAAAGTTTCAATGAATATGATCTCAAAATAAAAAAAGATACCTCAAACATATGACAAAACAAGTGGAATCAGAAGACATTAGAAAACATAAAGTTAGGATCCATACATACATTGGCATTAGAATTACTGTATAAAAATAGAAAACATCATAAAAATATAAAATCCAAACACGTTTAGAAGAATAAAACATGAAATAAAATTATGACATACACAAAGTATATCACTAGAATAATTTGAAAAGAACTAAATAGAATATTTCAATGATATATATTCTAATTAAAATAAAAAGTTCCATGGAAGGGTTCAAAGGACAATTAGACATAGATTAAAAATTTCTGAATTAGAAGTTGAACTAAAAATAAAAATCAAGAATGCAGCTTTGTGTTACTAAAAAGAAGTTCAAAGAGAAATACTGAACAAAGAAAGCACAAAGTTTAAGAGAATAAACTTGTCTCAGTTTCTTATCTTATTTGGTAAGAAAATAAATACAATAAATAATTATAGATGTTAAATATGCATTACATAATTTCTAGAGAAATCATTCAAAGTATAGAAATGTCAATTCTAACAACTATATTTGGAAAATGTACATTTGTGTGGCGAGGAAGAATCAAGAGTAAAAGATGTGCACTGATAAACAAACTCAAAAACTCAATCTGTCCAAAAGAAGGCAAGAAAAACTTTCTAAATGCATGAAATCAATTCAGATTAAAAAGGAAACAATCCCTGTACATCTCTGGCAGTAAACTACAGCAAGAAAAGTATCAAAGGATAAAATGATTGGGAAAGAAAAAAATATCTACAAGTAATAACTAAAATTACATATTGGAAATTTATTTGAATTAAGAAGTTTAGTAAAGATGCTACGTACAAACTTAATACACAAATGAATTTTGCATTTCTACATTATAGCAACAAGTAGCCAATACATTGCAAAAAGATACCATTTATAATAGGAACAAATTGTGTACAAAAGAATCAATGTAATATAAGGTATGCAAAACTCATGGAAGTTTATGAAAGTTTTCAAATGCATTAAAGAAAGTTTCAACAGAGAGATTATGTTGTTCTTGGATAGGAGGACTTAATATTATAAAGATGTAAATTCTTCTAAAATTGATTAACTTTCAATCTGATCTCAATAGATAATTTTTTCCTGGATAATGATGCATTAAATCCAAAATATGTATAGAAAGCAAAAGAGCCATAAAAAGCCAAGGCCACTCTACAAATGTAGCTTCCATGTATTGTTTACTATGTACCCAATGATGATCCAGTCCTAGGAAGAGATTCTTGAACATGTTCAGAAAAGATTCATGTAAAAGTGTATTCAACAGTATCTTTTTTTCATTAAAAACAATACCAGAATCAAAGCAAATGCTCAAGGGAGAAAATGATAAATAGTGGGACATTCACATATGAAATATTATACAGCTGAGAAAATGAACAAATTATGGATTTACACTTCAACATTTTGAATTTCTCTAAAACTATTGAGAGTGAAAAATCATTTCACAGAAGAATAAGTATTGTAAAATTATTTTTATATAAAGTTCAAAATCTTACCCAAGTATATGTATGTAGATACATAGAGACCCATCCCTTATATGCAATATACACAAACATACACACAGACACACACAAACACACAAAACTATAAATAAAAATATGGAAATAGTAAGCATGACACAAGATATTGTTACATTGTTACCTCTGTTGGAGAAGAGGAGAATACATCATGGAGACTGTTTTGAAGGTGAACACAGAGGTTTCAAGTATGATGTTTTATTTCTAAAGTAGGGGTGTAGATATTTAGTCATATGCTTTATTATTTAAACCTTTTCTATAACTTAACTATACACTTTCAAAAAAAACCTACAGTGGAAGAAAATTATAGCTATTGCAAATTTAATATTAGAAATATAACTGTAGTGGACAGCATGAAAGTTCTGAGGGTGTGGTATTTTCCACATGCAATATAAATTGCTTATCTTGTCAACTTGTTTAATTAACTAGCTAAAATAATGAAAGTGTTGCTTTAAGAAATTTTGGGACTATTTTTAGTTTACTTTCTAAACTTCCCTCATCTCCTTTTACCCAAGAATCAACATTAATAATTACATCTTGCAGAAAAGTAGGGAACAAAAATGTGGTCTGGTCTTCCACCTTTTCATTTAATAACTCCTCTAAATTCAATTAACTATGTAACTAAATGCAATTAACTATGTAACTTAAGTCCTATCAGGCCCTGAGCAAATCACTCATGTATTCATTCATTTTTATTCATGTGATCATTTAAAAAACACTTACTGTGGGCTTCCCTGGTGGCGCAGTGGTTGAGAGTCTGCCTGCCAATGCAGGGGACATGGGTTCGTGCCC
Organism: Lipotes vexillifer; assembly: GCF_000442215.2. Taxonomy (NCBI): domain Eukaryota; kingdom Metazoa; phylum Chordata; class Mammalia; order Artiodactyla; family Lipotidae; genus Lipotes; species Lipotes vexillifer. The sequence continues at coordinate 3,848,443 of NW_006775074.1, forward strand.
CGGTCCGGGAAGATCCCGCTATGGAGCCGCTAGGCCCGTGAGCCATGGCCGCTGAACCTACGCGTCCAGAGCCTGTGCTCCGCAACGAGAGAGGCCACAACAGTGAGAGGCCCGCGTACCACAAAAAACAAAAACAAAAACAACAAAACACTTATTGTTATACTCTGTGGCAGGCACTGTGTGGTCAAAGATGGATAAAGCCTGGATTTGCTGGATGTAGCTCACCGTTGACCAGAACAGGAGGACCTTGATCTCATCAACAAGTGAACTCTGAAATCATACTTGCCTCCTTTGCCTTGATTTACTTTTCTATTCAGGTATGTGTATGGAATATTACCTGTGTCCTTAACTCTTGGTATCTTTATTGCCATCCTGAGAACCTGATTTTCAAGAGATGTTTGTCACTGTCCTGTCAGGGAAAAAGACAGAGGGAAGGTCTTGACAGGGATTCTACTCCCAATGTATTCCCAGAATTACATAAGTGTTTCTGTGCCCAGGACTTCCTGCTGCCACATCCTCAATTTCCCTTTAAGGATCTCTGGGATATCCCTAGATAAAGTCTATATTGGCCTGATAAATGGTAACTCCCATTAAAGCCAAAGCATTTTTATTTATATAGTTCTTTCTGTTTTTCACTTCCTCTCATTCATAGTCTCAACCCTGAAACCCCATCATGTCTCATGATTACACCCTCAGGATTTCACACACTGTCTTCTTTTTAACTACTGCACCAAACAAAATGACTGTGAGAAAAATAGCCTGTGAGTAACTCCTGGGTTGGCACAGCTTTGGGATGCTATCAGGTTCTGTGTAAAGTCTTTCATAAAGAATACCTCTAGGGAACCTTCCTCAGAATGTGGTTACATAACGTTTCATTTTCAGGATCCCACAGACACCTATTTACCATATTGTGTGGCTGGAGACTTCTGAGTTCTGTGATCAAACTGCTAGCCTGAGATCTGGAGACTGGTGCTTCACCTAAGCATCAGGAATATGTGTGTTTCTCTCCTTAATTGCTGTATTGAAGAAAAAATAAATTTCTCTAGAGAGAAATAGACAAATCCTATGTGACATTGTAGTGAAAGGATATCATTTTTTTCCCCCAAAATTTCCCTGGGGAGAATTGGAAAATGGCTAGATTAATTAATTATAAAAATGAAACAAAATATTAGGCAGTCATCATTATTTAATAATAGTGTTTTTTAGTAAAACATAGACAACTTTTTAAAGCAAAGCAATGATACTGCAAAATGGGAATATTTGAAATTATAAGCATAAAAATTATTCCATACATATGTATAAACTCCTTTTTTTGAGGCCTTAAGAAAGATATTATGGGAGATAGGATGATAAATCAGAAATGGCCTCTGCCCTCAAAAAGATGGGATTCAAGGAGAACAGATAACACATGTACAAAAATATCTAAAACAAAATGTAGAATAAGGTAAGTACTCTAATAGAGATGTCGACTAAAAAATAAATGCACAGCCTAAAAGTTGAGAGTTATGTTTTATTGGTGGACACACTAAGGACTTCAAGCCCCGGAAGCAGCATCTCAAGTAACCCTGTGAAAATGACTTCCAGGAGGTGAGGGGAGAGGGGTGGGGATATATAGGAATTTTGCAACAAAGGGCAGGTAGAAGGAAAAAAAGATTACTGTTAAGAGAAAATTGGATATCTCAAGTTAAGGAATTTATCAATTTTCTTTGTATGGGAAGATGCAAGAGTCTGGGTTCACTGAAATCATTCCTTTGATAGGCAGCTCAGCTATCTGGGGCCAGTATCCTGTGTTTTCACACCCTGAGTTTTCTCAGGGCTCACCTTAGGGAGTGGCTGCAGTCTGATGGCTGTTAGATGGAAGGTATTCTTTGTTTCCTTCCTGAGTTCCCTCAGGGCTCACCAGATCACCTTTGGAGGGCTGCAATCACTGATGATTGTGACATCTGTTGTTTACTGATATGACAGGCAATATTTTATCTCTCAGAGGTATGAACAAAATTCTCCATCTGAAAATGAAGTTTTCACCCATGGCTATCTAACTAAAAAAAGAAAACAAAGGATGACCAAATATTTAGGGAACATAGGGTCTGAGAAATAATAAGTAGTCCAGGTATATTAGTATAATAACAGTAATTATCATATAGGGACTTAAATGTTAGGATATTTTGATTGAATTTTATGTAATAAGTGATGGAATTGAAGGTTTTTAATTGTACAAGTTTTGTTGGATAGAGGGTATTTCATAATTATAACCTAATTTCTTTAAAGATTAATCTAGCTATAGCATAAAGTTTGGAAATGGTGAAAAATATGAGGCCAGAGACTATGTATAAGTTATTGAACTGAGGTATGAGGAAGTCTGGAAATATGGAAGTATCTATGGAATGGAGCAGTAGTGATAAAGATAAATATTTCAGCCACAGAATGTATAAAACTTGACAAAATAATTGATGGAGCATTAAAAGTGTACAATCAAGAATTCAATTTAGCAAACATTTTTGAGTACTTGTTATTTTAGAAAATATGTTGCATTTTGAGTTATTTGATTAAAGAATTTGCAACCTAAATAACCAAGATGACAATAGCATCACCAATAACAATAGAGAAAATAAAATTTTCTTAGGAGATAATCTGATAAATTTGGTTTGAGCACAAGTTGAATTTGACATGGCAGAGACATTAAGGAGGTAGATGTCAAAAGGCATTTATAAATTTGGAGGGCTAGATGGAGAACACAAAGAGACGAGATAGGTAATATGGGTGTTGATTTATAACAAAAAAATTATATTTGAAGCTGTAGAGAATAAATGAAGAGACTAAATATAGGAAAAGAGAAAAAAGCCTCCCCTATATAATTTCCTACATTTAAAGTTTTGAAAAGTGAAAAAGATGCTAATAAGAGAGAGAGGAAAAGTTATCAAATAGCTGTCAGAGATGTGAGGAATTTCAATGTCTCGGTGGCTAAGGAAAGCCAGAATTTCAAGAGGCAGGTATGATCATAAAGCCCAAATGGAAAGCATTATTTTATAAATTGACCTCTTGAAATGGCAACAATGAATTTATTAATAAAACTTGAAAATATCAGTTTACATTGAAGAACAGAGAAATCAGATTGTAATGGTTTAGAGACACACCAGTGATACAAAAATGGAGACACTGACATTGACAACATTTGCAAAAAGCTTTCAGGTAAAAGAAAGGATTGTACTACAAAGGGAGATCAAAGAGAGACAGAGTCTAATTACTTTTTTCCTATAATGAGGTCCTGTATAAAGAAGAGAGGTCAGAAAACATGCAGAGAAGGGAAGAACTTGACAGAGTCAAGTATCTTGGTTAATTTTTGTCTTTTGGTCATATAGTGTTGTTTGACCCACTTCTTTCCCAATTTCATCTTGAAAGTCTACCCTTCTGTTCTTGGTCTTTATGAGTATGGTGGAGCTGACTTCATATCCCCTTCATTCCTTGCATTCCCTAATTCCAGGTGAATAGGATCCACATCTGATCACCCAAGCACTTCTCCAACTGGTGAGAGAGATTGATTTAGGAGTGGTACATGATCTAAAATCTATCATATCAGAGACACTGAAACCCAGTTCTTGGGATTTTGTTTGAGCTATAAACAAAAAAGAGATGTGGACTCTTATTCTTTCCCT
>NW_006775074.1:3852105-3879639 GCF_000442215.2 Lipotes vexillifer
GATCTGGTGACAGTTTGAAATGATCTTGGTCTCTTGGGTCCTTTATCTGGGGACTGAAAATGAATTCAATGAAGCATAATTCACAGTTAGAAAATGGAGGAGAAACAAAGTCCTCACAGCAACATTTGGTCCCTGGGTCTGACTATTCCTAAAACCCGCTACACCTGTCAGATTTTTATTTAAATGAATCTATGCATTCTTATTATTCCCTAAATTTTAAATTGGGATTTTATCACTTGTTGCTGAGAGTCTTAACTGATACACAGGTCTCATAGCGGGCGAGGGAAGCAGATTAAAGTAGAATATTGGTTTTGAGACAGTGGAAGAAAAGGAGAGAATATATATATATATATATATATATATATATGTGTGTGTGTGTGTGTGTGTGTGTGTGTGTGTGTGTGTGTGTGTGTGTGTGTTTAATTGAAGACAATAACCTTAGAACACCATTCTTAATAGATGAGAAAAGAATAGCAGCTGAAGATAAAGGATCTGCAAATTAGATTGGAGAATTGAAAATTATGGAAAAGTTATGAGCCAATTACTGTGAAGAATAAATAAGAGAGCCAATAAGAAATGATTAAATAATTACTAAGTTATAGGGCAGCTCAGTTAAGCTAGCTGCTTTTATTTGATTTGGCCCAAATTAGGTCAATGTACTCTATAAATATGTAGCAGCTCAGAAGTAAAGATTAAGTGGCAGGTAATGAAGCTTGTAATGCATCAAGACTGATAGAAAAATTCTAGGATAGAAAATTCTGGGATTTTGAGGTGCTTGGATCAATAACATGGCTGATCATGATGTTCAAGTGAATAAGGAGAAATATGTAGTCAAAACAGAGACATGGTATTTACTACAAAGAAAGTGAGAAATCAAGGGACAAGTCATTCAAAGTGTAAGAAGTTCCAGCCAGAAGTGAAAAAAATTAAAGAAGATGTAGCATAGAGGTTGTTATCAGAGTAGAGAATTTTCAGGTCCCAGAGCCTGAGATCTGATTAAGACTGTGTCATATTTTGGGTTGAAGCTCTTTCAGAGAGTGGCTTAAATAGAGGTCAAGTTTCTAAAAATGAAAACTTAAAAAAAAATTGTCTGCAGACTTAAAGGAATATTAAGTAGGAGAGGAACTTGCTGAGGAAAATGGCATAGGATCTGTGTGAAAGATGTCTCTGAACCAGGGCACAGAGGTTATTGAAGAAGCTAAGACAGGGCTCTCAAGGTAAGTAGCTCCTGGATCTGTCTCAGGATGGGCAGAAAGTGCTATAAAAAGATGGGATGGGACTTCCCTGTTGGTCCAGTGACTAAGACTCCGTGCTTCTACTTCAGGGGGCACCGTAGGGGAACTCTGGTAGGGGAACTAGGATCCTGCATGTCATGTGGCTTGGCAAAAAAAAAAAAAAAAAAAGAAAAATCAAATCTAGAAACTTGAACTGTCCATAACTTGGGTTCCGTTTTCTTCTAAGGATTCATCCAAAGGAGAATTCCCAGCATCAAGAAGAGAAAAAGGGAGGGGAGGGGAAGAGGAAGGGGGAGGAGGAAGGGAAAAAGGAAAGAAAAACTCCACGCAAAACAATGATGTTCATTGCCATGTTCTTTGTAATAGTGAAGAATTCCACTACTTATAGTGATATCGACATAGAAACACCGAATAGCAACACTACTACGGGACTGATTAACTTTGGTGCATCCCTACTTTGATGGGTTACTAAAACCTTGTTCATAGAAACTTTTACAGTAATACAGAAATGTCTGTGGCAAAATATGAAAGCTACAATGTTACCATTACAGTATTATTAAAATCTGGTGATTCTTTAACTATCAGAGAAAAAGCCTAAAATGAAAACACTAAAGTTTAAGCATGGTTATGTTTGGATAGGAAAACTATGAGCCATTTTTAAACTTTCTTCTAACTTTCCAGATTTAAAGAAAACATTATGAATCAGTTTGAGGGATAAAAATAATAGTCAATGCATCACTGAATATATAGGTAGTATTCTCTCACTGCAAGGAAACTTTAAAAAAAAAAAAAAAAGGAAAAAGATGGAAAGATGGGATGGATTTCAAAATAAGGGGGATTTGAGAGCAATGGTGGCAGAATCCTTACCTGAATGAGACAGTGCTAAGTTTATCTTTCCTTCTGTGTTAAAACGTACCTGGGATTTGTTTTAATCATATGTAGGAAGACATGCAGATGTGGAAATAATTGAAGAAAGAAGTTTGTATTTACAGATTCCTAGAAATAGGAGGCACAACATGCCACCCAGGGCCACATGGGGAAAGACCAGGATTGGTCAGGAGGCAGAGGGGAGAAAGGGGAAACCATGGCCCAGAGCCTTCACTGGAGCTTTCATAGGATGATATGGGTGAAGCAGGGTAGGAATGTTGAGAAAGGTTTTAATATTAAATACATAGAATAATTTTGTCTGGCTCTGTCCTGAGAGGTGGTCGCTAGATGTCTTATACATGGTCCTGGGGAGATTTAGGACAGGAGAAATATTAGCCTGGTATGTGAGTTTAATAAAGAAGATGGTTGGAGATACGGGCTCTTGGTTGGCTAGTTTGTATATCAAAGACACACTCCCAGGGGAGTCATTAGTTAGCTTTAGGATTTAATTAGACCTGTGAGGGGCAATCTCTCCAGGATCAACGTCCCAAATTCCAGAGCATCAAGAATATAGACAAGAATATAGACAAAAAATTTATAACCATGTATGATGATGAATGTTAACTATACTTCCTCTGGTCGTCCTTTTGCAATATATACAGATATTGAATCACTTTGCAATATATCTGGAACTAATATAATGTTATATGCCAAATATACATCAATAAAAAATATACAGAGACAATAAAATAAGTATAATCAATATACCTTTTCATTCAATTAGCTATAAAAATAGAGGAAGTGGCTGATTGATTGTATTTTCCCTTTCATTGGCTGGTTTAACTCTGAATGTAAATTTTTTTTAAATTAAGATTCAATTAATTTTTCTTGAAGAAGATCTTAGAATAGTAAAGAAATTATAATAATAATAATAGAACTCATTACTTTGAATGCCTGCCAGTTAGTGTGCTAAGAACTTTACATTATAATATGTAATCCTCATAACAACCATAATGAAGTAAAGGCTCTTAGTACTATGTTTTTTTGCACCTAAGAAAACTGAAGGCTAGATAACTTAAATAACTTGCCCAAGATCACTGAGCTATAAATTCAAGTCTGTTTGGATTCAAAACCCAGGCTTTTCATGGCTATATTTGCATATTTCCCATGGAATGTTTCACTTACTGAAGAAATCACTTATTCCATATCATTCAATGGAGACACAGTTAAGATAAATTAAAAAGAGTATAGAAGTTGGTATCACCTCAGTAGTTTCTGATTTGCTTAAAATAAAACCAAGTTTTCATTAGTTTTTCACTCAATAAAACAGTCTTTACGATGATACATAGCATGCAGTCCATCTTAAGTTTTTATTTTGAACATGACAGTGGCATGTAATTTAAAGAAAAAAAAATCAGCCTAACACTAAGTATACAAGGCAATAAATCTCTAGTCCCCAGAGCAACATTTTTCTGCCATCCCTTTCCTTCAGACATAAAGAGATGTGGGACTCCTGCCAGAGAAATATAATAAAATGTAAGAACAGTTATAAATGAAATACAATCAGAGGCTTACGTTCTGCTTCTTTGCTAGCTTGCTTTATTCTTTCCTTGAGGATTCTATTTCTTCCTCTCCTTCACCATGGTATTCCATTTCCCTTGCTTTCATTTTCTTTTTTTTCCTTGCTTTCATTTTCTTATTTTTACCTCTATTTATAACGTTTGCCCTTACCTTTCACTCTCTTTTATGTGCTTTCTTTCTTGTTGAAGGAAAAAATAAATGTGATTTTATTTCTTTGTGTATTCAGACATAGAGTTTGCTTTTTCTATTGCTTCTTACTACGTTTTTTTAATAATGGATATTATTTTTTTCTTTCTGTGTCCTTTGCCTGCATTCACTTTGTACTAACATTTTGATCTTACTTCTAGGTTGGAAGGGACAGTTTCCTATGGAATAACATATTTAGAGAATATTTTTTCTCTTATTAGAGCAAGTCTTTACCCTGCACATAGGATCAGACATCAGAATCCCTAAGTCTAAAGAACAATGTCAAAATATATTGAAGGAGTTCACTCATTTACTTCTGCAGACAAGAATACACTTATCCATTTACTGTCTCTTCTACCTATCCATCCTCCCATCCTTTCATCAGATATTCATGGAACAGCTTAGACTCATTTATTCATTCAATCAATTAACATTTATAGGATACCTGTGATGTGTCAGGAACTAGTGGTAAGAGGTGAGTACAAACAATAAGGGATATATTGTCAGTAGAGAATTTTAAAACAATAAATTCAAGTAAAATTTGCTTTTCATCATCATGATGTGCTGGAAATTTTAAATAAAAATAGTGATAATGTAATTGTCTCCATGGAGGTTGTCCACTCCCTCCACTTCCCCTCTTCCCCTTGGGTATGGCACTGTCCAGCATAGAACAAAACAAATAAAAATACATGGCTGCTTGAAGGTTATATTCTAGTAGAAGAGAGAATGTGTGTGTGTGTGTGTGTGTGTGTGTCTGTGTATGAGAGTATAGGTGTAAATATATAATTATTTGTGTATTATACATATAATTATGTAAATAAATAATCCCATCCATTTAATTGGGGATACAATTATTCATAAATATAATGACTGTAGTCCGGACATTTAGGAGATTGCATACACTAAGTCACAAATTAGTAGAAAGAGAGTAGATAGATCCATCAAGGCATTACCTGTTGATAGCCATGATTGAGATTAATTGGATTTCATATATATGTATCTGCTCTCAGTGGTCTTAGATCTAACTGACCATCAGAGTTACTAGTTTTGGATGATAGGGGAACAGGAAATTTAAATGTCCTCCTGCCAGATAGAAAATATATCACCACAAATCTCAATGAAAAGTGAATATGAGTTCAAGTTCTGACTAGGAGATTCAGCTGGCATGACTACTGGCTTCTTTCCTCAAGTTGGGCTTCAGAGGAATCTGAGCAGGGAAGATGGAGAAAAGTGTGACAATCCCCTGGGGATATTGGAGGTTTTAAACTGGTGAGTGGAGGGTATTGACTGGGAACAGGAGGCAGCCAAGCACTGCGGAGGTCAAAATAGGGTAAGGATTATTGGAATTTTGCTCTTGCTTCTCCTTGACCGTCGCCTGGGAACAATGAATGCTTGAACCCACATGGGGGCCCAGGTATATTAGGAATAATTGTGGTAATTATAGGAGAAAACCTGTGCTTTGAGGAGCTGAGAATAACTGACATCAATCAACTGTTTCCCTAGTCTTCTCTTTTCAAAACCACAGGGTTTAAAAGTGAATATTTCTTCTTCTTGGGCTGTGGAGAGTAAATACCTGATATGAGGCTTTCTCTTATGAGATGGGGAGTAATTGAATCTGGTTTTCATAGATGCCTCTATGCTTGTTTTTTTCTATGTCACACCACTAGATTTACCAAACTGACAAATACTGGGTTCTAGCCTTCCTTAAATCTCATTGCCTGAAAAAGTAGCTGATACTTATGAGGAAAATGAACTCAGAGGCCAAAATAACAAGTCTCTTAGATTGTCATTCCAATGTGAGAGCATAATAAAAAGAAACATATTAGCTATACAAAGTATCAAAAAATTATAGCTGAGAGACTCATTAAGTTTTAAATGCAGTATTTAAATCAGAAGAGGAAATGGGGAAAGGAGACCAAGAAATGTGAAAATATGCTGATTTCTAATTTTATTAAAAGAGAGATATAGTTGTCAATTAGAAAAGAAAGTATTAAAAATCAATGTTGTATAGATGGACCTAGAGATTACCATACTAAGTGAAGAAAGTCAGACAGGAAAGACATCATATGATATCACTTATTTGTGGACTCTAAAAAAATGATACAAAAGATCTTATTTACAAAACAGGAATAGACTCACAGACATAGAAAACAAATTTATGGTTACCAAAGGGGATTATTTGCGGGGAAGGAATAGATTAGGAGTTTAGGATTAATACGTAAACAGTACTATATATAAAATAGATAACCAACAGGGACCTACTGTATAGCACAGGGAACTATACTCAATATCTTATAATAATCCATAGGGAAAAGAATCTGAAAAAGAATATATATATATAATATATATATATATATATATATATATATATATATAACTGAATCACTTTGCTGTACACCTAAAACTAACACAACATTGTAAACTAACTATACTTCAATTAAAAATGTAAAAAAAAATCAATGTTGCAAAAATGGGACATAATGCAAAAATAAGATGATAATTACAGTTCTAGATAAATCAGTAATTGTAATAGATATATATGGAAATTTTTAATTGATTCAAAGACGAATTCTGACAGATTATGGAGAATAACCAAAATCTTGCTATGTGCTAATTACAAGAATCACCTAGAACATAAGGATAAGCAAAAATTGAAGGAAAAAACAGAATTAAAGACATTTCACACAAATATGAACACAACAAAATAGTTATATTACTATTAGATAAAATATACTTTAAGACACAAAATTATGGAGGCAGAGAGTTTCACTATATAAGGATCCAATTTCAATTAGCCAAGAATACATAGCTATTATAAGCATGTATACATGTGATAAAATAACCTCAAAATAAATGAAGCATAAATTGGGGAAAATACATGGAAAAATTGACAAATCTACAATTTTAGTTGTAGTTTCAACACATAGTTCTCATTTATTGATGGTTAAGGAATCTAAATAAACAGGAGGTATATAGATCTCCACAACATAATCAACAAGCTTGCTCTAATGGACATAGAGTTCTACATATAATAATCAATGAGAGGCATTTTTCAAGCACACCTGCAAACTTTATACAAGTCACAGAGAAAGTCTCAAAATTTCAAAGACAGGTGTCATAAAGATGATAATCTTTGATCATAGTGTAATTAAGTTTGGATTTAATGACAAAATATAAATTGAAAAATCCCACATATTTAGAAATTGTGAAAACATATTGCTAAACAGCTCATGATATCGACAAGAGATTATAATAATACCAGTAATTAAATTATAATGAAAACTCTATATATCAAGACTTGTAGGATGCAACAAAGCAAACACTTTAAGGGAAATATATACTCTGACTACTTTTAATAGAAAATAAGAAGACTTCCAAATTTATGAGCTAAGGTCTTATCATAATAAATTAGAAGAGGAAAAATAGATTAAGCTTAAACAAATTAGAAAATGATAGTAAAAGTAGAGCAAAATTCACCAAAATTTAAACCAAAATCACTGAGATCAGCAAAGTCAAATTAGATCTTTGAAAAAAATTTTAAAAGGGAGATATATTTTAGCAAGATAGATCAAGAGGAAAACAAAAAGACATAAATAAATAAAGCTAGTAATAAAAGATGCTTCGTTAGAATAATAAAATATGTCAACAGTTTTGCCAATCATTTTGAAAAGTTTTGATTGAATTAAAATTCTTAGGAAAGTATGTCTTCCTAGAATTGTCTCAAGAAGAAAAAAAATAGCATGTATAAGCATGAAAGTAATGAAAACACTAGTTTAAAATATTCCCACAAACAAAACACTAGGCTCAGAAAGTTTGAGATGACTTGTTGCAAATTTTCAGAAACATTGTGCCAAGTTTGTTCAATCTCTTCCAAGAAAATGGCAAGTGGAGAATACCCTTCAATGGCATCTGTGAGGCAATAATATAAAAACTAGGCAAAAGTATACAGAGCAAAACATAATATAATACACTATAGCCATCTTGGTTTTATCCCAGGTATGCAAGGGTAATTTAGTGTTAGACAATCCAGAAATTTAATCCAATAAATTAAATGATTTAAAAGGAAAAATCATATGATCATCCCTACATATACAGAAAATTTATTTTTAAATGTAATACCCACTTATGATGAAGATTTTTAAGAAATTAAGAATATAATAGGACTTTTTATTATGATAAAAGGTATAAGAAAACTAGAGCAAACATCATTCTCAATGGGAAGAAACATTGAGATTGCTTCCATTAAGACAAAGATGTCCATCGTATTAGATACTTATGCCATGCCTCACATCCTCTTGGCTCACCTTTTACTCTAGTCATTAGAGCAATCAGCTTCACGTGGTATAAACTGACAATACATTGCCTCAGTTACCCCACACATTTTTCACTTTCTGCTTTGGGATTTTCCTAGCACCATGACTTGAGAGAACCATGGAAATTTAACTGGCATCTATGTAAATGCAGCCTGGGAGAATAAGAGATTACTAATTCATGGATAATTCTTGGCCAATGTGGGACAAAAGCCAGACCCTAAATACCCCTCTCTTCTATCAAGTAAACTATTGTGAGGTGTAATCTTCACAGTATCTCACATAATCTTGATGATAATCAAGCCTCATTTGTCACAGAGGTGATCAATCAATTACTCACCCTTGTATAGGCTTTCCCTCCTTATACATTTTACTCTCATCATTCTCCTGCTCCTCTTCCCTGTGATTTTCTCCACAAATAAATTACTTGTTTTCTTGGGTTAACCTTGGCTAAGACAAATGCTATCAACATTCTGTCCAATATTGTGCAGGGGGGGCCTTAAACTACGATTGAAAGAATAAGAATTGGAAGAAGGCAATACAATCTAATGATACATGCAGATGTTATAATCATTTAATTAGAAAAGTCAAAATAATCTACAGACATATTTTTGAATATATAAAAGTATTTAGAAGCTGGCTGGATATATGATTAAAATACAAAAATAAATTTCTGTACACCAATAGCAAATAGGTATTAAAAAGACATTATATATAACAGAACATCTAAAAATATTTAATAAAGCATAGTTAAGGCCTTTATAAGAAAACAATTTTCATTATATTAAGGTATATTTAAAAAAAACAAATAAATAGGGACATATGCCATCATGGATAATCAGAATTAATATTATAGAGAAATTATTTATCCCCAAATCAATCTATAAATGCCATTCCAATGAAAATTCCAACAGTGTTATTTTTGGAAATTGATGAGCTGAGTCTCAAATTTTGTGTAAGATTAAAGGGCCAAGAAAGCTCAAGTCATTTCTGAAGAGAAAGACTGCTGAAGAGGCTATTATTCTCCTATACATTAGAACTTACTTTAAAGCTAGAGAATTACTTGAAAGAGAAATTAGAAAAATAGAAATGTGAAAATGTTCACTTGATTGAAGAGGAAGATGTGCAGGGGTGAAGGTACTGATAAGCCTGGCACTTACATGAAGGTCATATTATGAAATATCTTGGGTACCAGAAAATTAGGAATTTATATTTACTCTAATGTAGAGGAAAAAATAATTGGAATACATCTAACATGATAGAATTTTAAAAGACATTTTATAGGATACATTGAGGAGAAGAAGACTTGAAAAAAAGGGCAGGTTGGGAGGCTTTTAAAGTGTAGAAAATGAATAAGTAATTATTATAAGCATGGTAATAACAATGGCTAGAAGAAAGAAGCTTAATAAAACCAACATATGATTTTAAGAAGAACCAAAGACTTAAACAAATTAAGATAATTTACTGAGCAGCTTTTATGTTCCAGGCACCTGACATATATTATTAATAATCTAAACAATCTACACAAGGGAGATTTTATTATTTTAAAATAACATATAAAAACAAAGATTTAGGTTAAATTATTTTCCAGAAACACAGAATAAGTAATTGAGTCAGATTTCTTGTTTTAGTTAGCCTAATTCTCCTATACTGACAAACATATATTTATGTATATAAAATTGTTGATACCTTGCATATTGGGTAGGGGAGACTAAAGTATATTTTTTTAATGAAGAAAGAAAATAGTAAGTAAATAATGATAATTGTGGTATATGGATATGGTAGCAGAGAGATATAACACTATATTTTATAGTCTCTTGGTGCCATATATAATCATTTCCAGAAGAGTTTAACAGATTATCTGAGACTCAAATACTCCAGAGTAGAGAATGAGGCCCAGAGGGAACAATTTAAATTCATCTTCATATTCATAGCCTAGACTTAGATATTACTTTGAAAGAGTACCCTTAGGGGTCCCAAGTTCCCTTAGTCATATCACTAATTCACCATGTGATCTTTGGGAAATCAAGTCAGCTGTCTGCCCCTCATTCATTGCCTTTTATCAGTAAAATGAAGGTTGTAATGCCATCCCTGACTATCTCACAGCATTATTCTGATAATCTGGTGAGGCAATGAATGAAAGCACTTTTCCATGAATGGATTGCAAATCATATACCATTCATTCTAAATATTAAAATGTGCATGCAAGCAACGAGTTAACAACCAAACTACTTGCCAAGAGCTAATAAAAAGGAGAAAAATTATCCTGTGTAATAAGATAAATATTTGAAGGAGAGGTCTTTTTCCTCATTGCCTTCAAATGAAAATGTAACATTAATTGGATCTGGAGTAAAAATGATTAGTAAAGAGTCTCTTTAGAAATCTTGCCTCCACCCAATGCGTATAATTTTATTGCAGTCCAGAATGGAGTGTATTTTTAGAAACTTGCGTATAGTGAAATTCAGAAGTCATCTAAAACACACAGTCTAATATCCAATTTGAATGCCTCAGTTAAATTAACTTTTTTCAATTCTTCATACCCTTCCATTGTTTAAGACTTTATGTACAGTGTTTTATACAGATTAATCCTTTTTTAAAATAGAACTTTATTGGAGTATAATTGCTTCACAATACTGTGTTAGTTTCTGTTGCACAACAAAGTGAATCAGCCATATGCATACACATGTCCCCATATCACCCCTTTCTTGAGCCTCCCTCCCACCCTCCTTATCCCACCTCTCTAGGTCATCACAAAGCACCAAGCCGATCTCCCTGTGCTATGCTGCTGCTTCCCATCAGCCAACTATTTTACATCCTGTAGTGCATATATGTTGATGCCCCAGCTTTGCCCTCTCACCCCATGTCATCAAGTCCATTCTCTCTGTCTACCTCTTTATACCTGCCCTGCAACTATGTTCATCAGTACCATTTTTTTTTATTTTAGATATTTTAGATTTCATATATATGTGTTAGCATACAATATTTGTTTTTCTCTTTCTGACTTACTTCACTGTGTATGACAGATTCTAGGTCCATCCACCTCACTACAAATAACTCAATTTCGTTTCTTCTTATGGCTGAGTAATATTCCATTGTATATATGTGCCACATCTTCTTTATCCATTCATCTGTCGATGGACACTTAGGTTGATTCCATGTCCTGGCTATTGTAAATAATGCTGCAATGAACATTGTGGTGCATGTCTCTTTTTGAAGTATGGTTTTCTCAGGATATATGCCCAGTAGTGGGATTGCTGGGTCATATGGTAGTTCTATTTTTAGTTTTTTAAGGAACCTCCATACTGTTCTCTGTAGTGGTTGTGTCAATTTACATTCCCACCAACAGTGTAGGAGGGTTCCCTTTGCACCACACCCTTTCCAGTATTTATTGTTTCTGGCTTTATCAATAATGGCCATTCTGACCAGTGTGAGGTGATAACTCATTGTTTTGATTTGCATTTCTCTAATAATTAGTGATGTTGAGCAACTTTCACTTGCCTCTTGGCCATCTGTATGTCTTCCTTGGGGAAATGTCTATTTAGGTCTTATGCCCATTTTTTAAATGGATTGTTTGATTTTTTGATATTGAGTTCCATGAGCTGTTTGTATATTTTGAAGATTAATCTTTTGTCAGTTGCTTCATTTGCAATTTTTTTTTCCCATTCTGAAGGTTGTCTTTTTGTCTTGTTTATGGTTTCCTTTGCTGTGCAAAAGCTTTTAAGTTTCATTAGGTCCCATTTGTTTATTTTTGTTTTTATTTCCATTACTCTAGGAGGTGGGTCAAAATGGATCTTGCTGTGATTTATGTCATAAAGTTTTCTGCCTACATTTTCCTCTAAGAGTTTTATAGTATCTGGCCTTACATTTAGGCCTTTAATCCATTTTGAGTTTATTTTTGTGTATGGTATTAGGGAGTGTTTTAAATTCATTCTTTTACATGTAGCTGTCCAGTTTTCCCAGCATCACTTATTGAAGAGGCTGTCTTTTCTCCATTTTATATTCTTGCCTCCTTTGCAATAAATTAGGTGACCTTATGTGCATGGGTTTATCTCTGGGCATTCTATCCTGTACCATTGATCTATATTTCTCTTTTTGTGCCAGTACCATACTGTCTTGATTACTGTAGCTTTGTGATATTGTTTACATCAGGGAGCCTGTCTCCTCCAGCTCCGTTTTTCTTTCTCAAGATTGTTTTGGCTATTCGGAGTCTTTTGTGTTTCCATATGAATTGTAAGATTTTTTATTCTAGTTCTGTGAAGAATGTCATTGGTAATTTGATAGGGATTGTATTGAATCTGTAGATTGCTTTGGGTAGTATAGTCATTTTCACAATGTTGATTCTTCCAATCCAAGAATATGGTATATTTCTCCATCTGTTTATGTCATCTTTGATTTCTTTCATCAGTGTTTTATAGTTTTATGAGTACAAGTTTTTCATCTCCTTATGCAGGTTTATTCCTAGGTATTTTATTCTTTTTGTTGCAATGGTAAATGGGAGTGTTTCCTTAATTTCTCTTTCTGATTTTTCATTGTTGGTGTATAGGAATGCCAGAGATTTCTGTGCATTAATTTTGTACCCTGCAACCTGACCAAATTCATTGATTAGTTCTAGTAGTTTTCTGGTGACATCTTTAGGATTTTCTATGTAGAGTATCATATCATTGGCAAATAGTGACAGTTTTACTTCTTCTTTTCCAATTTCTATTCCTTCTATTTCTTTTTCTTCTCTGATTGCTGTGGCTAGGACTTCCAAAATATGTTGAATAATAGTGGTGAGGGTAGACACCCTTGTCTTTTTTCTGATCCTAGTGGAAATGCTTTCTGTTTTCCACCATTGAGTATGATACTTGCTGTGGGTTTGTCATATATGGCCTTTATTATGTTGACATAGGTTCCCTCTGAAGTGATGGAAAAAGATATTCCATGCAAATGGAAATCAAACTCTCTAGATTAATTCTTTAAATAGATATGATTGTTCCTATCCATGTCATAGTAACTTCTACCACTCAATTTCAATTAAACAGGTTACCATTAAAAAAAATATGTATATATTTTCCTGAGGATCAATGGATGAATATATAGAGAGGAATGTAATTGATTTGTATATCTACATTTGTGTAGCCTTTGTTTTATGTTTATTTTATTGTTCCAGCTAATTGGCTTATGAAACCATTCTGTTTTATGCTTCTCAGAGAGGAATCAAGCAACAATTTTATACACTAACACACACACACACACACGTTTACATATCTGTGTGTATATACTTTTGAATTGGAAATGAAGTGTGTCTAAATGAGGATGACTTCTAGTTTGTCCATATTTCCATAAACACATCCATCATCTTTAGTGACATTTTGTTGCATATAAAATCAGATTTTTCTTCCCTATTTAGCTGGCTGGTTGGCTGTCTGTCTCCATTTGAATATTCTTAAGTATCCTCCAATTTCATGTATTCAAATTGAATTCTATCAATATCACCCTTGTATATTGGTTATGTGATACATAGATATGTTACTCCAATGGTTAGCTGGGTGTGATTTCAACTGAATTATTCTATCCAGTAATCATAAAACATTCAGCAATAATATGAAGTTCATATTTGCAAACCTAAAATAGTTGACATAGCTTGAGTATATTAATGTACACTAATTAACATATTTGGAATTAGTCTTAGTATTTCCAAATCTTATGCATTGCATACTTGTGACTAATTTTGAATTTAATATAGTGTTTATCAGAATTGTTTAGTTTTTGAGTCTGTCACAGGAAAATTTTTAATCAGAATCTTATACCTTCCCCAGATGCATCACACAGGGAGATCAGCTTGGTGCTTTGTGACCACCTAGAGTGATGGGATAGGGAGGGTGGGAGGGAGATGCAAGAGGGAGGGCATATGGGGATATATGTATACATATAGCTGATTCACTTTGTTATACAGCATAAACTAACACAACATTGTAAAGAATTTATACTCCAATAAAGATGTTAAAAAAATAAAGAATCTTATACCTTCCACAGGTATTAATACATGTGATTCTTTCCCAAGTTTGATCTTTGGACTCCATAACATTAGGTCCAAAAAGAACAAAAATTGTTACATATATATGTAACAAAATGTATGAATGATAAATTATTACATGAAATTCGATTAATATTTTATTAATAGATTTGCTAGCACAACATATTTTAAACTCGGAATAGCTGTTCTAAAATTGGTTGTCATTGCTGTTATTATTATTGTTATAGTATCATCATATGAGGACTGAGGAGTAAATAGAATCACCAAAGAGAAGGTAAATATCTCAACCTCAGCAGATTTTTTTTTTTTACTAATTTAACAGTTATGGGCACATCTCTTTCTTCAATATTTATCATTGCATTCTTCAGTTATGCAACACAAGACATAAAAAATAGACTCAAATGAACTTTTTTCATATTCCTATTTAAGGGACATTGAAAAACACTGTACTTTTAAAAGTTTCCTTTCTAAGACCAGAAGTGATCAGTTCTAGATGATTCATACTCAGTTCTAGATGACTAATAACAATTTATTGGTTGTTTTTTGCAGTTTTTGATGGTTAGGGTATTTTTTTTCTATGTTTATTTTGTGATGTTTTTTGTTGATTGGAGTAGCAAGTGAAACAGTGGTGTGAATGGTTATTAATTATTTGTTCTGTTTTCAAATATTTGTCTCAGATTGGAAGTGGAATTATGTATTTTAAAAGACTGACTGGGCTTCCCTGGTGGCACAGTGGTTGAGAGTCCGCCTGCCAATGCAGGGTACGTGGGTTTGTGCCCCGGTCCGGGAAGATCCCACATGCCGCGGAGCGGCTAGGCCCGTGAGCCATGGCCACTGAGCCTGCGCGTCCAGAGCCTGTGCTCCGCAACGGGAGAGGCCACAGCAGTGAGAGGCCCGCATACCCAAAAAAAAAAAAAAAAAAAAAAAAGACTGACTGAATGGCCAGAATAATTAGGGAACAAAACTGGAAAAGTTTTCTCTAATTTTATTGTAATAAATTTGCTTAGGTTTTAGACAAATCTATCAAATAACAGTTATTCAAGTGGTTACTCAGTGCAAAGCATGCTATAGACAGTAAGATAAGAGCAGACTTGGGACATGTGCTTTAGAGAATTATTTTCATAAGCTATAAGAACATTAAAAATAGAAATAGTCAAGACAGGCTATACCTAAGAGATATAGTTGTGATGTAAGAAATCATTACTGTTGTTTCCAGTAAGAAGAAATTGTTGTTAGCTGGTGTGATTCAAAAAACCAGCAAGGAAGAAAAGAATTTGAGGTATTTTCAAGATTAGGGACTTTTAGATAAATGGAGATAAAGAGCAAATAGGATGTTGGGGGTATAAATATTTACTTACAGATAATATTTATTTATTGAACTTTATTTTCTAGAAAATGGGGAACAAAGGAACAGTTGGATAACTAGACCAAAGTAGTATTTTAGGAAGATAAATATGGCAATCATAGGTGTTTCTGTTTAAATATATGGGTGCAGGAAAGTTATTGCAGGCAGAAATACTGAGAGTGGGGAGAGCAGCAAGAGATCAGTATTGGTATAATGAAGTAATATTGTGCTACAATAATCAATGTGTATTTTTCTTGTAACTTCTGTTCATCAGTGACCCCCTCCTACCATACAGGTAACAGCTAAGGCATTTTCATGTTTATTGTTCCAGGAAAGGGACAACACATCAGAAAAAGAGAATACTTAGAATACTTTTTCTTTAAATTAAGGTAGCCATTTGAAATTTATGTCAAGGACTGCTTTGAGGTAATAAAAAATATAAGTTTCAAAAGCCTGTTCTTTGGAATATTCTATGCCTTGAAGAAATTGGGATATACATTTATGTCATAAAAAGGATATTTTGAGAATATAGATTATGGATGTGAAGACACCAGAAGACATGGTTCTTGTTCAAGGCAAAGAAATTAAAAAGGCAGTGAGGTTTATTGTGTTCAGCTCTGCCATTAAAATTGACCTGTGTGTCTAGTTAGAGAGAAACTGGTACAATGTCACAATTCTCTTGCCTACAGAACGTTCAGGAAAGCAGCACATTGACTTTTCTCCCACATTCCTCCCCCACCTGTCACCCAAAACTGCCTTCCAACACATCCAATAACACACATACAGACATATACATACATACACACATTCCAAGAGGAAGGTATGCATAGTGTAGGGGGATACAGCAGTGGTCCACGAGTGTTAGCAAAAGGAGATAAGATGGAGCTGAAAAGTTTTAATGTCTTCAGGGTAGATTGGATGCAAATTAGGACCAGAGCCCCTCCAAAAACTCCCTCTGTTACCCCTAACACTCTATTTGGCAATTAGAAAAGAGGGTGCAGACCTTAGTGGAAAAAAGAATTAAGTTAAAATAAAATTTAAAATAAATTATTGGAAAATAGATTTCATTTACACCTGAGATCATGGACCTCAAAAACCTGAGATTTTTACCTTTTACATTTATTTTATAATATTCATTTGCTCTCCATAATATTTTAGGCATATCCCTTATTTTCTCTCTGCTTTTTCTTATTTTATTTTATTTTTATTTTTTTATTTTAACATCTTTATTAGGGTATAATTGCTTTACAATGGTGTGTTAGTTTCTGCTCTATAACAAAGTGAATCAGTTTTACATATGCATATGTTCCCATATCTCTTCCCTCTTCGTCTCCCTCCCTCCTGCCCTCCCTATCCCACCTCTCCAGGCGGTCACAAAGCACCATCCCTGTGCCATGGGGCTGCTTCCCACTGGCTATCTACCTTACGTTTGTTAGTATATATATGTCCATGTCTCTCTCTCGCCCTATCACAGCTCACCCTTCCCCCTCCCCATATCCTCAAGAACGTTCTCCAGTAGGTCTGTGTCTTTATTCCTGTCTTACCCCTACGTTCTTCATGACATTTTTTTCTTAAATTCCATATATATGTGTTAGCATACGGTATTTGTCTTTCTCTTTCTGACTTACTTCACTCTGTATGACAGACTCTAGGTCTATCCACCTCATTACAAATAGCTCAATTTCACTTATTTTTATGGCTGAGTAATATTCCATTGTATATATGTGCCACATCTTCTTTATCCATTCATCCAATGATGGGCACTTAGGTTGTTTCCATCTCCGGGCTATTGTAAATAAAGCTGCAATGAACATTTTGGTACATGACTTTTTGAATTTTGTTTTTCTCAGGGTACATGCCCAGTAGTGGAATTGATGGGTCATATGGTAGTTCTATTTGTAGTTTTCTAAGGAACCTCCATACTGTTCTCCATAGTGGCTGAACCAATTCACATTCCCACCAGCAGTGCAAGAGTGATCCCTTTTCTCCACACCCTCTCCAGCATTTATTGTTTCTAGATTTTTTGATGATGGCCATTCTGACTAGTGTGAGATGATATCTCATTGTAGTTTTGATTTGCATTTCTCTAATGATTAATGATGTTAAGCATTCTTTCATGTGTTTGTTGGCAGTCTGTATATCTTATTTGGAGAAATGTCTATTTAGGTCTTCTGCTCATTTTTGGATTGGGTTGTTTATTTTTTTGTTATTAAGCTGCATGTGCTGCCTGTAAATTTTGGAAATTAATCCTTTGTCAGTTGATTCATTTGCAAATATTTTCTCCCGTTCTGAGGGTTGTCTTTTGGTCTTGTTTATGGTTTCCTTTGTTGTACAAAAGGTTTGAAGTTTCATTAGGTCCCATTTGTTTATTTTTGTTTTTATTTCCATTTCTCTAGGAGATGGGTCATAAAGGATCTTGCTGTGATTTATGTTATAGAGTGTTCTGCCTATGTTTTCCTTTAAGAGTTTGATAGTTTCTGGCCTTACATTTATGTCTTTAATCCATTTTTAGCTTATTTTTGTGTATGGTGTTAGGGAGTGATCTAATCTCATACTTTTATATGTACCTGTCCAGTTTTCCCAGCACCACTTATTGAAGAGGCTGTCCTTTCTCCACTGTATATTCTTATCACCTTTATCAAAGATAAGGTGTCCATATGTGCGTGGGTGTATCTCTGGACTTTCTATCCTGTTCCATTGATCTAACTTTCTGTTTTTGTGCAAGTACCATACTGTCTTGATTACTGTAGCTTTGTAGTATAGTCTGAAGTCAGGGAGCCTGATTCCTCCAGCTCCGTTTTTCATTCTCAAGATTTCTTTGGCTATTCGGGGTGCTTTGTGTTTCCATATAAATTGTGAAATTTTTTGTTCTAGTTCTGTGAAAAATGCCAGTGGTAGTTTGATAGGGATTGCATTGAATCTATAGATTGCTTTGGGTAGTAGAGTCATTTTCACATTGTTGGTTCTTCCAATCCAAGAACATGGTATATCTCTCCATCTATTTGTATAATCTTTAATTTCTTTCATCAGTGTCTTATAATTTTCTGCATGCAGGTCTTTTGTCTCCTTAGGTAGGTTTATTCCTAGATATTTTATTCTTTTTGTTGCACTGGTAAATGGGAGTGTTTTCTTTATTTCACTTTCAGATTTTTCATCACTAGTATATAGGAATGCCAGAGATTTCTGTGCATTACTTTTGTATCCTGCTACTTTACCAAATTCATTGATTAGCTCTAGTATTTGTCTGGTAGCATCTTTAGGATTCTCTATGTAGAGTATCATGTCATCTGCAAACAGTGACAGCTTTACTTCTTCTTTTCCAATTTGGATTCCTTTTATTTCCTTTTCTTCTCTGATTGCTGTGGCTAAAACTTCCAAAACTATGTTGAGTAAGAGTGGTGAGAGTGGACAACCTTGTCTTGTTCCTGATCTTAGTGGAAATGCTTTCAGTTTTTCACCATTGAGGATGATGTTGGCTGTGGGCTTGTCATATATGGCCTTTATTATGTTGAGGAAAGTTCCCTCTATGCCTAGTTTCTCTCTGCTTTGATCCTCTCTGAAAAGTAGTTAAGGCCAAATCAAGCATTAGATGCAAATTTAAGTTGTCAGGTATCTTCCCTTCTCTGCTTAAGTAAAATGGCTATTTCTTTACACATGGTATGAGTGAAAAAATAAATATAATAGATATTTATCTAATAAATATGTTATTAGAAAACAATGGAAAATATATATTTTAAAATATGTTTGTCTCATCCTGAAACTATAGACTGTAAGAATACATGTTCATTCTTTAAAAAACAATATGATCATAAAGAATTGAAATAGCATGACAATGTAGAATTAAACAGAAATATCACTTAGTCATAAATGCAATTGTGAACTGAAAAGAGAGGATAAAATTTAGATCAAGAAATTTTAATACTGTTAAGTGTTTTCTGAAACTCCTAAAAAGATAACATCAAAGGGACAATTCTAACAAAGGATACATTTAATTGCTGGATTCCCTGAAAATGGAAAAGCAACTATGAGAATACACCGCTATGCTTCACCCAGATTTGAGCTCTTTATCATTAGTATGATTTATTGCCAGCATATAGAAAATAACTTCATTTGAACAATCCTATCTAGACCATGTCCCGAGAAGAGGAGTTGTATACTGTCAACAGTGGGCAAAGATAAAGAAAAAGATAGGTAGGTCAGCCAGGTTAGCTGGAGGAATGAGAGATAATGGCAGCAGCAAATTTGGTGTAAGGTCAGGGTGTGGTTATCAGGAAAGCAAAGGATAGATCCAATTTCTGAGAAGACAAAGTGAGAGGATAGTTATCAATTTAAAATGTCAGAAGTAAATGAACCTCCAGCCTAGAGATGCTGGGTTTTAGCTTGGAGAGTGTATTGGCTGGAGTGCTTTCAGATATAAATAATCAAAACTCTAAATCAAACTGACCTAAAAAATAAGGAAACATATTGGTAAGTAACCTAAATGTATAGTGGTCTCCAGGCATTGGTTTAGTCAAGATACAGACTCCATTTCTCTGTGCATCTCTCTGTGTTGATTAGGTCCTCAGACTGGCTTCCCTTCTGATTTGCAAAAGGGCTTGTAAAAGCAACATAATTTCTTGAGCATATCCAGCTGATGTGAAAATTCTTTCTCCTATCAAAAACTAGTCTTTCCTTGAGTTTGATTGGTTCAGCTTAGCAAAAGGCAGCTCCCAAATCAGTAGCAGCCCCTAGAGAAATGTCTTTTATTAACTGGATTAAACCTGGGTCCCTCAGTCAGTCACTGAAAAAGGAGATGAAATTACCATGGTTAACTTCAGGATAATCAAAATCAGCTTCCCCTGAGTCACAAGGCTACATAATTAAAGTTTCTGGAACAAAACTAGGGTTCTGCAGGGAAGAAGAATAAAGTAATTTATCCATTATTTTTTAAATAATTTTTATAAAATAGAGGATTTCCTAAGTTCCAGAGAGACTTTTTTTCTCAGATCTTAATATCTCTAAAGTTGGGATGCATCTTACAATCAATAGTATATTAAGGTTGAATGGGTAGTGATGTATTTTATCTCTTTTAGGGTGGTATAGAATATAATGCTTCATGTTATAGACAATATATCATTATACATCTCAGGTAATGTGCCATTTTCTTTAAGTATTAAAGAAGGACTAAGGGTCTTTGTTTCAATCATTCAATATGAAAAACAGATACATTTATTCAAAAAATTAAACAGTCTCAAGGACTAGAAGAAAATAACCAGCAGTATAATGTGGATGTGATTGGAGGAAAGAGAAGAATTAGGTCAGAATATCTGAATAAATAATGGAAAAAATTTCCCCAAATTTGACTCACACATACACACACACACACACACACACACACACACACACACACACTTAAATGTTCAAGAGTCTCAGTAAATCTCAAGCAAGATAAATCCAACAAAAAACACACTTATGTCTGTCATAGTCAAACTAATAAAAATCAAAGATAAATATCTGGAAAATAGCCAGAGAAAAGCAATTATATAGCACATACAGGAGAAAAAAAAGATGATACAACTAAAATCTGACTTCTTATCAAGGACAATGGAGTCCAGAGCATAAGGTAAGAACATCTTTAAAATGTGAAAAGAAAAAAATAAACAAACAAAAAAACAAAAATATTCTATCAAACCAGAATTTTATATCCAGTGATACCATCCTCCATAAACATGTGCAATTTCAGGAAAAGGAAAACTAAGGTAATTAGTCCCTAGGAAATCTGTACTATAGGAAAAGTGTAAGGAAGTTCCTCAGAATGGAAAGATGGATCTACAAAAAGGATTAAAAATGATAAATATGTTGCAAATATCGAAGTCTATATACAATTTTACCTTACTTTTACTTATATAATTATTTGTTCTTTTCTCCTAATTTCTTTAGCCAAATAGTTACCATCATCAATATTTAGAGAAACCAATACCATGCATCTTCTGACATGGTACACTGAGAAGTAAACATCATGACTGTGACATTTCTGCCAAAAATGTATTACCTGAATCTGAGCATGAGCAAACATCAGACAAAACCAAATTGAGGGACATTCTACAGCATAACTAGTCTTTTTCAAAAATATAAAAGTCAGAAAACAAAAACAAAAGCAAAAATAACCAAAGAAATGATAAGAAACTGTTCCAAATTGAGGGGGAATAAAAATATATTGCAACTAAATGCAATGTGTGATCCTTGATTGGATCATGGATTTGGGAAAAAAATCTCTAAAAAATATTATTGGGACTATTTGAATATGAGTTGTTGATTAGATAATAGCATTTCATCAATACTAATTTTTCTTATTTTGATTTTTTTAAGTATAAATCTGTTCATATCTTCTCCTTATTTGAAATTATCTTTAGGCTTTATTGGTGGTTAAAAAAATAAAATCATTTACATCATCTAAATGTTGTGTTCAGTGTGCTCTGTCTTCTGTCTACTTAGTTTCTTTCACATCAGCATCTTGTACACACTTCCAAACACACAAGCATGCCTCACATGTGTACTCTGCCTTTCTCATCATTATCTTTACTTTGTTTCTCAATGATTTTGATGTATCAACTGTCCTTTCTTGTTTAGGGTCTTTGCTCCTATCTGATGCCACTTAAAAATTTCACTCCCTCACCCCTACTAATGCTTCAGAACTCACATTAAAACACCTCTTCCACATAAAAGTCTTGCTTCTTCTTTTTGCACACTGTCCTAACATAATGTATATATAACATAACATGTAGAATAATTTTAAGTAAATAATCAACTGTGTTGTTAGTTGTATATCATCCCTTCCCACTAGAGTGTACACTTTGTGAGAGTAAGGAATGGGCTATTCCTCTTTATTGCTATATCTCCAATACTTAATTCAATGCTTGGTATATAGACCCAATATTTTTGTTTTATGAGTACACAGGGAACCATGTATAATAAGTGTGGAAAGGAGCAAGTATAGGTGAGTGTTGCTGGTATATAGAGAAAAGTTGAAGAAGCTCTTAAGTGTCTCCTGGACTTCTAACTTCCTTCTAACAAAAGTGATTGCAGATATTGACACCTAAGAAAAATTGGTTTCATTTTGCATCATGTGATTACGTTTCAAAAGCCTCAGCTTATTGATCGATGGTTCACACTCTAACAAAAGGCATGCCCCTAGAGGTTAGAAAAAATGGAAAGTTTCTAATTTTTGAGATGACCCCGAGTGTAAATGCTGTACGTTACTTCTAACTGGGTTCTATACTGAATGATGACTAATTGAACTAATATCTTTCTTACTTGGATAGGAGTCCAAATTTCAGACAGACAGATAGAGATATAGAGATCATTTTGAAAGAATGGTAGTCATTGTAGAAGAAGATATAGAAAAGAAGAAAAGAAAATTAGATAGAATAGCGTAGTACTGAGAACATCAGTCCTTAAAATGACGGTCTTAAGAATAAGGAAAAACAGATGTCTTTTCTTACGGGTGACAGACAAGATAGCACTACCACAGGATTCCTGGTCTTTCCTATCATATATTGAAAGGCAGGGATTCACCCTACTATTCTACTTAAGACCTAGCTGTGTGGCTGCTGACATGATTTCTTCCGTTTCTTTATTTCATGCCTATCCTTATAATCAACCATCACTACCTTGGGTAATTTGATTGTGTGCCTCTTACTTCTGACAGATCTTTTCAGAGAGAAAAATAAAAATTGTAAACTGTATTCTAAGGTCAGCCAGATAGCCAGCAATGATAATCTTATATCAGGATGCTGATTATATTCCTATTGCACAATTTTACCATTTATTTTGGGTAGGATTTCCTTTAATGAAAATCAATTTTTGCTCATACATAAGTAAAAAAAAGTGTGTTAATTTCCATGAGTATCATTAGTGTTTTATGCATTTCTAAGTTTACTACAGTTTTCCAAACTTACAATATTAAAATAATTTGAAAATAATTATTAACTACACAAAATTACAAACAGAATTATTTACATTCAACAGATTATCAAGCACATTAGATAACTTACCTAACTAGTTGCCCTATAATCAAATTCATACTATAGTAAATTAAATAGAATATTCAATCATGAAAATTCACACACATGCATAAAAAACATGCTCTCACAATAATCTATGATGTTTTATCTTAGACTGAAAAATTGCATTAAATTCACTCAGCTATTATTTTTTATCATAAAACAATTGAAAGCTATAAAGTTTGTCAAATCTGAGCTCAGTATTATCTTAAAAGGACCCTACATATTTTATGAAGGGAATTTTATCACTCGTACTTTGTTCAGTATATGTGTTGGGAAGAGCTTAACAGATTTTACAGAACAGTGCACTAACACAATGATTTCAATTAAACAAATGTGTTAGAACAATGACACTTGTTAATGCTGCCCTACATATCTTTTCATGAAGAAAATGTTTAATGTTCAATTTAGGGTCAAGACCTCTGAAGGCACTGAAAAGCTGTTTGCTTGAAATGTGTAACTGGAGATTATACAACCAGTAAAGCAGCAATTCCCAGTCATTAAGGAGATTATAACCTACCACAAATAATCTTGATATGGGACCAAAAATTTTTTAAAAAATCTTATCCAGGCCTTAGGACCCCCATAGTAAATCCCATCAGATACCTGGTAAGAAAGCCAAACCTTTAACATTGACAAAGCTTTATTAAAGGAGCCTAGACCCTCAAATGAATGGCTGACAGAAGATGCTTGAATCAAATAAGAACATCTTTTATTTACCGTGTCTTATTTCCTTATTACCTTTGGGCAACATTCCTCTGTACATTGCCAAACCTTCTGCTGATGTATGTCACATCCTTTTGTGCTGGTACAGCTGTGCCTGCTCAGTTACCTGATGTATAGACTGGGTTTTAGATCCATGTCCATTTATGATCCATTTTCATTGCATGATCTTTAAATATTTTGATGTGTAGCTTCAAAAGAAAAGAAAAAGGATAAAAATATTTTAAAATATCTTTCAAAATTTTGAGGTGCTAACTTAATTATGATTTTTATAGGTATCACATGGTATACTTAATAATTATTATGTTTTTGTTTTATAATAAAATATAGTAAAATAGCCCATTTTATATCAAGTAATAGTGTACCTGGCTTTGGATGGAATATTCTGATGTCCTTATAATGCTGTGGCTTAACATTTATTACATATGAATATTTGATAGAAATATGTTGTTATATTCTCAAATAATAAAAAAGGACCATTAGCTTAGAAGTGCTTCAGGAAATAGACCCTAATTATTACATAACAGAATAATATAAAAATAGTGAATAGGTAGCAGGATATATTGGTGAATTTCTGTTTGTGGGTACAATGGAATATAATAGTGTCAACATTTCAAAGAATCAGAAAGAAAGGTATGAATAGAAAGTAATATGGTGAAAATTGGTAAAAGGGATTTTTGGAAACACCAATTCATTCTTTCCTAATCCCTTCTGTGTTGTCAAATAGTGACATGTAACCATCAAGTGTTTTAATCTTTTACTATGGCAAAGTGAATTATTTGATAAAAACAATTGAGTTTTTCCCCCAGAGAAAGCACAAAATAATGAGCTCCATTATGAAATTGATTACAAATGCAGTTGATACCAGAAAACTACATCACCTCATTCAAATTTATAATCTCAAAAATTGAGAGAAGAGTGGACTTTTAGCTCTAAGAAGAATTACTTCATCAAATCACACATTTAAATGTCCTAAAAGATCAAATCAAATTGCATGGAAAATAAAATTACCAAGTCTGCATAATAGATGATATTTCTTTACAAAGGAGGTGAGAAATATATTACCAGTAGCTTCCTTTTCTTCTAAAAATATCTTGTTAAAGTTGTCAATTTTTAAGAATAATTTGAGGGACTTCCCTGGTTGTGCAATGGTTAAGAATCTGCTTGCCAATGCAGGGGACACAGGATAGATCCCTGGTCCAGGAAGATCCCACATGCTGTGGAGCAGCTGAGCCCATGCACCACAACTACTGAGCCTGCGCTCTAAAGTCCACGTGCTGCACCTACTGAAGCCCACGTGCCTAGAGCCTGTGCTCAGCAACAAGAGAAGCCACCACAATGAGAAGCACCTTCACTGCAATGAAGAGTAGCCCCAGCTCGCCACAACTAGAGAAAGCCTGCATGCAGCAATGAAGACCCAATGCAACCAAGACTAAAATAAAAAAAAAAAAAAGAACAGTTTGAATGACAAAAGGGGAGTGTAAGTTAGAAATTTGGTGGAATAATTGACTGAAAGGGTTGGAGGAGTCTGTTTTGGAAAAGTATAAAGTAAGCTGGCATATAGGAAACATTAGAAAAGTGATATATCTGAGCACTCTTTTAATAATGTTTCATAATTGTAATAATGATAATAATTCATGTTATTTTATACTTAAGTGCCCTGAATATACTGTCTGTAATAAAAAGCTTTATTTCTGGAAACATAAAAAAAGCAATAGAGTGTATTTTGGAATTATTCTAACAAAAATGGCACCTACAATTTACTGAACACTCACTGAATGAAGTCACCTTGTATCTTTTCTTTTCACAACAAGCTACAAGTTAGTATTAGTGTTCAAGTACACCACAAAGTCTAAAATGCTAGAAATGTCCACAGCTGGGATTTAAAACCAGATAGTCTGGTTTAGAAATCTGTGCCCTTTCCACAACTCTGTATTGTCATTAAACTCTAGGTTTCTCTATGTCAACATAGAGACACCTAGAAGGCAAGACTCAAAAAGCATTTATGTGGGTCAAATAATTGCAGTTCAGGGCATACAGGTTTGGATATCAACCCAAACCATGTCCCACTAAGGAGTAAAAGCCAGGGGCTTTTAAAGGTGATAAGGGAGGTTTGAATCACAAAGCATTTAAATTGGAGTTGGAAGAAGAAACTCCTCTTGGCGAAACATGATTGATTGCTCAGGCTATCACTAGAGAGAGTTAAATTTCATTAGCTTGACAAGTTGCAGGTGTTCTTGCAGAGACCTCGGAATATTTGTGGTTTGGCCCATTTCAAAAGTTCATGGTTCTTTCTGACTTACTTCACTCTGTATGACAGACTCTAGGTCCATCCACCTCACTACAAATAATTCAATTTCGTTTCTTTTTATGGCTGAGTAATATTCCATTGTATATATGTGCCACATCTTCTTTATCCGTTCAGCTGTTGATGGACACTTAGGTTACTTCCATGTCCTGGCTATTGTAAATAGAGCTACAATGAACATTTTGGTACATGACCCTTTTTGAATTATGGTTTTCTCAGGTTATACAGCAGAAACTAACACACCATTGTAAAGCAATTATACTCCAATAAAGATGTTTAAAAAAAAAAGTTCATGGTTCTACCTGATGAGGACGTGGGTATGGTCCACCTCCTTAATGGCCTCTTAGCTCTATTTTGAAACCTTTTGATATAATTACTCATGTACTCATTGACACATGCATGTCAATTATTATATTCCTTATATATTACTGTGTCTATTTTATTTTAACATTTGACCCTATTAACAACCTTATGAGAAAGACTCTACTGTTATGCCCATTTTACAGATCAGGAAATGAAGGTGCACAGAGTGGAGAACACAGAGCGTCTTTGGAAGTTCTTTTAGGGCATTAATTATTGTTTTATATAAATAAGCAATTCTCTTTCACTTTGCAGTTTATCATGGGCAGAACTGGACAAATGACTTCTAGGAATCCAAAGCTGATTTTTTTTGGTCTATAACAGACTAATCCTATTCTAAGAAAGCCAAAGACATGATCATGCAGTTAAAGACTGAATCTTTGCCTTCCCAAGACTGGATATTTTTTTAACAAGTGACATTACCTATCAGTTTATCAAACACTGAGGGAAGCAAAGGAAAAACAAAAGTTAATGGTTGGGGTTTCCCTGGTGGCGCAGTGGTTGAGAGTCCACCTGCCGATGGAGGGGACATGGGTTCGTGCCCCAGTCTGGGAAGAT
>NW_006775074.1:3879729-3896882 GCF_000442215.2 Lipotes vexillifer
AAAAAAAAAAAAAAAAAAAGTTAATGGTTGGAGCAAATTATAAAACCAGTGCCTGAGTCCTCAAGCCTGCCTGTTGAGATTTCTAAATGTCAAGCTTCAAGCATCTTCAGATGGAATAAGGGCAGACAGTGGAATTTTTCCAGGTTTGCAGTTTTAATGCCCCAGATGATCTCATCAGGTGTATTGGTAAACTTTCTGAATGGTCCATACAGCAATAGGCACAAAGATTGTGCAAACATGAGCTATTGTGACAACTTTTCTAAAGTTTATATTAAGTTGTCTAATTTCAGTTTGCAGAAGTTTGGGAAAAAAGGCAGTTTCTTTTCATAGAACAATTTTTTTAATTGAAGTAGATTTACAATGTTGTGTCAGTCTGCTGTACAGCAAAGTGACTCAGTTTTACACATATATACATTTTTTTTTAAATATTCTTTTCTATTATAGTTTATCCAAGCAGATTGGATAAAGTTCCCTGTGCTATACAGTATGACCTTGCTGTTTGTCCATTCTAAATGTAATAATTTGCATCTAAAAACACCAAATTCTCAGTCCATCCCTCTCCTCCCCCCTTCCCATTTGAAAACCACAAGTCTGATCTCTATGTCTGTGAGTCTGTTTCTGTTTTGTAGATAGGTTCATTTGTGCCATATTTTAATTCCACATATAAGTAATATCATATGGTAATTGTCTTTCTCATTCTGACTTACTTCACTTAGTATGATAATCTCTAGTTGCATTCATGTTGCTGCAAATGTGAATTTTTGTTCTTTCTTATGGCTGAGTAGTATTCCATTGTATACTTGTGCCACTTCTTCTTTATACATTCACCTGTCGATGGACATTTAGTTGTTTCCATGTTTTGGCTATTGTGAATCCTGCTGCTATGAACATAAGGGTACATGTATCTTTTTGAATTATAGGTTTTGTCTGGGTGTATGCCCAGGAATGGGGATTGCTGGAGCATATGGTAATTCTAATTTTAGTTTTCTGAGGAACCTCCATACTGTTTTCCATAGTGGCTGCACCAACTTACATTCCCACCAACAGTGTAGGGGGGTTCCCTTTTCTCCACATCCTATCTGGCATTTGTTATTTGTAGACATTTTAATGATGGCCATTCTGACCAGGTGGTACCTCATTGTAATTTTGATTTGCATTTCTCTAATAATTAGTGATGTTGAGCACCTTTTCTTGTGCTTACTGACAATTGGTGTATGTCTTCTCTGCAGAAATGTCTGCACATTTTTGATTGGGTTGTTTGTTGTTGAGTTGTATGAGCTTTTTTTTTTTTTTTTTTTTTTTTTTTGCGGTACACGGGCCTCTCACTGTTGTGGCCTCTCCTGTTGTGGAGCACAGCCTCCAGATGCGCAGGCTCAGCAGCCATGGCTCACGGGCCTAGCTGCTCCGTGGCATGTGGGATCTTCCCAGACTGGGGCATGAACCCTTGTCCCCTGCATCAGCAGGCAGACTCTTAACCACTGTGCCACTAGGGAAGCCCAAGCTGTTTTTATATTTTGGAGATTAGACCCTTGTCAGTCACATCATTTGCAAATATTTTCTTCCATTCCATTTTGTTTTGTATTTTTATGATTTCCTTTGCTGTGCAAAAGCTTGTACATTTGATTAGGTCCCATTTGTTTATTTTTGTTTTTATTTCTATTGCCTTGGGAGACTGACCTAAGAAAACAACAACCCCACAATACTGAATCAGGAAGAAATAGAAAATTTGAACAGACAGATGATTAGAAGTAAAGTAGAATCTGTAATAAAAAAAAAAAAAAAGCAAAAACTCCCTTCAAACAAAAGTCCAGGACCAGATGGCTTCACAGGCAAATTCTACCAAAGATACAAAGAATAACTTATACCTATTCTTCTCAAACTCTTCCAAAAGATTGAAGAGGATGGAATACTCCCAAAGACATTCTATGAAGCCACGATTACCCTGATACTAAAACCAAAGATACCACCAGAAAAGAAAATTACAGGCCAATATCTTTGATGAATATAGATGCAAAAAATCTCAACAGAATATTAGCAAACCAATCCAACAACACATAAAAAAGATCATACATCACAACTAAGTGGGATTAATCCCAAGCTCACAAGGATGGTTCAACATATGCAAATCAATCAATGTAATACACCACATTAACAAAAGAAAAATCAAATAACATATGATCATCTCAATAGATGCAGAAAAGGCATTTCACAAAATTCAGCATCCATTCATGATAAAAACTCTAAGCAAAGTGGGTATACAGGGAACATATCTTAACATAATAAAAGCTATTTATGAAAAAAACCCATAGCCAATATAATACTCAACAGTGATATGTGAAAAGCCTTCCCAATAAAATCTGGAAGTAGACAAAGATGTGCACTCTCACCACTTCTATTCAACATAGTATTGAAAGTCCTACAGCAATCAGACAAGAAAAAGAAATAAAAAATATGTAAATTGGAAGGAAAGAGGTAAAGTTGTCATCATATGCAGATGACATGATACTATATATAGAAAACCCTAAGGACTCCACACAAAAACTACTAGAACTAATAAATGAATTCAGCAAAATAGCAGGATACAAGATTAACATTCAGAAATCAGTTGCCTTTCTTTACATCAACAATGAAGTCTCAGATAAGGAATGTATAAAAACAAGTCCTTTGAAAATTGCACTAAAAAAAAAAAAATACCTAGGAATAAACCTCACAAAGGAGGTAAAAGACACATACTGAGAACTATAAAACATTAATAAAGGAAATCAAAGATATCCCATGCTTTTTGATTGGAAAAATTAATATTACTAATTACCCAAAGCAATCTACAGATTTAATGTGATGCCTATCAAATTACCCATGACATTTTTCACAGAACTAGGACAAATAATCCAAAAATTTATATGGAGCCATAAAAGACCCAGAATTGCCAAAGCAATCCTGAAGAACAAAAACAAAGCAGAAGGTGTAACTCTTCCAGACTTCAGACAATACTACAAAGCTACAGTAATCAAAACAGTGTGGTATTGGTATAAAAACAGACATACAGATCAATGGAACAGATAGAGAGATCAGAAATGAATACACACACTTATGGTCAATTAATCTTTGATAAAGGAGGCAAGAATATAAAATGTGGAAAAGACAGTCTCTTCAGCAAGTGGTGCTGGGGAAGTTGGACATCTGCATGTAAATCAATGAAGTTAGAGCACACCCTCACACCATGCACAAAAATAAACTCAAATTGGCTTAAAAACTTGAACATAAAATGTGACACCACAAAACTCCTAGAAGAGAGCATAACAAAACATTCTATGACATAAAAAAGGAATTTTTAAGTTCTCAATGATTCCAAATCAAAAGGAAGGGAGAAAATTAGAAATGTTAGTTTGGAGAGTCACAATCAGTTATTTGAGGAAACTAGAAGAATTTAGGAACCAGTCCAGTTTACATGTATATAACAAGACCTCAAAGAAAATGAACAGCACAAAAATCTAATATCCACAAAGGTGTATTAATTAAACATAACTTTTCTCTCTAAAATTATCCCCATTTTTATCAATGATAGGCAAATTAAGACTAAATTTTTAGCAAAATAATTCTAGTTTCAACAGACTTGGTCTGATTATTTAAATAAGTATAACAAGAAAAGTGAATGATCATATAGGCTCTTTTAAACCTATTTTGATGGAACTTTTCATAAGAAATTTCAGATTGGACTTTCTCAATATCAGGAAACCAATCCAAGGACTTGCCATCAGACTCACCTGCATACCTATAGATTTGGGTGAATTTCTGTCTTCTCAAGTTCCCCGCAAATATCTTGAGGTTCTTGCACCTGCCAGGAAATGATACTTGTAAGACTTCTGGGAAGTACCAGGCTGTTTTTCCAAGGGGTCTTATTGGTTCTATAAAGTCAATCTTAATTTCTTAAAGCTGCCTGATTATATCTGATTATATGCATGTCTCTCTCAAATATGACATTCCAGTCAATTCCTTGCTAATACAACCAATATTTCAAATTGTGTCCTAAGAAAACACATTCTTATTGAACTTATGCAAATAACTATATTGCAATGACAATAAGAACACTCACTAATTTTCTGAATTCTGGAGGAGTCAGATAGAGATACAAAGTTAAGTGTTTCAATTCTGCTTACAAAGGTATAATTTACTAAATTGCTTTAGTCATACTTAGCATAAGAGGAAAGCTCTACTTATATCTGGAAAACAAAGATTACAAACCCAGTACAGTATGTCTCCTACATACGAATGAGTTCTTTTCCTAGAGCATGTTCATAAGTCCAATTTGTTTGTAAGTCCAACATAGTTAGCCTAGGTACCCAACTAACACAATTGGCTACATGGTACTGTACTGTAATAGGTTTATAATACTTTTCACACAAATAATACATAGAAAACAAACAAACACATAAAATAAAGAAATTTTTAATCTTATAGTACAGTACCTTGAAAGGTACAGTAGTACACTACAACAGCTGGAACAGAAGGGCTGGCATCAAGTGAACAGGCAAGAAGAGTTACTGACTGGATGAGGGAGAAGAGGTGGGAGATGGTAAAGCTGAAGGATCATTAGCAATAGTAGATGGAGGGCAAGCTGCTATTTCAGTCATTCCTGACGTTGATGGAACACGTCTACATCTTTGAAAGTTCACAACTTGAAGGTTTGTATGCAGGAGACTTACAGTAATATTTCAGACAAAAAGTCATAAAAGTTATAATTATATTCATCAGTTCATTCAGTCCTATGTAATTAATTCTTATTGATTTTAATCTTTTGTTAGCAGTTTTATGAAACCATCAGTTTTTCCATTAGAATTCTGTAATTTCTTACACAGTTCAGTGGTGTGATCTGAAAGTTATCAGAAACCTATATTTGTCAAAAAGTGCTTTCTATGAATCTTTTTGAAGATGAAGCATTTTTACAAAGGCAATAGAGTACAACAATAACTGTTAAAAATGACAAAGATTTAAAATGTCATAGTTAAAGATCTGAGTCTTATAATGCAACTAACAAAGAAATTTGGTTATGTTTGTAAGATACATTTTTAGATAATAACTAGAAATATAACTGATAACATTTTACCAGGACGTCTCTAGGAATTTCATATAATATTTAGAACACATATTAATAACATTCACCCATGCCATTTAACATAAAGTTTGTCATCACTTATTTGATAATGCTTCATGCGTAATTTAACATGCCATATAAGCCTAACTGGTTTACCATTTCTTTTCTACAAAGAGAGAGAACAAATCTTTTGAGACTTTTCTAGGGGCCCTCTGGAAAAAAAAGTACCAAAGTCACTTTCAGATTAAAAGATTTTACTTAGAAATTGATTTGGGGGAATTTTGTCAGAAATATCAAAAGATTTTAAAACACTTGGTCAAACAGGGTCATAGGTCACTAAGAAACAATATTTAGTTGTCCATTTAACCATGGTAGGAATTAGAAACTTCACCGGCAAATACAGAAAGTTCAATAGTTTTAAAACCTCTTAGCTCTTTTAATATTAAAAAGACTCAATTTACTTAAGTAATCAAAGACTTGATGAAAACATAAAATTATATATTTTTGTAAAACATAGAATCCCTACTTTCTAGGCAAACTACGCAAAGATTATAAAAACCTTTTATAATCTCTTTATCAAGAGCAGAACAATAGTCTCATGAACTTTGTCCTTTTAGCAGTTAGAAGAGAACTAAGTTTTAGTTTTACATAAGGGCACCATTGGTAGTAAATCTTAAATTAAAATTGCCTATAGTTAATTTAATTTTAGCCAACTTGACTATTCAAAATTCTCTATTTCTTTCTCTGCCGTTTCCTCTTCTCTCAATGCTTTATGTTTAAGGTTTGTCCTTTAAACAGAGAGAAAAACCAAATTCTAATTTGATACCAGCTTACTTTTGGTATTGAAACTAATGTATTTATTTAAATCTATTTCAATCTTAACTTGACCAATTATAAACTCTTTCTCAAGGTTCCTTTTCCACAAACCTTCTACAACTTTCAATGTCCATTTTAGTTTGTTCCTTGTCTTCTATCCAATTTAGAAATAACCCACTTTATTATTTTCTTTCCCCTCAGTAAAATGTATCTCTATACCTCATACCTTTTCTTACCCCAAAATACATCTTATTTTACTTACATACAGAATTGTTTCTCTTATTATTTTAGCAGCTTTAATCATATATGTTGATTAGAATCCTTAATCCTCAGAAATTTTAATTTCTAGTGAAAATTATGAAGTAAGCAATTGTGAACTCTCTGTATACCAGCATTATTTTTTGAATGGTAAGTTTATAAATATATTTCATCATTTCTTGAAGCAGACACTTTTTCATAGTACAATCTTTTAATATGGCATAAAATATGTTTACTAAAAGACCCAAACATCTTTACTTTGTAATTAGAGGTCAAAAGTAGGTAAGCTTGGACTTGTTTAGCAATTAATTCTTAGTATTTTATCTCATTTGCAAGTGATATATTTACCGAATTTAACTTAATTCATCATTTAACTCAACTTTGCAAAACTTTAAGGTTTCTAATAACCAAGAAAGAATTTTGAAAGTTATTTTTAAGCACATATGCTATGATACACAATTATTGTTAAAATATTCAGCTAAAAACTTTTAATCATACTTACAAATATTAAATTCATCTGTTCTAACACTCATACTTAGATTTCTCATGAAAATTTCATGAAGCATTAAAGCTGTTAGCCATTATTATCACCTTAGGCTTTTGTTTTCCTGACAAATTTTGTAACAGAGATAACATGAACTTATTTGACTTTTAGTTAACTTAGGCAGAATAAATGTATTATACTTAATGTTGATAAATCTAAAGGCAAGTCTTTTGAAATAAAGCCAGTAATCTTGCTTTTATTTATTAAAGATTAATACTAGATCATGTGGACTTGAAAAACTTTGGGTTAGTTTCTATCCAGCTATCTATCTATCTATCTATATATCTATCTGTCTACCTGTCACATATATACAGCATACACATACTGATGCCATATATAGATACATACAGACATATGGATAGGTGTAAAAGAGAGATCTTATAGTTTTTGTTTTAAAATTTTCCTTGAACTACTGGATTTTTGGTCAAAGGTGTTTCTACAACAGTTTATATTTTTAAAAAGACCTTACACATCCCGTCCCCCTTTTTAATTTTAGGAATTGGAGATGGTGAAGATAAGAGTTCCAATAGGAGATGCTGTAAAACTTTTATATCTAAAAGGCACAGGAAAAAAATGTGAGCTACAAGTCTTTTAAGATAAATTGGGGATGTTCTGGGAACTTTGAACTGCCTCTTGAGATTTATTTCTAGTTTTGGAAGAATTTTTGAAATAAGGATTGTTGCTCTCAGTTCCTCAAAGAACTCGGTTATAGTTTGTATTCTAAAGAACAGATACATCAGCCCACCTATGTTGGACACTTTCCCCCTCTGGGTAAATTTAGCTTACAGGAGAAGGCCTAAAAAAAATTCTCACTGGGCTCTGAATATTAGCTTCCAATTTGATCAGTGTTTGACTACATAGTTACTTTAAAATTTCTTTTAAATATCTTGTCAATTTTCAGCTGGGCCAAACAATAAATATTGGGGAAGTACTGAACACCTCAAAACAGTCCAAAAGATATTATCTTTACAAAATTTAGAGTCACTCCCAAAGATAGCCAAATGAAAGAATTGACAACTTGCATGTCCCAGGCAGGCAGAAAGTAAAGGCAGGTTCTTAGGATGTAATGAGGCAAGCAAGAAGACAATAGATTCTTTGGGAGAAATCCTTAGGAGAAAAAGTGTCAATAACCAATAAGTCTGGATTGGGAAAGGAAGATACAATGTGATATTTTATTTTCCTCTCTCAACTGAGCACTGCAGACAGCAATTCAGGGGATGATGATTCTGATAAAAATTCCCACCCTTGGGCTTCCCTGGTGGCACAGTGGTTGAGAGTCCGCTTGCCAATGCAGGGGACACGGGTTCATGCCCCAGTCCAGGAAGATCCCACATACTGCAGAGCGGCTAGGCCTGTGAGCCATGGCCGCTGGGCCTGCGTGTCCGAAGCCTGTGCTCCACAACGGGAGAGGCCACAACAGTGAGAGGCCCGCATACTGCAAAAAAAATTCCCACCCTCAGTGGTCTCCTTTTAAATTTTTTTCCAGAATGCCATCTTTTAGTTTTTTCCAGGATGTCATCTGCAGGTTCTGAGTCAGGTTTAAAGTAGGGAGTGTAACTTCAATATTTCCTAGAAATTGGCAAGGGTATTTTTTCTTTAATTAATTAATTTTAATTTTAGTTCCCCCTTGGGTGTTTAAGGGAATAACATAGCAGTTTACCACAAAATCCCTTAAAGTCTTGTCAACTCTGGGAGAGGTCCATACTGTGGCTCTCCTTCAAAAGTAGATATGGGGATATAAGGCCATTAACTTAGTGGACTTTTGTTCACAGTCATGTACTACTTTTTTGTTGTTTGTTTATGCACTTCTTATCTTTAACTTTTTTTTAGTTTTTTGCAATGAAA
Source organism: Lipotes vexillifer (assembly GCF_000442215.2). Classification (NCBI taxonomy): domain Eukaryota; kingdom Metazoa; phylum Chordata; class Mammalia; order Artiodactyla; family Lipotidae; genus Lipotes; species Lipotes vexillifer. The sequence continues at coordinate 3,888,285 of NW_006775074.1, forward strand.
CTTTCAATAAAGCTATTTTGGGAATTTTGAAGATTTTCCTTTAAGTGAAATTATTAAATGATTTTAATCTGATTGGAACATTCCTCATAAATACTACTGTAACTCTAGGTTGTAATTCTTGGAGGATTGGCAGCAGTTTGGTAGGACACTAGATGCAAATGAAGTTCAACACACATTTCTGTCCAGCTATATTTTGGGGACCCCAACCTGATGTTTACCAAGTCAAGGTCTCAGAACACAAAGCATGCTTAGTAAGATTTTAACATTTTTGAAGATATTTACTGGTGTGCCAGAAGGTAGCACTCTTGACTCTTTAGAAATTAAAGATCTCAATCAATTTGTCTAGCCTTAAATGGTCTCTGGTATTGTTGGTCCACTAGGACAAAACTTTACAAAAGATAGGACCATAGTTCTTAAACATAAAACTAGCTAGAATCCCTGAGGTAGGAATCTCTAGAAGAGACTTAGGAAAAGGGAGTCCAATAATGTGGAAAAATGCACACACACACACACACACACACACACAGAGTACTTACCAAGCAGGGAATCCCCTCCAGTGGTAATGCAAACAAAAGATAGAGTACTCACCATCCAGGGAAACTCCTACTGAGGGGAAGCCCTCCAGCAGCAATGGTCATGAGCCAGCACAGCCAGAGAGTCATCCCAGGACAATTGTCCTCAGATCCCAAAGAAAGGTGGCTCCCTCAAACAAAAGGAGGGAGATTGGTGCCTGAGAGGACTCATGGTCAGACGAGATACCATTCAGGGAAGCAGTGAGCACAAAAGGTTCATACGCAACTCCAGGAAACATCAGTCCTGCAGTGGTGAGATTGCCTCAGGTCCCACTTCTGACACCAAATATGTCAACCTAGACAAACCTAGGAGACAATACTCAAAAAGAAAGTGTTATTTGTAATAGAATAATTGTAATTTTGGGGCACACAGATTCAGATAGTAACCTTAAGAGTGTTCCACTTAAGGAGTAAAATTTAGGGGCTTTTAAAGGCAAAGAAGGGAGATTTATATTATAAAAAAATTTAATTGGAGTTGGAAGTAGAAGCTAGTCTTGGCTAAACATGATTGATTGCTAAGGTTATCACTAGAGGGAGGTAAAAGTCTATTACCTTGACAACAGTGTTCTTGCAGAGTCCTTGGAATGTGCCTAAGGTCCACCTTTTTAGTGGCCTCCTGGCTTCATTTTAAAACTCCTTGATATAAATAACTTCATTTTATTTCTTGTTTCACACATGATAAATTATGTATTTCAATAAATACAAGGATAGAAAGAGGAAAAAAGAGAAGAAAAAAGTGCATTTTTCAGCCATGAAAAATGTGATATGGAATGGGGATGTTTTTCAAAAAGTGGAAATTACAGAGAAGACTTTTATAATTGTTTTAAAGGGTTTATAAAATAACAAGTCTATATATTAGCTTAAGAATATAAACATGAATTGTGAACAATTTATTTTGTTGATACCATTAGCATGCTTAGTACATTACATTTAAAAATAGAGTTTAGGACTTCCTTGGTGGTGCAATGGTTGAGAGTCCACCTGCCCATGCAGGGGACATGGGTTCGTGCCCCAGTCTGGGAAGATCTCACATGCCATGGAGCGGCTGGGACCGTGAGCCATGGCCACTGAGCCTGCACGTCTGGAGCCTGTGCTCCACAACAGGAGAGACCACAACAGTAAGAGGCCCTCATACCTCAAAAAAAAAAATAGAGTTTATTTAAGCTATAAATGCAAGTATACTAATCATTTTTACGTTAAATATTTGATTCATGGCAAATGGAGCTAGAAGTTGTTTAACTTTAAAAACTCTTCTATCAGATTTTGCTATTTCAACATAAGTATTCAAGACTATAAAAGAATGATAACCATAAACTGTATGTAAAAATAAAATTTGACATATAGTCTTTATAATTTTATTTTCAATTTTCAGTGTCAAATATGCAAAGTATTGATAGTTTTCTTCAGAAAAGCTGCTGAGAATAAACAGGAATCACCACCCATTCCTGCCCCTCATGCTTCCTTTCTTCATACTCAATGGGTACATTACCTGTCAAATCTGGTATTTCTGAAAGCTCATTTAAAAAGAGGTGTATTTTGTTCACTTTTTATGGAAAGGAAGAAAGAGAATGAGATCTATTTCATGTTATCTAATGTATTATATTATTTATGCAGATAATAGTATGATTACCTACATAATATTATATTTCTGAGGATTAAATGTGGCAAATATACAACACCCAATTTGTAGCATACAGTAAACATTCAATATCTGTTAGAAATCAGATCAGCCAACAAATATTAGTTACCTAATAGCACTTTACTATGTGCTAAAGAGTCAGCACAAAGCAAATGCACATTATTAGTATTATTATCTAATGCTCACAGTCTTCCTCATAGCAGTCATACTGAAGTTTTAAAAATAAAAGTCATGTTAAGTGTTGAGAGAAACTGAAGAAGTCCTAAATAAATGGAGAACTATAATATGATATTGAGAAGACTCAATATTGTTAAGCCTCTGATTGCTTCTCAGAGGGCATAGCCTTGGGTATTTCCAAAGTTATCCTTGAATTAAAGTGGTTTTGATAAGACTTCCTTTGAGTTTCCCTAACTACACTCAGATATTAAGCTCCACTAATTGCTAGGTGAATCCTCTATTGTTTTCAGCATTTTCCTGGGACACAAATTTATTCACAGAGTAATCAGAACAAAGTTCATTTACTTTAAAGAATAGTTTCTGAGGTCGATATTGGAGATTTTCTGACCCCACAAGTATTCTCCCAAACTCTTTCTCCCCATTTCTGTCTGAAAAACTAACTGGTGTGTAAATAGTTTAGCCTTCATTCCAATGAATCTACCAGTTTTCTCCCAGCTGTTTTTGTTACAACTTCCACTGTTTTAGAGAGTGTTCTTAGGCTTGAACTTCTCTATATTTTATAGTAAAAAAGTCAATTCCTTTGGGTAAGGATTTGGAGCTCACTGTTCTATAGTTATGGCTCTAGAGTTGGGCAAAGGGACAATGACATGTTTTTCTCTCAGGGGCATCCCCTCTTTAGAAACTATGTGCCTGATGGATGTGGACGCAGCATCCCCAGATCTCCATAGCTTGTCTCTCTTGGTTTTTGAATGCCCAGCACTTGAAATGGGGTGTAGATGATCGGGATCCCAGTAGTCTCAGCATTGTCAGAGCACAGCACCCAAATTACAGGAAAAAACTGTAAAAAACAGAAATACATGGAGGCTAAACAGTGCCCCACTAAATAACCAAGAAATAACTGAAGAAATCAAAGAAGAAATAAAAAAATACATAAAAACAAATGTCAATGAAAACACAATGTCCCAAGACCTATGAGACACAGCAAAAGCAGTTCGAAGAGGGAAGTTTATAGCAATTCAATCTCACCTCAAGAAACAAGAAAAACTCAAATAAACAATTTAACCCTACATCTAAAGCAACTAGAGAAAGAAAAATGAAGAAAACCCAAAGTCAGTAGAAGGAAAGAAATCATGAAGATCAAAGCAGAAATAAATGAAATAGAAATGAAGAAATAGTAGCAAAGATCAATAAAACTAAAAGCTGTTTTTTTGAGATGATAAACCCTTAGCCAGAATCATCAAGAAAAAAAGGGAGAGGAACAAAATCAATAAAATTCAAAATGAAAAAGGAGATATCACAACTGACATTGCAGAAATATAAAGGATTATAAGAGACTACTATTAACAACTACACACCAATAAAATGGACAACCATGATGAAATGGACAAATTCTTGGAAAGGTACAATTTTCCAAGACTGAACCTGGAAGAATTAGAAAATATAAACAGATCTATCACAAGTAATTAAATTGAAACTGTGATTAAAAATCTTCCAACAAACAAAAGTCCAGGACCAAATGGCTTCACAGGCAAATTCTATCAAACATTTAGAGGAGAGTTAACACCCATCTTTCTCAAACCCTTCCAAAACATTGCAGAGGGAGGAACAACCCAAATTCATTCTATGAAGCCACCATCACCCTGATACTAAAACCAGAAAAAGATGTCACAAAAAAAGAAAATTCTAGACCAATATTACTCTGACCATAGATGCAAAAATCCTGAACAAAATACTAACAAACAGAATCCAACAACATATTAAAAGGATCATACACCAAGATCAAGTGGGATTTATCCCAGGGATACAAGGACTCTTCAGTATATGCAAATCAATCAATGTGATACACCATATTAACAAATTAAGGAATAAAAACCATATGAGCATCTCAATAGATGCAGAAAAAGCTTTTGACAAAATTCAACACCCATTTATGATAAAAACTCTCCAGAAAATGGGCATAGAGGGAACCTACATCAACATAGTAAAGGCCATATATAACAAACCCACAGCAAACATCATGCTCAATGGTGAAAAACTGAAAGTATTTCCACTAAGATCAGGAAAAAGACAAGGTTGCCCTCTCTCACCACTCTTATAACAACATAGTTTTGGAGTCGTAGCCATGACAATCAGAGAGGAAAAAGAAATAAAAGGAACACAAACTGGAAAAGAAGTAAACTGTCACTTTTTGCAGATGACATGATACTCTATATAGAAAATCCTAAAGATGCCACCAGAAAACTGCTAGAACTAATCAATGAATTTGGTAAGGTTGCAGGATACAAAATTAATTCACAGAAATCTCTTGCATTCCTATACACTAGCAATAAAAAATCAGAAACTAAGGAAAAAATCCCATTTACCATTGCAACAAAAAGAATAAAACATCTAGGAATAAACCTATCTAAGGAGGCGAAAGACTTGCACTCAGAAAACTATAAAACACTGATGAAAAAATCAAAAATGACATAAACACACAGAGAAATATACCATGTTTTTGGATTGGAAGAATCAATATTGTGAAAATGGTTATATGACCCAAAGCAATCTACAGATTCAATGTAATCCCTATCAAATGACCAATGGCATTCTTCACACAACTGAAACAAAATATTTTACAATTCTTACGGAAACACAAAAGACCCTAAATAGCCAAAGCAATCTTTTTTTTTAATTTTATTTAATTTATATTTTTTATACAGCAGGTTCTTATTAGTCATCCATTTTATACACATCATTGTATACATGTCAATCCCAATCTCCCAATTCATCATACCACCACCCCCAACCACCACCGCTTTCCCCCCTTGGTGTCCATAAGTTTGTTCTCTACATCTGTGTATCAATTTCTGCCCTGCAAACCAGTAATCTTGAGAAATAATAATGGAGCTAGAGGAATCAGGCTCCCTGACTTCAAACTATACTGTAAAGCTACAGTAATCAATAAAATATGATACTGACACAAAAACAGAAATATGGATCAATGGTACAGGATAAAAGGTCCAGAGATAAACCCACATACATATGGTCACCTAATTTACACCAAAGGAGGCAAAAACATACAATGGAAAAAGACAGCCTCTTCAATAAGTGATGCTGGGAAAACTGTACACCTACATGTGAAAGAATGAAATTAGAACACTACCAAACAAACACAACATACAGAAAAATAAACTCAAAATGGATTAAAGACCTAAATGTAAGACCAGAGACTATAAAACTCTTAGAGGAAAACAGGAAAAACACTCTTTGACATAAACCACAGCAAGATCTTTTATGACCTGCCTCCTAGAGTAATGGAAATAAAAACAAAAATAAACAAATGGGACCTAATGAAACTTAAAAGCTTTTTCACAGCAAAGGAAACCATAAACAAGACAAAAAGACAACCATCAGAATGGGTGAAAATATTTGCAAATGAAACAACAGACAAAGGATTAATCTCCAAAATATACAAACAGCTCATGGAGCTCAATATCAAAAAAAAACCCAAATAATTCAGTTAAAAAATGGGCTGAAAACCTAAATAGACATTTCACCAAAGAAGATGTACAGAGGGTCAAGAGGCTCATGAAAAGATGCTCAACATCACTAATTATTAGAGAAATGCAAATCAAAACTACAATCAGGTATCACCTCACACTGGTCAGAATGGCCACTATCAAAAAATCTAGAAACAATAAATGCTGGAAAGGGTGTGGTGAAAAAGGAACCCTCCTGCACTGTTGGTGGGAAAGTAAATTGATACAACCACTATGGAGAACAGCATGGGTGTTACTTAAAAAACTAAAAGTAGAACTACCATATGACCCAGCAATCCCACTACTGGGCATATATCCTGAGTAACCCACAATTCAAAAAGAGACATGTACCACACTGTTCACTGTAGCACTATTTACAACAGCCAGGACATGGAACAAACCTAAATGTCCATCGACAGATGAATGGATAAAGAAGATGTGGCACATATATACAATGGAATATTACTCAGCCATAAAAAGAACTGAAATTGAGTTACTTGTAGTGAGGTAGATAGACCTAGAGTCTGTCATACAGAGTGAAGTAAGTCAGAAAGAGAAAAACAAATACCGTATGCTAACATATATATATGGAGTCTAAAAGAAAAATTAAAATGGTACTGATGAACCTAGGAGCAGGACAGGAATAAAGACGTAGGCATAGAGAATAGAGCTGAGGACATGGGGTTAGGAAGGGGAAGCTGGGACGAAGTGAGAGTAACATCAACATATATACACTGCCGAATGTAAAATAGTTAACTAGTCAGAAGCAGCAGCATAGCATAGGGAGATCAGCTTGATGCTTTGTGATGACTTAGAGAGTTGTGGGATAAGGAGCGTGGGAGGGAGGCTCAAGAGGGAGGGGATATATGTATGCATATGGCTGATTTCACTTTGTTTTACAACAGAAACAAACACAGTATTGTGAAGAAATTATACTCCAATAAAGATCTATTAAAATAAAAGTGGGACTGAGTGGAAGAAGGTGGTCTCTACCTCTCAACTATTCTCAGACAGAAAATAGCCTCAGTAAGACATAGCTGCAAGCAGGTTGAGAAAAGCTTAAATCCTGCCCCTCCTGGAAAGATAGCCTTCTGAACAGGATCCTGGGGAAGAGGAATCCAACCCTGTGATCTTGGCTTTACCAGTCCAAGTGGAATTTATGTCTTGCTAGCTGGAAAGGGGAAGGAAGGGTATGGGTATGGGTCTTGGCTCAAATGCAATAGATTCTGGTAGTTCTTACCAGGTTTTCCTAGAACATCTTGAATAAATATTTCCTCACTTGCTATAAAACCATAATGCCTTTCCAAAAACTTAAAATAAGTTGTTTTTTTAAAGTTTTCACCAGTATAGCTGAGAGTGGGTCGGTGAAATTCCACATGCTATCATGCCAGAATCAGAAATTCCTTAGTCCTTGTTACTTATTTGTCAGTCAAGAAAGCAAACATTCTCATTCCCTGTTGTCTGGTCTCTCACATACGCTTATAGTGAATATATTTTGCAGTGTGCCTGTTTCCTTTTTCACTGCCTCTGTAAAAATGTGATTGAGGTGTTATAATGAACTTTGATTCATCCTCCACACCCATATGTCCATTCCTCTGTAAGTACTGCAAAGCCCTACTACATTGATTCTTCAGATGCCATTAACCATCTTTTTCTGACTCTGAAGACAATGGCTCAAAATAGCTTCTAAGCATTTCTCCAAAGAAGACCTACAGATGCCAAGAGGTACATGAAAATATGCTCAACATCACTAATTATTAGAGAAATGCAAATCAAAACTACAATGAGATATCACCTCACACTAGTCAGAATGGCCATGATCAAGAAGCCTACAAACAATAAATGCTGGAGAGGGTGTGGAGAAAAGGGCACCCTCTTACACTGTTGGTGGGAATGTAAATTGATACAGACACTATGGAGAACAGTATGAAAACTGTTCCTTAAAAAACTAAAGATAGAGCTACCATATGATCCAGCAATCCCACTCCTGGGCATATATCCAGAGAAAACCATAATTCATAAAGATACATAGACCCGAATGTTCATAGCAGCACCATTTACAATAGTTAAGACATGGATACAACCTAAATGTCTATCGATAGTTGAAGGGATAAAGAAGATGTGGTATATATATATATACAACAGAATATTACTCAGCCATTAAAAAGAATGAAATAATGCCATTTGTAGCAACATGGATGGACCTGGAGATTATCATACTAAGTGAAGTAAGTCAGACAGAGAAAGACAAACATCATATGGTACTGCTTATATGTGGAATCTATAAAAATGATACAAATGAACTTATTTATGAAACAGAAACAGACAGAGAATAAACTTATGATTACCAGAGGGGAAAGGTAGGGGGAGGGATAGATCGGGAGTTTGGGATTGACATATACTGTATCCTATATTTAAAATAGATAACCAACAAGGACCTACTATATATCACAGAGAACTCTGCTCAATATTCTGTAATAACCTAAATGGGAAAAGAATTTGTAAAAGAATAGGTACATGTATATGTGTAAATGAATCATTTTGCTGTACTCCTGAAATTAACACAACATTGTTAGTCAACTATACTACAATATAAAACTTTTTTTTTTTTTTTTTTTTTTTTTTTGCGGTACACAGGCCTCTCACTGTTCTGGCCTCTCCCATTGCAGAGCACAGGCTCCAGACGTGC
>NW_006775074.1:3897262-3924272 GCF_000442215.2 Lipotes vexillifer
ACTTTTGTGCACATGTGTGTCTCTATTACAGATTTTTAGTTTGTGGTTACCATCATATATATATATATATATATATATATATATATATATAGTTATTTTAAAAAGGAAAAACAAAAAAGAAAAACTCTTCTTCTTTGTCTTACTCTTACCTCCTAATCAGTGACAGAAGAGAAAAGGGAAGTTATGGGCTTTCATTGTGACAATTTGGGTAAAGACAAAATCTAGAAATATCAATAGTTATCCCCTGACATGATCTGGAACAATGTGGCTTAAGAGAGAGACCAGACCCATACCCAGGACTATCTGAAATATTGATTGAACAAGTGAACCCTAAGCCTCTCAGTGCTCTGATTACATGCTTTATATTCCTGTTGACTTAGAGTTCTTTCCCTGGGATGTGTTTTTTGGGGGTATGTTTTCACTAAAGTAGGGTCTATACCCTATCATGCCTACTGTTTTTCTCATGATAAAGTAAGAAAGAGGAGTGGGTAGAAAAAACTTTCTAAATTTATGATTAAAAAAATATATATATACACACACATGCATATATATGTATGTATATAAATGTATATGTATGTGTATAATTTAATAATTTGCATAGATATTCACACATCATAATTATTGATAAAAAGGCAAAGAAGGTAGATACAGTTCTTGCTGTTATTTTTTTAAAAATCCTGGCACTAATTATGCTCTGGCCATTTCACAGTTCAAATACTTTTATCTCCTTTTCTCTGGGCTTTTCATTCCCCTCCCTCTCTCGACATTCTCCAGCAGCTGTACCCCTCTCTCAATTTCCTCCACTTTTACTGTAATAATGTCTTATGAAGACAAATGATCTGAACTAATGCAAGCTTTAGCTCTACATGCCACATCTAATTTCAGGTGTGTGCTGTGGTTACTGTTGTGGGAACATGGAAGACAGTAGAGACTGAATTGATCATCGAAGCATGCTAGACAACAAAACAAATGAAGCAGTATTTTCCTTTTATAGTTTAAAAGGTATATTGAATTCAACAAAATGGGAAACTTTTCTTAAACACTCTATTTATTTGAGAGGAAATCAGTATACCTAGTGGCTATGACTCAACTCTGACGCCCAATTTCCTGAATTCCAAACCTAGCTTTGCTATTTATGAGCTGCTTAACCTAAGAAAGTTATTTCACATGTGTATATCCATTTCCTCACTGGTTAAAATGGGGTAAATAGCATCTACCTCAAAATATTATTGTGTAGGTTAAATAAATTAATTCATGTGAAAGTGCCTAAGACAATGCCTGTGACATAGTGACTACTTAGTAAATATTAGCCATTCACATGCAATTTCAATATACTGAAGCTAGCATAAATTACCATTACCCTTCATTCATAAATACCCTTGAATTTGTTCACAAAACACTTTACAGTTTCTTTTTCTATTTTTTTAAGTTCACAGATACTAGTGAGATATAGTTTTGCATCTAAGTATAGCAGAGAAATTACTTCCAGTACCTATATCAAAAATCTGTTTCTATAGGTAAACATTCTGCTGGCTTTTAATTGTACCTACTGCCTGTCAAATTGTAGGCTTTCAAATTTTTGTTAAATGTACAACTGACTTCATGATATGATTAATCATTAAATCGTAAAATCACTTTTCCCATTTTCTTTATTTTTGAATTTTGGTTTCACTTTCCTAAAGGTGTTCTTTATCAACATAGATTTTAACTCCTTACAAACAAGGACTGTTTTATGCCTCCCCATATTGTCTAAAATTCTGTTGATAATGAAAATAGTCTATATGAGTGGCAGTATATCTGGAGTTCTATAAAATTCACCAGCAACTAAATCAGGCCTCATGACATGAATGGAATTGGTGCTCCTTACTGACACCTCATTTGGATTGGTTCTGTTGCTTTTTCCTCTTTCCTAAGGTACATATAAATGACATGCGGTCCTCAGGTTTGGTCTGGGCACAAAACAGGGCACTTTTGGGGAGGGCTTTTCTGAATCTCACTTGTGATAAGAGACTGAGGTTGCATTCTTATGACAGTGTAAGAGGTTTGCTCATATTGGATTTTGATTTTGAGGCATGGATGCATGGGAACTTTTCTTCATCATTTAGTTTAAGGCCTCAGTTAACATAGCACAAGGCAAGAACTCTTCATATTTAAACACTTTAGAATAATTATTGGTGGTCTGAAAAAATGTGGACTTTCTGCCAGAAATGAAGTGAAGAACAGTCAGCTGAGTCAATAAAGAAATATTAAAAGTATTAAGTATGAAAGCTATAGCATTACCTACAGAAGCCAGATTTGGCTAGACTTCATTGCAATCTTGTCCAAATTACCTTTACTCTGTGTACTTCTTTGTGATGATTTTTTTGAGTTCCACTTTACAGGGACCATTATATGCCTGAGTGTGAGATATGTACCCAGCAAAATGTTGTGCAAGTAAAAGAAAAGACTGCCTTAGAATTTTATTTATCTGGAGCTAGAATTTACTCGATCACAGGTATCATGAAACATTTCTTCCTGCAATGGATTCTTTTGGATTCTTCTTTCAATACAAAAGAATTGAGGAATTTATGTGGACAACCTAATTTGATTGGCATAACAAACAAGGAGGCTTCACATTTCTAATAGTAAAAGTAAAACTGTGGATATCTTACCTTATTGAAACTTAATCACTTGGACTTCATATAAGAGGGATAATTCCAAACAAATTCAAGTAAATTAAATATTTGAGAATCTTCTATAAGCAAAGCATTCTAATGTCACATATACTGTCTTATATACTCCTAACAACACTGTGGTAGGAAATATTATGCTTCTTATTTTTAAAATATGGGGAGGAGCTTCAAGATGGCGGAAGAGTAAGACGTGGAGATCACCTTCCTCCTCACAAATTCATCAGAAATACATTTACATGTGGAACCACTCCTACAGAACACCTACTGAACGCTGGCAGAAGACCTCAGACCTCCCAAAAGGCAAGAAACTCCCCACGTACCTGGGTAGGGCAAAAGATAAAACAAAAACTAGAGAAAAGAATAGGGACGGGACCTGCACCAGTGGGAGGGAGCTGTGAAGGAGGAAAGGTTTCCACACACTAGGAAGGCCCTTCACTGGCGGAGACTGCAGATAGTGGTGGTGGTGGGTCTTCAGAGCCATGGAAGACAGCACAGCAACAGGGGTGTGGAGGGCAAAGCGGAGAAATTCCCCCAGAGAGGACTGGTGCTGACCAGCACTCAGCAGCCTGAGAGGCTTGCCTGCTCACCCGCTGGGGCAGGCGCGGGGGCTGGGAGCTGAGGCTCAGGCTTCAGGGGTCAGATCCCAGGGAGAGGACTGCGGTTGGCTTGTGAACACAACCTGAAGGGGCTAGTGTGCCACGGCTAGCTGGGAAGGAGTCTGGGAAAAAGTCTGGAGCTGCCAAAGGGGCAAGAGACCATTATATAGGGGTGCATGAGGAGAGGGGATTCATAGCACTGCCTAAACGAGCTCCAAAGATGGGCGTGAGCCAGGGCTATCAGCACAGACAGGAATGAGACACTAAGGCTGCTGCTGCCACCACATAGAAGCCTGTGTGCAAGCACAGGTCACTCTCCACACCTCCCCTCATGGGAGACTGTGCAGCCCGGCACTGTCAGGGTCCCGTGATCAAGGGACAACTTCCCCGGGAGAACACATGGCACACCTCAGGCTGGTGCAACGTCACACCAGCCTCTGCCGCTGCAGGCTTGCCCCACATCCGTACCCCTCCCTCCCCCCGGCCTGAGTGAGCCAGAGCCCCCGAATCAGCTGCTCCTTTAACCCCGCCCTGTCTGAGTGAAGAACAGATGCCCTCAGGTACCCTACACACAGAGGCGGGTCCAGATCCAAAGCTGAACCCCAGGAGCTGTGGGAACAAAGAAGAGAAAGGGAAATCTCTCCCAGCAGCCTCAGGAGCAGCAGACTAAATCTCCACAATCAATTTGATGTACCCTGCATCTGTGGAATTCCTGAATAGACAATGAATCATCCCAAATTGAGGAGGTGGACTTTGGAAGCAAAGATATGTATATTTCTTTCCCTTTTTCTCTTTTTGTGAGTGTCTATGTGTATGCTTCTCAGTGTGATTTTGTCAGTATAGCTTTGCTTTTACCATTTGTAATAGGGTTCTGTCTGCCCATTTTTGTTTGTTTGATTTGTTTTTTATTACTTAAAATTTTTTTTTCTTAACAATTATTTTTTATTGTAATAACTTTATTTTATTTTACTTTATTTTATTTTATTTTATTTTATCTTATTCTTTCTTCTTTCTTTTTTCCTCCATTTTATTCTTAGCCATGTGGAGGACAGGCTCTTGGTGCTCCAGCCAGGCGTCAGGGCTGTGCCACTGAGCTGGAAGAGCCAAGTTTGTACACTGGTTCAGAAGAGACCCCCAAGCTCCATGTAATATCAAACGGTCAAAATTTCCCAGAGATCTGCATCTCAACGCCAAGACCCAGCTCCACTCAATGACCAGCAAGCTACAGTGCTGGACACTCTATGCCAAACAACTAGCAAGACAGGAACAAAACCCCATCCCTTAGCACAGAGGCTGCCTAAAATCATTATAAGGCCACAGACACGCCAAAACACACCACCAGACATGGACCTGCCCACCAGAAGGACAAGATCCAGGCTCATCCACCAGAACACATGCACTAGTCCCCTCCAAAAGTAAGCCTACACAACCCACTGAAGCAACCTTAGCCACTGCGGACAGACTAAAAAGAACGGGTACTATGAACCAACAGCCTGCAAAAAGGAGTCCCCAAACACAGTAAATTAAGCAAAATGATGACAGAGAAACACAGAGCAGATGAAGGAGCAAAGCAAAAACCTACCAGACCTAACAAATGAAGAGGATATAGACAGTCTACCTGAAAAATAATTCAGAATAATGATAGGAAAGATGATCCAAAATCTTGGAAATAAAATAGAGAAATACAAGAAATGTTTAATAATGACCAAGAAGAACTAAAGAGTAAACAAACAGTGATGAACAACACAATATATGAAATTAAAAATTCTCTAGATGGGATCAATAGCAGAATAACTGAGGGAGAAGAAAGGGTAAGTGCCCTGGAAGATAAAAGAGTGGAAATAACTACTGCAGAGCAGAATAAAGAAAAAAGAACAAAAAGAATTGAGGACAGTCTCAGAGACCTCTGGGACAAGATTAAACACACCAACATTTGAATTATAGGGGTCCCAGAGGATGAAAAAATAAAGAAAGGGAGTGAGAAAATAGCTGAAGAGATTATAGTTGAAAACTCCCCTAATATGGGAAAGGAAATAGTTAATCAACTCCAGGAAGCACATAGAGTCCCATACAGAATAAATCCAAGGGGAAACACACCAAGGCACATTTTAATCAAACTATCAAAAACTTAATACAAAGAACAAATATTAAAAGCAGCAAGGGAAAAGCAACAAATAACACATAAGGGAATCCCCATAAGGTTAACAGCTGATCTTTCAGCAGAAACTCTGCAAGCCAGAAGGGAGTGGCAGGACATTTTCAAAGTGATGAAGGAAAAAAATTCTACAACCAAGATTACTCTACCCAGAAAGGATCTCATTCAGATTTTAATGGAGAAATTAAAACCTTTACAGACAAGCAAAAGCTGAGAGAGCTCAGCACCACCAAACCAGATTTACAACAAATGCAAAAGGAACTTCTATAGGCAGGAAACACAAGAGAAGCAAAAGACCTACAATAATAAACACAAAACAATTAAGAAAATGGTAATAGAAACATACATATTGATAATTACCTTAAATATAAATGGATTAAATGCTCCAACCAAAGGACATAGATTGGCTGAATGGATACAAAAATAAGACACATGTATATGCTGTCTACAAGAGACCCATTTCAGACCTAGGGATACATAGAGAGTGAAAGTCATGGGATGGAAAAAGATATTCCATACAAATGGAAATCAAAAGAAACCTGTAATAGCAATTCTCATATCAGACAAAATAGACTTTAAAACAAAGACTATTACAAGAGAAAAAGAAGGACACTACATAATGATCAAGGGATCAATCCAAGAGGAATATATAACAATTGTAAATATTTATGCACCCAACAAAGGAGCACCTCAATACATAAGGCAAATACTAACAGCCATAAAAGGGGAAATCGACAGTAACACAATCATAGTAGGGGAATTTAACACCCCACTTTCACCAATAGACAGATCATCCAAAATGATAAGGAAACACAAGCTTTAAATGATACATTACACAAGACGGACTTAATTGATATTTAATGGACATTCCATCCAAAAACAACAGAATACGCATTCTTCTCAAGTGCTCATGGAACATTCTCCAGGATAGATCATATCTTGGGTCACAAATCAAGCCTTGGTAAACGGAAGAAAATTGAAATTGTATCAAGTATCTTTTCCGACCACAATGCTATGAGACTAGATGCTAATTACAGGAAAACACCTTTAAGAAATACAAACACATGGAGGCTAAACAACACACTACATAATAACCAAGAGATCACTGAAGAAATCAAAGAGGAAATCGAATAATACCTAGAAACATATGAAAATGAAAACACGACAACCCAAAACTTATGGGATGCAGCAACAGCAGTTTTAAGATGGAAGTTTATAGCAATACAATCCTACCTTAAGAAACAAGAAACATCTCAAGTAAACAACCTAAGCTTACACCTAAAGAAATTAGAGAAAGAGGAACAAAAGAAACCCAAAGTTAGCAGAAGGAAAGAAATCATAAAGATCAGATCAGAAATAAATGAAAAAGAAAGGCAGGAAATGATAGCAAAGATCAATAAAATTAAAAGCTGGTTATTTGAGAAGATAAAATTGATAAACCATTAGCGAGACTCACCAAGAATAAAAGGTAGAAAACTCAAATCAGTAGAATTAGAAATGAAAAAGGAGAAGTAACAACTGACACGGCAGAAATACAAAGGATCATGAGAGATTACTACAAGCAACAATATGCCAATAAAATGGACAACCTGGAAGAAATGGACAAGTTCTTAGAAATGCACAATGTTCCGAGACTGACCAGGAAGAAATAGAAAATATGAACAGACCAATCACAAACACTGAAATTGAAAGAGTGATGAAAAATCTTTCAACAAACAAAAGCGCAGGACCAGATGGCTTCACAGGCACATTCTAGCAAACATTTACAGAAGAGCTAACACCTACCTTCTCAAACTTTTCCAAAATATAGCAGAAGGAGGAACACTCCTAAACTCATTCTACGAGACCACCATCACTCTGATACCAAAACCAGAGAAAGATGTCACAAAGAAAGAAAACTAGAGGTCAATATCACTGATGAACATAGATGAAAAAATCCTCAGCAAAATACTAGCAAACAGAATCCAACAGCACACTGAAAGGATCATACACCATGATCAAGTGGTGTTTATCCCAGGAATGCAAGGATTATTCAATATATGCAAATCAATCAACGTGATACATCATATTAACAAATTGAAGGAGAAAAACCATATGATCATCTCAATAGATGCAGGGAAAGCTTCTGACAAAATTCAACACGCATTTTTGCTAAAAACCCTCCAGAAAGTAGGTATAGAGGGAACTTTCCTCAACATAATCAAGGCCATATATGACAAACCCACAGCCAACATCATCCTCAATGATGAAAAACTGAAAACATTTCAACTAAGATCAGGAACAAGACAAGGATGCCCACTCTCACCACTACTATTCAACATAGTTTTGGAAGTCTTAGCCACAGCAATCAGAGAAGAAAAAGAAATAAAAGGAATCCAAATCAGAAAAGAAGAAGTAAAGCTGTTAGTGTTTCCAGATGACATGATAATATACATAGAGAATCCTAAAGATGCTACCAGAAAACTACTAGAGCTAATCAATGAATTTCGTAAAGTAGCAGGATACAAAATTAATGCACAGAAATCTCTGACATTCCTATACACTAAATTAAGAAAACACTCCCATTTACCACTGCAACAAAGAGAATAAAATATCTAAGAATAAACCTACCTAAGGAGACAAAAGACCTGTATGCAGAAAATTATAAGACATTGATGAAAGAAATTAAAGATGATACAAACAGATGGAGAGATATACCATGTTCTTGGATTGGAAGAATCAACATTGTGAAAATGACTCTACTTCCCAAAGCAATCTATAGATTCAATGCAATCCCTATCAAACTACCACTGGCATTTTTCACAGAACTAGAACAAAAAATTTCACAATTTGTATGCAAACACAAAAGACCCCGAATAGCCATAGCAATCTTGAGAACAAAAAATGGAGCTGGAGGAATCAGGCTTCCTGTCTTCTGACTATAGCACAAAGCTACAGTAATCAAGACAGTATGCTACTGACACAGAAACAGAAATATAGATCACTTTAACAGGATAGAAAGTCCAGAGATAAACCCACACACATGTGGTCTCCTTATCTTTGATAAAGGAGGCCAGAATATATAGTGGAGAAAGACACTCTCTTCAATAAGTGGTGCTGGGAAAACTGGACAGCTACATGTAAAAGAATGAAATTAGAACAGTCCCTAACACCATACACAAAAATAAACTCAGAATAGATTAAAGACCTAAATGTAAGGCCAGACACCATCAAACTCTTAGAGGAAAACATAGAACACTCTATGACATAAATCACAGCAAGATCCTTTTTGACCCATCTCCTAGAGAAATGGAAAGCAAAACAAAAATAAACAAATCGGACCTAATGCAACTTAAAAGCTTTTGCACAGCAAAGGAAACCATAAACAGAGGTAAAGACAACCCTCAGAATGGGAGAAAATATTTGCAAATGAAGCAAGTGACAAAGGATTAATCTCCAAAATTTACAAGCAGCTCATGCAGCTCAATATTAAAAAAACAAACAACTCAATCCAAAAATGGGCAGAAAACCTAAATAGACATTTCTCCAAAGAAGTTATACAGATTGACAACAGACACATGAAAGAATGCTCAACATCATTAATCATTAGAGAAATGCAAATCAAAACTACAATGAGATATCATCTCTCACTGGTCAGAATGGCCATCATCAAAAAAATCTACAAACAATAAATGCTGGAGAGGGTGTGGAGAAAAGGGAACCTTCTTGCACTGTTCGTGGGAATGTAAATTGATACAGCTACTATGGAGAACAGTATGGATGTTCCTTTAAAAACTAAAAATAGAACTACCATACGATCCAGCAATCGTGCTACTGGGCATATACCCTGAGAAAACCAGTATTCAAAGAGAGTTATGTATCACAATGTTCATTGCAGCTCTATTTACAGTAGCCAGGACATGGAAGCAACCTATGTGTCCATTAACAGATGAATGAATAAAGAAGATGTGGCACATATGTACAATGGAATTTTACTCAGCCATAAAAAAGGAGTGAAACTGAGGTATTTGTAGTGAGGTGGATGGGCCTAGAGTCTGTCATACAGAGTGAAGTATGTCAGAAAGAGAAAAACAAATACCGTGTGCTAACACATATATATGGAATCTAAAAAAAAAAAAAAAAAAAAAAAAAAAGTGGTCATGACGGACCTAAGGGCAAGACGTGAATAAAGATGCAGACCTACTAGAGAATGGACTTGAAGATATGGAGAGGGGGAAGGGTAAGTTGGGACAAAGTGACAGAGTGGCATGGATATATATACACTACTAAACGTTAAGTAGATAGCTAGTGGGAAGCAGCCACATAGCACAGGGAGATCAGCTCGGTGCTTTGTGACCACTTAGAGGGGTGGGATAGGGAGGGTGGGAGGGAGGGAGATGCAAGAGATATGGCGACATATGTATATGTATAACTGATTCACTTTGTTATAAAGCAGAAACTAACACACCATTGTAAAGCAATTATACTCCAATAAAGATGTTAAAAATTTTTAAATAAATAAATAAAATAAAATATGAACCTAGGGCTCAGAGTAAATGACTAGTCAACTAGAATGGAGCTAATAAGTAGCAGCTAGATTTCAATTTAGATATTTTGACTTTTTCCATTTCACCCTCTTCCTTTTACACTTAGTGGTCGGTATAGTAGCGAAATGTCATATTTATTTCTGCATACTAATCTAGGAGCTAGATTTGGGTAGACTTCATTGATTTTTCTTGCAATCTTGTCCAGATTACCAAATTATATTGCTCCTCACAATATACAGAAGCTAAATTAATCACATAATTTAATATTATAATTGCATTTTATAAATCCCATACTATATTTAAGCAATACTAATAAAAAGTCCATAATATATCTGATCAATAAGATATTTGTGAAAGGTGATTGATCTAGGTGTGAAATCAAATGCCTTACATAAAATTTGCATCATCTAAATGATCTTTTGGCTCTGAAATCCTCATCAGCATTTGAATTTCAAGTTGGACCATTTGTCACTAAATAAATAATTTGGCTCGGAATTTGGCATGTGAACACGTCTGAGGTTTGAAATTTGACCTTACTTTCATTAGATATAAAAATATCTGTACCTGAGTAATAATAAAGTTTATGTTAGGTTTTATTGGGATTTCTGTTTACAAGGGTGGACAATCACTAAACCTCATTAGATTCACAAATAGAACTTTTTATCCTGAGTGTACCATGCCTTAATTGAATTGCCTTAAAGATATGAAATTCAACTCATGTTATACAGTGAGTGAGAATAAACTGAATAGATTTTTCTATTATTCTCTTTTCACAGTTTCTTTTTCCCCTTTGGGTCATCTACTTGGATTTCAGAGCAGTTTCTCTGGGGTTTGTGAGTGGAAACCCATATATAAAAAGGGAACTATTTAAAATATAAACAAGGTTATTGAAAGATAAACCAGTCTTGTATATGACACTTTGATTTGCACTGGGGAGACCCACCAAATTCACACAAAAATAAGCCTTTTCTAAAATAAGAAGAATACCCATAATCACCACTAATTTATTCCATTAGGATTTAAACCTTATGGTTCATGTTTATGAGTTAACACTGAATATTCCTGCCATGTTCTTGTTCAGAATACAGTGCAGAGAAAAGGATTTGTATGCAACACTGAGCAGTTTTAAAAGGCAATGGTCATGCTTAAAATGCACTGTAAAGGTCATTGCTTGAAAAGGAATAAATGTTGCATCCCAAGGTATACCTTCTTTGTTATCTCTGGAAAAGCTCTTAGATGCAATATCTCTGCAAGATTCATGGAATACCTAACACCATCTTCCACAGGGCAAAGTTCATTTTTTTGAAGTCCTCAATGCGTAATGATTTTCTTTTGGAAATTTAGGTTGCAGTGAGAAGCCCATGAGCAATCTGAAACAATCTTAAGAGGCTTCAAAAATTCCATTGTGCATCTATAAAACACAAACAACTTACATAGAAATAATTTATTTGAGTACATCTAATTAAGCTTTATATACTGAAGCTATACATCAGCATTTGGAGTTGTATCAGTGGACTATTTCATTTATCGAGTTTGACAGTCTTTCTTAACTAAAATGATAAATGACTTCCTTGCATCCAAATGATACTTCACCTTGCAATTTCCCTCTCCTTTTAAATGTTATTCTAGCATGAAGGCAGAGATTGTTGTTCACAAATATTGTAAACTTCTACCATTTGCTTTGTTCAAACTCAATAGTTATTTTCATGCAATTAGCATCTCATCTTCTGTCTATTTTTGTTGGCAATGATAACATAATATTTTAAGTATGCAATTCAGGAGAACAAATATAAGAATGGTTTAGCAACTTCTTTGGATAATCCACACTCCAATGTTTTTCTGAGAGGAAGGAACAAGCTTTAGTCACTGTTTCTTTCAACAAATATTTATTTAAATACTTTTGTGTGCCATACACTTTATTGGGTGCTATCACTGATGACAGCTTAACTGGGTTGAATCAAGAAATTTGTCTCTTTCAGTTCTATCTCCCTTTCCTGTCTGTCTGTTCACAGGCATTTACTATCTAGCTTAGAACACTAGAGATAGGTTTCAGAAGTTTTAAAGAAGAGCCTTACAAAAAATACCTTGATGATTGGAAAAGCAAGAATAGAACATGCTACCTTCCTGATATTATATGTTATATATTTGTGGCAATAAACAATAAACCAGCAACATAGTGGAGAAGGGGAAGTCTGATCCAAAGGAAAACCAATTAAAGCTGTACACATGGGTAAGTGGAAGAATGAATAAAAAGGAAATCACTGTTTACAATGAGCAGGTGGTGGGTAGAAGCTGAGATATAAAGGAATGAAAAAGGGAAAAAAATATAGGATTCATGCTCTGCAGGTCTTGGAGTGAATGCTACAGCTACCTGCTGACCCAAACACAATGCTCATCCCACGGGACAAAGTGTATCAGGCCCAAGGCTGAAGTCACAAATACAGTACTGACTAACTCTCTGTCTGGGAACCTTAAAATCCAACAAGGTCATGGTAAAGTCAGACTGTTCTTTTTCCTGACAGGGCAGTAAGCAGGGTACACACTTAATTTGTTCACAGCTGTGAAATCCACTGAATGTTTCTACATAGTACAACCTGCCTGTGATGGAGATGATTTTTGGAAGCTCAACAAAGCAGAAATTACAGAACTCAGACCTGTTTGTTTATGATAGAAAGGGCTCCTACAACTGTTACCAAATATTAATAGATCCTACAAAGTGCATGTTGCTCTGATGGGGTGGGGAGAGGTACAGATTCATGTTATTCCAGCTATGTAAGTGGCAGGTGGGTCTGGGTCAGATGGGTCACTTCCAAGAAGTAATGCCACATTTGTGAGACTGGTACACTGCCCTTCTATAAATCATTCAGCAAGATAGGGGCTTATCCTTCACTTGTCTTTTCTCCTACTGCGAAGTGTCTGAATTTTTAGAATAGACAAATGGAAGACAGAAGAATAATAAAAGTGCTTCTTAGGATTCAAAATTTTACTGTTAAAGGTTTTATTCTCCTCAAGAGAAACACAAGTGAATTATAATATCAAACACAGACATAAAGCGTACTATGTTCCAGACGCTGCTCTAAGAGCCTTACAAATAATAACTGCTTTAATTCTCCCAACAGGCCTCTGAGGTGTATACAAATGAAGAAATTAGTAATCAGCAGAGGTGATATTTAAACCCATGGAGGTTGGCTCAAATTTTATGTTCTTAAACATGGTACTGTACTGATACTCTACGTATGAAGTGGAAATAGAAACAGAAAAGTGTTAGAAGTATAGGTACATTAGTTACGAATCTTGACCACAAGTAAGGTAAAGAGACAGGCTAAGAGAACCTGTAGGTTGTGAGAGGATGAATACAGAATCAACAGGAGGCTGAGGATGTGGAAGAACTCTGGAGGGACAAAAATTAGGAAGCAGGGAGAACAATAGCTGTTTCATAGCCATTGCTTCTGAGATGATTAAGCAACTTTTAACCTGAACACGCACCTCAGCTAAAGATTCAAAGTCCCAGAATTGTCAGAGTTTAGACCATGTGCCTGTACACTGGTTAGAGGGTCTGAGAGAGGAGGATTTGTCTCCTTTTCTTCCATATCAAGGAGTTGATTCTGGAATTATATTTCTCCTATCACTAATGAGACAGAGGACTTTCTCAAAGGGAAATAAAGGTTGTTATTAGCAAGGGGAATGAATATTGGGCAGGCAATACAATCCAGATGTTCTCCGCAATGGACAATTGGACACATGACTTAAAAATTAAACATTTCAATCTTTTTAAGTGCTCTGCACAAAGCTGGATGGTGTATAGGTGCAGCTCAGCATGGTATAATTGTGGAAAAAGAATGTGGTTTTAAATCAAGCACACTCAATGGATGAATCATTTAATCTGTTTGACCTTGGTTTTCTCATTTATAAAAGTGTTAGTAATTCTATCTATTTCATGGATTTGCTGTGGTGATTAAGTTAAGTAACATGTGAAGTGTCTCTATTAGTATGCTTTCAGTAATTGTTATTACTTTCCTTCTTAGGTTCAATTTCTGAGTCCTCAAATGCTATTCAATTTAATAAAAATAGCTACCTTTTATTGGACATTGTTTATGCACTCTGCCAAAGTTTTTAAATAATGTGTCTTGCTTTAACCTTACAGATGGATGAAGATGGGTTCTATCATACTCATTTACAGATGGAAAAACTGAAGCTTAAAGAGGTCAGTTTATTTTTCTAGTGTTATGTTGCTTGTAAGCACTGAGATACAAACCTAGATCTATTCCTAAAGTCATTCTTAACTCCCCACCACACCATCTTAGACTTTTAAAAAAAACAAAAGAAGAGATTGTAATACTGTAGCAAAGAATGATATCGATATTTTAGCATTTATTTGTTATATTTCTGAAATTCCCACATAACTCATTATTTCATTTAAAATAGTATTCACAGTTTACTGAAATTGGTGAACCTGAAAGACTAGTGAATTTTAAATATAAAGCTTGTAAACAAAAATCACGTAAAAACTCAGTTTGTAATAATATAAACATGTTATATTCTAAAATAAATTAGATTAGACAAACCTAACAAAAAGCTTTTTTAAAAAAAAGAATCACACATTAAACACACAAAGAAAATTTAGTCATACAGAATTGAAAATGTAATCTCGTCATTATGTCCTTAACAAAGTATAATTATTTTAGAGTTGAGACATGAACATATTTTGGACAAAATTTTCAGCTGCCACAAAAGCTATTTCTAATTTTAAACTAATCTAGTAAATTGAGGTACAAGCTAACTTGAGACATTTTTCTTTGACTTCATGTTAAAACAACGAGCCTTCCTGTGTTAGAACTTTAGAATGCAAATACATTGACAAACTGGGATTCAACAGAAATTCCAGGTATAGGTGAGTTTTATTTTCTCTTTCTCTCAGTTTCAGGTTGGTTTTATGGGAATGAAATACAGGGTGGAAAAATGGAAAGAAACTCCTAGGTCTCCAAAGATTTTGCTGAGAAATCACCAACCCACATGGTCTTGGCAGCTGTCTTGACTATATCCTTGTGTTATGCACAGGGAGATTTTTGGTGGGGCAGCTATGTCCTGTTTGGCCAGGCTAGTTTGACTGAGAACAGAGGGGGTACTTCTAGCCCCATAAGAATTGCCTTTTCACTTATGTCTCCTAGGCCACTTCTTTCTTTTAAGAGGAGGAAGGGTTTGCCCTGAGGTCAGATAATATTTTCATAATCTTTTCTTCGGAGTCCTGTTCCCCTGGCTCTTTATTCCCACTTCAAGAGACTCTCTGTAGCTAGTGAGCTGAACATTTGATCACTTCCCATTACCACAGTCCCACCCAGAGTTAGTGACATTTTAGGTAAAGAGGACAATGGGAACAGTGGTTAGCCCAGAAGAGCCAGTATGGATGCCTGGGTTAAATTTGAGAGTCTCATCCTCCTTTTTGAACAGGGGTAGCTGCCATGGGGCAAAACTATATTTTCAGGTGAGGTACCCAGGACATGCCTGAAAGATTTGATCTGCATTCCTGATTGGTTACTAAAATATCAGTATTTTATCCACAAATGATGCTTGATTTCTGCCTTTAAAATATGCACTAGGTAGTGGAAATAATATTACTATCACTAATTACTTTGATTTATGATTGATGCCTTTCATTCAACCTCCCCAAATGAATAAACAATTAATAAGAAACAAACAGATGAGATACATGTGGCAGTTTTAGATGCTTTTCTAACCATACACAAATCTAAAACCTCTCCCTTGAATGCATATTCTCTCTTTTGTTTTTAAATAATAGGATTCTTTGGCAACTTGAAATCTAGAAACAGTTTAGTGAAATAGCTTTCCTTTACCAGGTATAGCTTTGGATATTATTGGCCCTGTATTCTGGATCTCAACATTTTTGAAGAGAACGCTGAGATTTATATCTTATTTATGTTAGAATAGACTCAACGTTCAGTCACCTGAGGCAAAAGTTCAACTCACACAAGTGACTGCAAGTGTTGATGTCAGCTCAGATCTTTATAAATAAATGCTGAACTTCTATTTACTTGTTGTGGCCTATCACCCCTATAAGGCAAGTATAGCTAGGTAAAGTTGACAACCACTTTAATAACTGTTTGATGCTGTCCTATGGAAAGCATCATTAAACTTGTAAGTGATGGGCCAGGCAGAAGGGGGTACATGGCATCTGCTATACAGAAACCATGCTGTCCATCAAAAAGTCATCAGCACCCTTGCATCTGGTTCTTTCATGTGTTTGCCAATTTCATGTAATCCCCGAAAGATGAAATGCAGAAAACTCTATGTCAACCATATTCTATAAGGATAATAGGGCCATAGAAAGTTGAGTAGATGCATTATTTTCTTCAGGAAATATTTTGCCGCAATGACTTGGTTTACACTTATAAAAAGGAAAACCACTAACTGAGAGTAAGTAAAACACATTTTTATCATAAGTGAAATTTCTTAAACAGTTTATTGAACATTGAAAGCCCCCAACAATTATGTTTTTCCTTCTTTCCACTTTAGAATCATATCTGCTGGAAGAAGCATTCTTGTTTCCATTGATTCAAAATTTAGGAGTTAAGCTTGAGAAACCTGGAAATATAGGATGAATCAATGGAGGATTTAACAGGACACTCCTTTCTATCTTAGGTAGTTACATAATCATCTGTGAAAACTTGAATTTATCAGCATTTTTATTAAAGTAACGACATGAAGATTGGAAGGCATGTACTTTCACTCCTAACAGAGAAGCTTTGACAAGATAAACTTTTCAAGGTAGACATACATTTTAAGGATGGCTGATAACTTCAGAGACATGAAAATATTTTCAGATATTCGTTCAGAAAATGAATGGTGTTGGTGGTCTTATAAATGTATACATAGTTGTTGCATTATCAGCTACATAGTCAAGACATCCACCTAGTTGGCTGTATTTGTGAATAAGCAGATCTACTGTAGGGAGGTACATGTATGTGTGAATGTGTATTTACCAACATGTTCTGCTTAATTAGATTTTATGCAGTAAATGATAACCTGGAAGACAGCCAGATATAGAATGAAGAATACTTTGCTTAGGAAATGAAAACCTATAATTTACCCATAATTCTGACATTGACTTTACATGTAGTCTTAGGCAAGACACGTAGACTTTTAAAACATTAATTTCTTAATTTTGTCATCCATGAATTGTGTTATTAATATTTGTTGTTTTAGTCTTTCAGGGATATTATAAGGGTCAAATAAAGTAATAATATATGTAAAAGTGTTTTTAATCATTCATTGATATTACATAGGTTTTAAAAGATAACTAAAAACATTTTTCTTTTAAGCTATTTTGAAGAAAGTTTTTCTAAAGCATATTTCTCAGCAGTCACAGATTAGTAAATAGGGTACTGTCAACATGAATTTCAGCTGAAGATTGGAAATTGTTATTTGCTTTGTAGGCTATATCTACACATGACTATCTTAGGTCTGGTTTCCAGTAAGTGAGCCTGAGATAGGGATTCTTGTACTAGTGATTTATTGAGGGAGTGTGGAAAGCAGAATCAACAAAGGAGTGGCTTCACTTCATGTTTAGCTTCAGACTGGAGCATAAATGACAATGGAGAGTTGTGTCACATTGAGGCAATGGAACTGGTCTTTTGTATCTCCATATCAATCAGTCATTGTCTGGGGGCCACCCCCATGGTTGGCATAACCTCAGGGGTAATTCTCAACTGCCTCAATTGTAGTCTATGTTAAGGAGGCTTCCAAATAATGAGGGCAAATTCTCAAGAGTAGGGTGTACCTGCAAACTATTAGCAGCCAACCCATGTGGCAGCTAAGGATGAGGGTACCTGGATGGTAAAGGGGATCTGATTGGACCACTAACAGTTTCTACTTCATTGTACAACATGCCATCATACACCCAGAAAACACACTCTGACCACTCTTTATATATAGTACATATATAGCTCATTCTTACCCTCCAGGTATACCAGTTTTACTCAAACTTTTAGCATTCTACTTTCTGCTTTCTAGAATATGTGATAAATCAATGTCATTCTAGACAGTGGTGCTCTCTGAATGGTGAAGTAGTTAATATTTCTGTCAATAAAGTTGTGGCAAAGAATCAAATAAGGACTGTGTGTTTTGTCAACTGAAACTATTAAAATATTCTTTGTTATTGTAGAGAAAAAAATGCCTTCCCAAAAGAGTGGTGTTACATGTGTCAGAGATTGTGTCATCTTTTTTTTTTTTTCTGGAATAGCATCCATAATTGTAAATACCATTTGATTAAGTTTAAATCACTACCTACCATCCTCCATGCCTCACTGAGCTCTTGCTCTGATCATAATCAAGTATTACAAATATCCATATTCCTGAATCTTTCAGATACTTTTGGTGACAATAATTTCTGTGATCCCCTCAAAGATATGGCATTGCTTTTGTAATTTCAATAATATAATAATATGAAATTTCATTTTAAAAAAATTATTTCAATAGGGAGGGGGATCTTTAGGGATTTCCACATTACTCTTTCAAAGGTAGAATGGGATAAAGTTAATCCTTCCACCTGAACTCCCTAATCCCCTTACCAGTTTTTACTTTTCTCTGTGGAACTTATCATTACTCAAAGTTTTTATTTTGAGTCTATTTATTGTTTATCCCTACCCACAGATTTCTAAGCTCCATGAGGGCAGAGACAATTGTTTTGTTCGCTGCAGTTTTGCCAGCACCTAGAAGAGTGCTGCCCACAGAAGGCGCTTAGTAAATATATGTTGAATTAGTTCCTTACTATAAATTTTATGAAGAGACTTCTGGATTGACATTATTCAACATGGACTAACTTGGAGCAGGCTTCAGGAAACCAAACAAGGGATAAATAATTGAAAGTCACCCAGTCTCTCAAACTCTGATACCAATACCTGAAAAATTTTAGATGCATACATATCAATTTCAACACAATCTACATTTATATTATTTCCTTGTTATTCTAAAATAATGACAGTCAGCTCCCATATAGAATCTCCAGATTTTAAAAGTTATAAGTAAAGAAAGTCTTAATTTTATGGTGTCCAGTAAATCTTCTTTCCCACATTTTATTTTATAATTGATTTCTAAGACTTACTAGAATTCCACTCTAGGTACATGTCTGTGGTCAATGAAGAGAGACAGAGATGAGATTAAAAAAATTTGTCTCACTTTACATAGTAAATCTCTCAGAAAGAGGATCACAGAATCTTTAAAATAGCCAAAACAATGTTTATCAGATAAAAGGAAGAATGCTTCAGCTGGCATCAAAGGTTCAGGTGATGGCATACTAAAGGCTTTGGAAATATTTAAAAGCTTCTAAATTTCTCTAATTTTTTCATTCTTTTCATCTTCTTAAGGAAGATGTTTTATTTGTCCCTCATAAATACCCTGTGAGTTTAGTTGAAACTTAAGTTCTCCACATGCAAGGTCAAACTTTGAATTTGTTATTTAGCTGTCTTAATCATGTCACTGTAAGATATAAGTGATGTGTCAGTACAATGATCAAAAGTCCATAAGCTTCCATTTTTCATGTGCTGTGCTGTGCATTTAAAGATATAAGTTTGTTATTCCTTCTAAACTGCCTAAATACCATGAAATATTTTCAGATATTCGTTCAGAAAATGAATGGTGTTGGTGGTCTTATAAATGTATACATAGTTGTTGCATTATCAGCTACATAGTCAAGACATCCACCTAGTTGGCTGTATTTGTGAATAAGCAGATCTACTGTAGGGAGGTACATGTATGAAGTAGAAGTAGACCCATTCACCATGACCACAGTCTTTATTTTCCTTATGCCCTTTAAGGACTATTCTCTAAAGCTTTAACTTCATTGGATACTTCATTCTGCTGTCCACAACTGATCATTTTATTAACTTCCTTGCATACTAAGTGCTTATTCATTAAGAGCTAGTTGAATTTTCACTGCTTTCATCCTAACTGGACAAGGTAACCAATTCCAGATTTAACTATTTTCCTGAAATTTGGCACCTCTAATGACTCCTAGTACTGACACAAATTTTATTAGTCATCATTCTGGTAGCTCATAATAAAGAGATCTCTCTTTAATTTAACAGAAAACAGTTGTTTGAAATGGTATCAAGTAGCACATGGAATTAATTAGAAGGATGGAGAATTGGTCCAGGCAGAAACTAGGTGGACCCAGTCTTGCCACGTGAACAATCACACCAGGATGCTATCATCACACTGTCTACATCTTTCAACCCTAGGCATTTGGTGCAATGGCGCTAGACCCTGTTGAATCTGAGAACAGACCACGATGTCACTGAATTATTAATTGTGCCATTCCATTGTATATATGTACCACATCTTCTTTATCCATTCCTCTGTTGATGGATATTTAGGTTGGTTCCATATCCTGGCTATTGTAAATAGTGTTGCAATGTGTTGATGGAAGGTTGGTTCCATATCCTGGCTATTGTAAATAGTGTTGCAATGAACTCACTTTAAATTCAGTGAACAAACTCACTTTAAATTGAGGATTTATTGTCATTACCTGAGTAATAGCTAAGCAGATGGAGCATGGAATAGGGAATTCAGAGACCTGAGTTTATTCCCAAACTCACTTCAAATCTCTGTAGGTCTGTGGTACAAAGGTATAGAACAATTCCTATCTTGAAGCCTTGATGAAAGTTTTTGCATATACAGGTAATAGACAAAAATTGCAAATATGTAAATGCGTTCTGCTATCTTAAAATAAAGGTAATTTTGAGTTAAAAAATTTGTGGTGCATGTGTTTTTTTGAATTATAGTACATATATACAATGGGATATTACTCAGCCATAAAAAGGAAAAAATTGGGTCATTTGTAGGGACATGGATGTACCTATAGACTGTCATACGGAGTGAAGTAAGTCAGAAAGAGAAAAACAAATATCGTATAGTAACACATATATGTGGAATCTGAAAAAAATTGATATAAACGATCTTATGTACAAAGCAGAAATAGAGAACAAATGTGTGGATACCCAGAGAGAAACGGTGGGATGAATTGGGAGGTTGACATTGACATATATACACTATTGATACTATGTATAAAATAGATAACTAATGAGAACCTCCTGTATAGTACAGGGAACTCTACTCAATGCTCTGTGGTGACCTAAATTGGAAGGAAATCCAAAAAGAGGAGACATATGTATACATATAGCTGATTGACTTTGCTATACAGTAGAAACTAACACAATATAGTAAGGCAAATATACTCCAATAAAAATTTTAAAAAAATAATAGTGCCATTGATGTCATTAAAAATAATCTTTCTTGTTTCCCACATCTTTATTGGAGTATAAATGCTTTACAATGTTGTGTTAGTTTCTGCTCGTACAACAAAGTAAATCAGCTATATATATACATATATCCCTATATCCCCTCCCTCATATAGAACCCTATACCTTTGGGTCAAGCTCTCAAGTTTTACAGTCTTGGGAACATCCCCTTGGTCCTGTACTTTAACTTCCAGGGGTTGGGAAAATGTGTTATCCTTCTAAGTTGACTTCTGTAGGAGATAAAACTTTGCATTCTGACTGTCTTGGAATTCCTTCACAAATAGTAAGGAACCCAGTGTGACGAAATTGAATACAATAACCCTGGTAAATGCTGAAGTTGAGTTTCAAAGAAGTGAAAACATATAATCTCAGTAAAGCAGATAATATGTGACACAGGTGAAGGCTAGAGTCCAAATTTTCCTGATTTCAAGTCCAGTGATAATTTTGCTAGATTAGGTCATTTCTGAGGTTTGACTGACTTAGCCAAGGAATGATTTACAGACTTCCGCACAATATATATATATATATATATATATATATATGTATATATATATATATATATATATATATATACACATACATACAGGGAGGCTGCTGCCTATAACTGCAGTCACATATTAAAATATAAAGTGTTAAAAACTTGTTACCTCAAGCAAATACTTTCACCTTTCTGAGTCTCAGTTTCTCTGTCTTTAACATGGGCCTCATATGGTCTCTTTGTCAAGTGAGCAAGTTGTTATAAACTCTAAGGTATAACATTCTATTTATATACGGAATGTTTTTAGCCTTATATATGATAGTGTCAACAGGAACAATTTGTAGTATGGCTCTAAACATTCAGCCAAGATTCAGTTTGGCAGTGTTTGTTTCTGAAATACTGAAATGTTTCCATCCTACTGACCCAAGTCACTTATGTGTCTCCCTCCTGCCTCCTCAACCTTTCCAAGAAAAATCCATCATTTAAAGGAATAACAATTAGTCTGCAGGGATCCTCCATAATCCTTCTTTAATGTAATGGTCAATGTCCATTCTAATTGGTGTATGCTTACTGAATTGATTGTTAATATTTTGATATTCTCATATTCATTTTGTATATCATATACATATGCATATAAAATATATATTATAATATATATACACACATACCTGTATAAAATATAATATCATACTACATGATACACATATATGTGTGCATATATACACATATATGATAAATTATTACTCATTATCAACTCATAATGTAGACAATGAAGAAGGAAATAATGCATTTGAGGAGCAATTGGCTTAGGAATTCTATATTTCTTTCTTTCTGTGGTTGAATTATATGGTGTTGACTATTTACATTGATCCAATTAGTTTTCTAATTGTTCCCTTTGGATCCACTCAGCCCAATATAAAAATCATTCCTGAACTGTGAGCCTTGTGGAGGAATATGAAGATTGTAACTCTTGCAAGAAGTACTGGTCCTTGAACAACATCCTTTCAATGCAGAGTTGTATCTTCCTATTTTCAGATTGATTTTCCCAAGTTAGTCACAGCAAGTTAAGGGACATCTGCCATTATTTCCACAGCTTTCTGTTATGAGCAGTAAAAGATGTCACTGATTATACACATGGCATCATGTTCTCTGATTCTGGGAGGGCAAGGAGAAAAGAAGCATCTTTACCTGTAATTTTATCTGCATTTATAATTTAAATGAATCTTTGTATCTAGCTATCTCCCCTTTCCATATACACATTAATCCATAAGTGAAATAGGCAACTGCCAATATTAGTATTATTTGGAGCAAGGGGGACAGTGGGCTGAAAATACCTACACACCTCTCTATTGGGCCATGAAACTTGAATATTCTGTTAGACGACCAAGACTATATCTGTTAAAATACTCTAAATAGAAGAAATCTCATCCCTAGCACTCCAGGCTTTGGACAGTTTATGGAAGATGTTGTCAATAGCCATCATTTTTCACCATATGAGTTGTATTCTTGGTAAAATCATGATAAATGATATTAAACAAGACTTCATTTTGAAACGGGCAATATGACAATCTACTGAGAAGCAAATAACCAATGGACCAGTTGCTCTAGTCCTGGTACTACACATCCCCACCTTTCTTTTCCTTTATCTGACTATTCTTTGTTCTCTATGGTCCTGGACATTGTAGATGCAGATATTAAAAGCACTGATGGGAGAACCTGGAGCAAGATGGCAGACTAGGAAGCTCCAGGCTCTTTCTCCCGCATGGAAATATCCAATAAACAACTAGAGACTAGTTAATGTGACTTTGTAGAGCTCTGGAAATCAGTCAGGAATCTGCAGTAGCCAACTGAGCACTCAATCAAGGAAGAGTCAAATTCACAGTGGTGAAATATTCTGTGACATTTTTGCTCATGCTTGCTCCACTCCCTCCTGCAGAGCACAGGGTGGTTTGAAGGAAGTAGCAGCCCAACCAGGTTACCTTTTGAAACCATGAGAGAGCAAAATGAGCCTAATTTGCAGTGTTCTAACCTGTTTGGGGGCTTCCTGATTTGTTTCTGTGTCATGTAGCTCAGGGTCAATTGTGGCACTGATCAGATGTCTGGCTGGGAAAAGACTCCAGAAGCTGGCATAGCTTATGAAAATCTCTCAAGAGGGCTAAAGACACACAGCTGCCTGGGGCAAGAGACTATTGATTGGGAAATATAATAGAACAGCTAAAGGCCCAAGAAGAAGCAGGAGTGAGAATTCTAGGGAAATTAGGACACTTAAATGCAGCTGTGTATACCAGGAAACTGGTGAAAAGCACATATTAAGGTCCAGGAAGAACACATGCTCAGAAAAGGCCTGAGAAAATTTTAGCATTTACCCTGGGCTGTTGTCAAGTCTCAGAACATGCCCTGCTAATTAGTGAAGCTCTTACCCTGCATGAATTTCTTGGATATGACACCAAAAGCAAAGAAACAAAAGAAAAAGTATAGATAAATTGGACTACATCAAAATTTAAAACTTGTGCATCAGAGGATATTATCAAGCACCCCACAGAATGAATGGAAATATTTGCAAATCGTATCTGATTAAGGGGTTAATATCCAGAATATATATAAATAACTCCTACAATTCTACAAAAGAAACCAAGCAGATTTAAATTGAGCGAAGCACTTGAATAAACATTTCTCTGAGGAAGATATACAAATGGTCAGTAAGCACATGAAAAGATGCACAATATCCTTAGGGAAATGCAAGTCAAAAACCACAATGAAATAGCACTTCCACCCATTAGGATGGCTAGTATTAAAAAAAAAAAAAAACAGAAAGTAACAAAGTGTTAACAAGGATGTGGATAAATTGAGACTTTTGTGCATTGCTGGTTGGAATGTATTATGGTGCAGCTATGGAAAACAGTATAGGGGTTCCTCAAAAAATTAAAAATTCCCTATGATATTTACAATATGATCTAGAAATTGTACTCTGGTTATGTATCCAAAAAGTTAAAGCAGGGACTCAAACAGGTATTTGTACACCTATGTTTGTAGCAGCATTATCTGCAATAAACAACAGTTGGAAATAAATCACATGCCCATCAACAGATGAGTGGGTAAACAGAGTGTGATATACACTTACAATGGAATATTGCTTAGCCTTATAAAGAGAGTTCTGACATGCTGCAAAATGGATAAACCTTAAAGACATTACACTAAGTAAAATAAGCCAGTCAGAAAAGGACAAATAATATACGTTCCTACTTCTATGAGGTACCTAAGGTGGTAAAATTCATAGAGACAGAAAGTAGAATGGTGTTTGCCAGGAGCTGGGTCCAGAGAATGGGGAGTTATTGTTTACTGGATACATAGTTTCAGTTTGGGAAGATAAAAATGTACTGGACATGGATAATGTAGATGTACTTCATGCAACTGAACTGTACACTTAGAAACGGTTAAAATAGTATATGTTACATATATTTTATTACCAAAAAATAAAAATAAAAAATTTGCTGATGGTGTGAACTCTACCTGGTCTTGAAGACAAGTTTGTATTAACCTGTGTGATCCTGATGACAAAAGTAATGCCGGGGGCTTCGCTGGTGGCGCAGTGGTTGAGAGTCTGCCTGCCGATGCTGCTGATGCAGGGGACGCAGGTTTGTCCCACATGCTGTGGAGCGGCTGGGCCCGTGAGCCATGGCCGCTGTGTCTGCGTGTCCAGAGCCTGTGCTCCACAATGAGAGAGGCCACAACAGTGAGAGGCCCGAGTACCGCAAAAAAAAAAAAAAAAAAAAAAAAAAAAAAAAGTAATGCCATAAGCAGAGGAAAAAAACACAAGGAAGAAGAAAATCAGCTTAGGAAAATTATAGACATGCGGGGTAAATAGTGAATATTTAGACTGGAAATATGTGCACAGGCCAGAAAATGAGACTATAAATTACACCAAGAAGATACGATCTTAACCTAAACATAGTGGTAGGTTACTGATAGATTTGAAGTAAAGGAAACATGATTAGATTTTGAAGTTAGAATGATCAGTCTGGGAGCTTTATGGAATAAAGATGTTCGATAGGCAACACTAGAGGTATGAAGGCCCATGGAAAGTTATTACAGTGCTCTTGGGAGAACATGGTAAGCATGGAGGGAAATGAGGGGACTTGATATTTAAGAGATAGATCTACAGACTGTGGAACATGATTAGATCAGAACTTGGGATAATAGAGGAGGAGGAGAGTAGATGATTTCTAGTTTCTAGTTTAATCCACTAGATACAGTTTTATCTTTCACCAAGATAATGAATCAAGAGGATGAATATGTATAAAGTTCAAACTTGTTGAGATAAAGAGGATAATGATTTATTTAGGTTTAACTTGGACCTTCTAAAGATTGAGGGACTTTGTGAGACATTCAGGGTGAGATGTTTACTAGGAAGTTTATATGTGAAACTTTGGAAGGTTACCTATTTTAGTGATATATTTTTGCCAGTTACCAGTTCACAAGTAGTAGCTGAAATAATGAGTGTGTATTTAATCATCAAGGGAAAGCATAAAATGAGGGCATACTAATAAGTACAGAATCCTTGAGAACACCTGTACTAAAAAAAAAAAGGTCTCTATAAATCCTCAATAATTAAGGCAGTGTGGTGTTGATACTTTAAAAAAAAACAAACAGACAAAAAAGAAAAGAAATCAAAACACCTACTGGAACAGTATAAAGTCCAGAAACAAATACTCAATGAAACTTTAGTGTATGATAAATGTGAATCTCAAAAAATGTGTAAAGGGGGATAGACTTTTAAATAAATTGCACTGGACCACTGATAGACCTCTGGACAAAATAGAGCTGGATCCTGTTTCAATGTTCTCTCAGCTTCAGGTTCATTCTTGTACCTTTTGCTCTGCAATTCTGGGTCTCAGATTTGTAAACAAGATTTATGCTTTATCAGGTGCTTCATGCTAGTTCATATCAAAGGGATTGGGGGGGCACCAGGGAGATACTGGTAGGCAGGTGGAGGAGAGAAGGGAAACCCTCTTTCTTTTTAACCATTTCTTTTTTTTTTTTTTCTTTTTTTGTGGTACACGGGCCTCTCACTGCTGTGGCCTCTCCCGTTGCGGAGCACAGGCTCCGGACACACAGGCTCAGTGGCCATGGCTCATGGGTCCAGCCGCTCTGCGGCACGTGGGATCTTCCCGGACCTGGGCACAAACCCGTGTTCCCTGCATCGGCAGGCGGACTCTCAACCACTGCGCCACCAGGGAAGCCCTAACCATTTCTTTTAATATCACCCTGACA
>NW_006775074.1:3924282-3938740 GCF_000442215.2 Lipotes vexillifer
TCTTTCCCTGGCACTTGGGACCCATCATTGCTTCTTTGGGCAATTTCAGAGTCAGATTTATTGAGTTTTGTCAGGGGTACCAGCTATAGAGATTTGAATCCAGATGTACAGAATCTATCCTCTAAATTCCTAGGTTCTGATAACCCCACCTAAACTCTTCTCTTTGTATCTTCAGGTCTAGGGTTAGTAGCTGCTTCCTGCAATCATTATTTGTTACCTCAATGTTTCATTTATTGTTTCTCTTCAACCTCTGTGTAACCAACTTTCTCTATTATTTTTTTTTAATTAAAAAATGTCTTTTTGTTTCTGGTTATGGCACGTAAAAGTTTGGAAGTCACCACTCTGTCCTAACAACAAGTGAAAAGCTGAACAAACTAAAATAAATCAACAACTCTTCTTATCTGTAAGTGAACGTCTTACAGTCACAAGGAAAACCACTGCCCACACAATTGTAGAGACCCACAGGCAAATACACAGAATCACAACTTATTTGGTCATTGCATAATGATAAAGGGATCAAGTCTCCAAGAAGACATAACAAATCTTAATGAGTATTTACCTAACAATCCTTAATGTGTATTTGCCTAACAACAGAATATCAAAATACATGAGGTAAAAACTGATAGAACTGCAAGAGGAAATAGATTAATCCATCATTGTAACTGGAGACTTCAATACCCCTTTATCAGAAATGGATGAGTCTAGCAGGCAGAAAATAAGTAAGGACATAGTTAAGCTTAACAGTACTATCAATCCACTGGATAAAATGAACATGTATAGATTGCTTCATCTAACAGCTGCAGAATACACATTTTTAGCCATCTTATATGAAACATTCCCCAATATGATCACATTCTGGGCCATGAAACACACCTAAATAAAGTTAAAAGAATAGAAATCATATAATATCTGCTCTCAGATTACAATGGAATTAAACTAAAAACCAAAATACCTGGTGGAAAATCCCAAAATACAACACACTTCTAAGTAACACATGGTTCATAAGAGAAATCTCAATAGAAATTTAAAAGTATGTGAATTCAATGAAACTGAAAACACAATTTGTCAAAATTTGTGGGATGCATAAAAAGCAGTGTTTAGAGCAAAATTTATTGAATACATTTAATACATATACCAGAAAGAAGAAAGATCTAAAATCAAAAATCTAAGTTTCCACCTTAGGAAACTAGGAAAAGAAGAGTAAATTAAATCCAAAAAGTAAGCAAAAGAAGAGAAATAATATGGATTAGGGTAAAAATCAATGAAATCAAAACATAAAATCAATAAAGAAAGTCAATGACCTCAAAAGCTGGTTCTTTGAAAAAATCAATAAAATCTATAAGCCTCTAACCAGGCTAACTAAAAAATTTTAAAATGACACAAATAACTAATATCAGAAATGAAAGAAGGAACATCATTACAGATCCCAGAGACATTAGAAGAGTAATTAAAGAATACTATGAACACCTCTATGGCTACAAATTTGATACCTGGATGAAATGGAACAATTCATTGAAAGACATAATCTGGCAAAACTCACACAAGAAGTAGACAATCTTAATAGGTTTATATCTAGTAAAGAATTTGAATCTACAATTGCTAGCTTTCAAAAAAGAAAGCACCAGGACAGATGGGTTCACTAATAAATTCTACCAGACATTTAAGGAAGTTATACCAATTCTCTACCACTTCTTTCAGAAAATAAAAGTCGAAGGAATATACTCTAATTAATTCTATGAGATGAGTATTACCCTAATACCACAACCAGATAAAAACATTAGAAGAAAGGAAAACAACATACGAATATCTCTAATGAACATAGATGCAAAAATCCTCGAAAATTATTAGCAAATTGAGTCCAAAAATGTATAAAAATAATTATGTATTACTACCAAGTGGGATTTATTCCAGGTATTCAAGGCTGATTCAAAGTTTGAGAATCAGCACTGGGACGTAACTACTAAAAGAGAGAAAATAAGGTAAGTATTTAGAAACTATTAATTTGAAATTGACATGGCATCCAACATCTGGTCATTTTTCTAGTAATTCATTTTCATTGCATTTCACAAAATTAAACATCAGCTATAAATTGAAATTTTAAAAAAATCCTCACCCTTCATCACACAGAGTTTGAGAAGTACTGGCGTAGATTTAGGATCTGTAGTCACGGGAAAATCCAGTTGACTCAAGGTGAACAGGGATTGTGGCAAGGACTCAAATGTGAGCAGGAGAGGCCAGCAAGGGGTACATGACAATATGTAATAAAGGATAGGTCTGCAGAGTCTAGGGAACACTGAGAGGGCAATTCAGGAACCAATACCAGACCCCCTCCCCCAGTGATCATAAAGTGTTATCAATAGCAGACTATTGTTTTCAATATCTTTATATAGGAACCGAAAAAGTAAGGATTACTGTAGAACACGTGTCTTCCACTTTTCTGGCTACCATGTGGAAAGAGCTTCCCTAACACACCACTGCTGATCTCTCTTATTCTTTACCCAGGAGAGGAGGAGCAATTTCTTTTGGAGCTTGGGGGGAGAAACTGGGCATGCGTCTTTTTCTATGTTTGGAGAATCACTCACCCTCAAGAAACACACCTACGGATCCCAGGAACATTAAAAGGAAAAATAAATGGACACAATTCTTTTGTGCTGTGATTTTGAAGGTATAGTTTCTCCAAGGGGGAAGCCTCTGGTTTACACTGCCCCTACAGGTAAGTCTATCTCATTCATGGATAAAGTGTTATCAAGTCAACTCAGCCAACAGACATAAAGTCATATTCTCCAGGATCATCAGCTTAATAAATAATAGAGGTGATTATTTGTATCTGAATTTGTCAGAGTCTTGTACCTATCTTTTGATTAATCCAGAAAAAAAAATATCTTTAAGCAGTTCATGGATCAAAAATGTCTGGAAACTACTGCCTTAAAATGAGTCATAAATGTTTATGCTTCTTTTCATGAGTTCACTTAGCTTCCCCTGATAAGATGTATGCAATTTCCATAACTTTGTGTTTTCACAAATGGTTAACCTTATACGATAGTTTCCTCCCAGTGAATTATCTGTCAAATAGAACTAATCAAATTCCAGGTTTGCAAAATTGTAACTTTGTGGCTAATAAGTAGCACTTTGCAAGCAGAAAGAAAAAAGTACCCAGAAGTAAGAGTTATACATTCCTGAATAAGAGCAATAACTTTCTGAATTCATATGGTCATTTCTTAGCAGGATGAAAACTAAAGCTACACATTCATGGTATCACTAAAGTATTTGCTTTATAGCTAATGATAAATCTCCATTTTGCCTCATTCATAGACTCAGTGAGTTGCTATACCTTTGTGAATTGACATACTTTCCCAAATTTACTTACTAAAATTTTATTTCATGTTTGATCCAATTCTTCACAATTGAATTACAGACTATATTTCCCTTTCTTAAGATATATGTAGGTTTTAAAAATGTATTTTAATTTTTGGATGCTATCTGATAGACATGGATGTTTTTTGAACTTTATACGTCATGTGTTTCCCTTAAATACCATAATGTGACTACAGAAATAGTTGGTTCTTTAGGAAAAATAATCTGTCAGAGTCAAGAAGCTGTTTCCTAAAAATCTTCCAGCATTAATGCCCTTTTCACTAAACCAAGCATAAAGGAATGGAAAGTGTTTTTCTAATATTTTTTTATGTTTTTGTATAATTACTGGCAAAGAGAATATACTCATAGAGATCTATAGATAATTAAGAGGCAGCCTTATCAATTCAGAATTAGAGGAAAGCTACAATATGATATAAATGAAAAGACAAGTACCCTCCAAGACTCCATTATATAATAGAAAAAAATGTGGTTATATTTTATAGTAGTTTGACTACATTATCCATTAATTCAATACTCACTGAATACTTACTGTGAACAGCACTGATAATACATCATGGTCATTGCCTTGGAAAAACATATGATAAATTACAGACAAAGGATAAATAAACATACAATTTAGATATGATGTAATAAATATTACAGAGGAATAAAACACTGTGAAAGCACAGAGAAGGCAGGATTTAATTTTCCTTGAGTTTACATAGTAAGGTGATATTTGATTTGGGTCTTGAAGAATGGATATTGGTTTCTCAGATGAATAATTTCTGTAAGTGGGTTTTTTTTTAATAAGTGTATCATTTCAAAAGTCATGTTGTGTTATGGAAGCCATGGGAAACGTTTCCCATGTGCTTGAGATAAGGAGAGAGGGATGTTTGAAGCTGGATATGGAGAGAAAATTTGGTGCCAGTTGGGAATATCTTATATTGAAATTCATTCAAGTGTGGAGTCAAAGAAATTTTAATGCAGGAATATAAAGTGGCCACACCTTTCTTTTAAAGATAATTTTGTCAGCACTGAAGATGATGGAGGAAATTAGAGATGAGCAACTTGTTGGGAATTCTGATAGGAAAATTTTACAAGTGTTCAAATAAGAGATGATAAAATGTTGACATAAATATGGTCAGTAGGCATGAAACCAAGGAAATTGTCTTCAAAAATACATTGATAATTGTATAAATATGAGATCTTAGGGAGAAAAGTAAAGATATTGAGAGGTCTAAAAATCTTTTCCTGCAGAGGCTAGAAAAAATTTAGCTTTGAGAAGAAAAAACCAAAGACATTCTTTTCAGATCACATGGAGGTATGCAATATTTGTGACCATCATGATGCAAATAATAAAATAATTTAAAACTACAATCAGATAAAATACTTTATAGTCTTACACAAAAAGTCTAATAGTAGGCATGTGCCTTCACAATGGGTATATATTTAGCTGGGAAGCAATCTGAATATTATGCATCCCACAGAAATGAAAGGATGATAAAATTTGAAACACCAGCAGAATATACAGGTAGCTGAGTGAATATAAATAAAAAGAACAGACCAGAAATATAGTATAACTGGCATGACAGTCCTTTCCTGGCAGTAAATAAATAGAAGTCAGAATCTTGCAAGATATTGTAAAGCAAACAAAAATTCCTCGGTAGTATAGGTGATATACATTAAACTTAAAATGGACTTTGAACAATTGCTAATATATACACTTTTTAAGAAAGAGTGGTAAGGCCTGAAACAAAGACATAATATCCTATCATAGATTATAACTGGATTCAAGAAACATGATAACAAAACTGTGTAAAACAAAAGAAAATAAAATAAATGGAGACAAAGGCCATTCCTTGGTTGTTTCTAGCTAAGGATCCACATAAGAAAGAATCAGAAAATTGAATGACTGAGAATACAGGTAAAAATGTGAGGAAATGGGAACTGTAAACTGCCAGTGAGAGTATTAATTGACTCTAATTTGTTGACTATGCAGTTTGGAATTATGTTGTAAATTTTTTTTAATAGCATATGTTAGGGGCTGAATTGTGTTTCCTAAAAATTCATGTATTGAAATCCTAACCCTTAGTACCTTAAAATGTGACTGTATTTTGAGAGAGGATGTTTAAAGAGGTGATTAAAGTTAAATCAGATCATATGGGTGGGCCTTAAAAAAATCTAACCAGAGTCTTTATATGAAGAGGAAATTTGGACACATAACTTGACCCTAGGGAGGTAAGCACACAGAGGAAGGGCCATGTGAGGACATAGTGAGAGGCAGCCATCTGCCAGCCACAAAGAGAGGCCTTGAAATATGTCAAACCTCCTGACACCTTGATCTCAGATATCCAGCCTCTAGAACTGTGAGAAAATAGTAATTTTTGTTGTTATTTAATCACCTAGTCTGTAGTATTTTGTTGTGGCAGCCTTGCCTAACAAACTAATGCAGCATGCTTTTCAGATATGGTATTTCTAATTTTAGATACAGACCCTGTAGAAGTAATTGGACATGGAATATTACTCAGCCATAAAAAAGAATGAAATCTTGCCATCTGTGACAACATGGATGAACCTGAAGGGTATTATGGATATATATATATATGTTGTTTAAAACTGATAATTAAGTTCATGCATGTTCATGAAGGTCTACATTTTTTACTCCCTCCTCATGTTTTGTTTTTGATGTCACATTTTACATCTTTAGATGTATCCTTTAACTGTTAATGTAGTTACCAATGTAGTTACCATTGATATTATGACTTTTTTCTTTTGATATCATACTAGCTTATTAAATTAGTTGATCCACTGCCTTAACTATATATTTGCCTTTACCAGTGAGATTGTTTTCCTTCATATATTTTCTTATTTCTTGTTATGACCTTTTATTTTTCACTTAAAGAAGACCCTGTAAAATTTCTTATAAGACCAGTTAAGTGATAATGAATTCTTTCAATTTTTGTTTGCCTGGGGAAATCTTTCTCTCTCCTTAAATTTTGAGGGATAACCTTGCTGGGCAGAGTATTCTTTGTTGTAGGTTTTTCCCGTTCATGAATTTAAATATATCATGCCTCTCCCTTCTGGCCTGAAGAGTTTCTACTGAAAAATCAGCTGATAGCCATATGGGGATTCCCTTGCATGGAACTCTTTGTTTTTCTCTTGCTGCCTTAAAATTGTCTCTTCATGTTTAACTTTGCCATTTTAATTATAGTAAGAATTGTTGTGGATCTTTCTGAGTTCTTCTTTTTAGGACTCTGTGCTTTCTGGACCCAGATATCCTTTTCCTTCTTCATGTTAAGGAAGTTTTCAGCCATTATTTCATCAAATAAGTTTTCTGCCAATTTCTCTCTCTCTTCTCCTTCTGGGACCCCTATAATTAAAATGTGTAGTATGCTTGATGTTGTCTCAGAGACCTCTTAAACTATTTGTATTTTGTAATTTTTTTATTTTGCTGTTCTGGTTCAGTGTTATCCACTATTCTGTCTTTCAGGTCATTTATGCATTCTTCTGAATCACTAAATACTTGATTCCTCCCAGTGTATTTTTGATTCCAGTTATTGTATTGTTCAGCTTTGATTGTTTCTTTTTTATATTTTCTAATTATTTGTTGAAGTCCTCACTCTGTTCCTTTATGCTTTTCCCAAGTTCAGTGAGACTTCTTATGACTGTTGTTTTGAACTCTTAACAGGTAAATTACTTATCACTGTTTCATTTGGTTTTTTTCTGTAGTTTTATCTTGCTCTTTCATTTGGAACATATTCCTGTCTTCTCATTTTATTTGACTTTTTCTGTTTTTCTCTTTGAAATTAGGTGAAACAGTTACTTGCCCCAGTCTTGAAGATGTATTCTTCTGGAGGAGCATCCTCCTGCAGTCTGTATGTGTCCAGTGGCTTTGATGAGAGAGCTGGATCTGAAGCGAGCATTGTCCAGTATGTGCAGGGTCATTACCTTGGCAGGGGTTGGCTTGAGCTGGGGGTGGGGTTAGTGCCGAGTCCAGCATAGGCCACGGCTTCTCCCAGGATGTACTGGGGGTTGCTGCCTTGACAGGGTCAGGAATGCAGCCAAAGTGGCTATAACATAGCCCGATGTGAGCTCGGGCCTCTTCCCAGGCACAGCAGCATCTGGTGCCTTGGTGGGGACTGGGACAGAGAGCAAGAGGGGCTAGGGAAGGGGCTGCATGTGAACTGAAGATTCTCCCAGAGTTCAATGGCAGTCACCACCTTGGCAGGGGTGAGGGGTGGACTGGGAAGGGTCAGAACTAGATCCATGTGAAAGCTGCATCCTCCCTCGGGGGCACTGGTGGCTGTCACCTTGGCAAGGGGAGGGGTTGGAGCCAGAGCCCAGTTCA
The DNA here is from genome assembly GCF_000442215.2 of Lipotes vexillifer. Lineage (NCBI taxonomy): Eukaryota > Metazoa > Chordata > Mammalia > Artiodactyla > Lipotidae > Lipotes > Lipotes vexillifer. The sequence continues at coordinate 3,931,985 of NW_006775074.1, forward strand.
AGCAGTGGCTTCTCCAGGGGCTTGCTGGTGGCCACCGCCTTGGTGGGTGTCGGATCTGGAGCCGGGCCATGCTGCAGTCTGGTGGTGTCTGGCGTGTTCTTGACGGGCTGGTACTTTTAAATCTGCTGCTTCTGTTCTGGGACTGGGAGTGAGAAAGTCTGTGTGCATAAGGATGGAGTCTCAGTTTCCTACAACTCTTTAGTTCTCCCTGTAATAAGCCCCACTGGTTTTCCTGCTAAGGAGGGGAGAGAGAGAGAGAGAGAGAGAGAGAGAGAGAGAGAGAGAGAGAGAGAGAAAAAAATTTCCTTCTTTAACTCATGTAATCTTGTTTCTTTTTGTACAGACTCAGACTCTGTTCGACAAGAAAAAGACTCTTAGGAAGACCTGAAATATTGCTGCTTCTTCTCCTAGGAAACAAGTGCCATTTGATACTAGGAGATGACCTGTTTGCCTCATTAGAGAAACTCCCTGGATCGGTTTATTGATTTTTTTTTTTTTTTTATATAATTAGGATTCAAAATAAAGTCTTCCCCAAGGGTCACTACTGGACTGACTGGGCATGGCTGTTACTTGATTTTTTTTTTTTTTCAACGTGACAAGGAGGTGACTCAAAGGAGTAAAGACTTTATTGCTTCTGTAAGAGCAATTAATTTACTTGTAATGACAGATGGTTCTCTAATCCACTTCCCTTTGTTTTGAGTGTGGACAATTACACTGGAAATATCAAGAGAATATAAAGTTATATCGTTAACTTTTTTTTTCTTATCCAGACCACCAAGAGGCAAGTATATTAATCCTTAAGATAGTAATTACTAGTGATGAAACATGCACCCACCAGGTGATTCATATGTAATATATAAGATATGTACTTGATTTTTTCCTTTCATTTATATTTAGCAAAGAGATACTAGAAACTCTGGTCTATATGACACATAAGTTTGAAGAAAAATACAACCCTTGGACTCTTCAAAATATTACAGTGGTATTCTTTTTACTGTATTTGTATGGGTGTTCAATGCCTTAACTTATATGAAAGTTAACAGTTTTCCTTCATACATGTATTTATTAGTTCCACATTCTCCTTTCTAGACCAAAGAAAAAGTAATTGCAACTTTATAGAAAGATAATAAATATTTCATATAATGAAAACATTACTTCCATAGATGTTTTAAGTGTTAGTAAGTTTTAAAGTAATGTTTTTGATGCTTGTTTAAATACAATTGAAAATATTTAAGGCATTTATATTTCTCTTCTGAAGTATCATATTGTTCAAGTACTTGATTACTTAGAGTTGCAGCTTCTAGGTAAACAAGTGGTTCCCAAACTTAGTTATGCATCAGGATCATTAAGAGAACATTAAAAATATATTTATGCACTCTACTCCAGATCAACAGAATCTACATTCAGGAAGACTGAAGTCCAGAAATCAGAAATTTGTAAATTGCAACAAGGTGATTCTACTGTGCAATCAAGATTGAAAATCATTATTGTAATATAAATTTCTTTATAATATAAATTTCTCTTTTTTAATATAAATTTTTCTTTTTGCCCCAATCTACCAATTCTACAAAATCTCCACATTTTTCAAAACTTAACATACCAGAATCACTGGCAGTTGAGACTTGTAGGAAATGCTTTTTGGTATGAGCAGATTATTTGTAAATTAGTTTATTGCAATAACATGCCCTGACTGTGCTCAAATTAGAGTCAAGTGATGTTTTATAATTGGGATTCATTGATCCAACAAATACTTATGAAGTTTCTACTGTGATCCAGGCTCTGCTCTAGTCATTGGAGATAAATCAGTAAAGTAAAACAGACCAAAACTCCTTCTCCCTTAAAGGAAGATGGGCTCTTGGGATATATACTAGGGTGTATCTTCCCAGAAGCAGACCCTTTGAATAAAATAGTTTATTTGGAGATCATTTCAGAAGGTACCTGTAGGAGAATGGGTGAGTGAGGCAGGGGATATATGGAAACCCAGTGTGGGTATAGGTTATCCCTGAGGGCAACTGAGGTTAGATTCCACAGGGGAACTCTGGAAGATAGTATATAATATTAATCAGTGTTATCCCACCCTCAGGTGCTGGAGTATTTATTCTCCAACTTTACCAACTCCCACTACTGCTGGCCATGTGGTGTTGAAAGGAAATCTTCAGGAAGGGAGCTGCAGGTGCTTGCAGTAGGGTGATGTAGGCATGGAAGGAATGGGGAGTGCTGAGGAAGTATGGATAAGGCCCTGACACCATCTATTACAGTGTGATAGAAACAAAAATAAAAGCAGAATATTTGATATATTGTATTGTGATAAGGACTATGGAGAAATACAAAGCATGAAATGGCAATGGGGAATGTATGTGTGTAGGAGGATGAATTTTTAAAAAGGTAGCAAAGGGGGCCTCAGTGTGACAGTGATACTTGATCAAGGAGGTAAGGGAGCAAGTTATGTGGCTTCTGGAAAAGGCCATAAGTGTCAAGGTCCTGAGGTTAATTTGGACCTTATATGTTGGATTAATGTCTGCATATTGTAAATGCTCTCTGGGTGACTCTGCTATATAGCCAATTTGGGAATCAGTTGCTTAATTTGGGGATGTGACCCTAGGTAATCAAATATTCATAACTATTGTGTGGCTGTTGTTTTGTGGGTTAGGAGCTGAGATCAGAAGGCTAAAGGGACTTATCAGGTAGGCCTTCAGCAATATAAGGCTTTATAATATAAAGACTTTACAATATAAATGAATGGGACAGAAGTCCCTGAAGGGCTCTAAACTGAGATGATTTGATTTATACTGATACAGAATCACCCTGACTGCGGTGTTGAAGAAAACTAAAAGTAGAACTGGTGGGAAAAGGGAGGCCAATCTAGATGATTAAATAATACAGGAGAGAGATAATAGTGACTAGGGTCAGATAGAAGCAGGAAAGGTGATAAAAAGTAATTGTATTCTGGGTATATTCTGAAAATATAGTTAATGGTAGTTTTTGATGAATTGAATCTAAAGTGTGAGAGAAAGTGAGGAGTAACGGAGGTAGAGGATGATTTGAAGAATTTGACTTGAGAAACCAGAAAGCTGATTTTTGAACACTAGAAAGATGATAAGGTGGAAAACAGGTAGAAGTAGGTTTAGCAGCATGGGCAGGGGTCCAATCAAAAAAAAAAAATAGTTTTAGATGGGCAGAAGGTATAAATAGACATTTCTCCAAATAAAACTTACAGATGGCCAGAAGGCACATGAAAAGATGCTCAACATTACTAATCATTAGAGAAATGCAGTCAAAACTACGAGGTATCACCTCACATTGGTCATAATGGCCATCATCAAAAATCTACAAATAATAAATATTTGAGAGGGTGTGGAGAAAAGGTAACCCTCCTACACCATTCATGGGAATGTAAATTGGTGCAGCCACTATGGAGATAGGTATGGAGGCTCCTTAAAAAACTAAAAATAGAGCTACTTTATGATCCAGCAATTCCACTCCTGGGCATACATCCAGAAAAAAACATAAATGGAAAATATACATGTACCCCAATGTTCATTGCAGCACTGTTTACAATAGCTAAGACATGGAAGCAACCTAAATGTCCATCAACAGATGAATGGATAAAGAAGAAGTGGTACATATATACAATGGACTATTACTCAGCCGTAAAAAAGATGAAATAGGGCTTCCCTGGTGGTGCAGTGGTTGAGAGTCTGCCTGCCGATGAAGGGGACATGGGTTTGTGCTCTGGTCCGGGAAGATCCCACATGCCATGGAGCAGCTAGCCCCGTGAGCCATGGCCACTGAGCATGCGCATCCAGAGCCTGTGCTCCACAACGGGAGAGGCCACAGCAGTGAGAGGCCTGCATACCGCAAAAAAAAAAAAAAAAAAAAAAGATGAAATAATGCCATTTGCAGCAATATGGATGGACCTAGAGATTATCATACTAAACTAAGTAGGCCAGACAAAGACAAATATCATATGTTATTGCTTATATGTGGAATCTAAAAGAAAATGATACAAATGAACTCATATACAAAACAGAAATAGACTCACAGACATAGAAAACAAACTTATGGTTACCAAAGGGGAAAGGGGGGGAGGGATAAATTTGGAATTTGGGATTAACAGATCCACACTACTATATATAAAATAGAAAAACAAGGACCTACTGTATAGCACAGGGAACTATACACAATATTTTGTAATACTCTGTAAGGACAAAGAATCTGAAAAAAATAGGTATATATGTATGTATAACCGAATCACTTTGCTGTACAACTGAAACCAACACAACATTGTAAATCAACTATACTTCAACTGAAAAAATAGTTTTGGACATGTTAGTTTGGCATACCAATTAAAATCCAAGTAGATTCAACTTGGATAGTTGTACAAATATCAACTATGGGTAGAGAGCTGGGATGGGAATCATCAGCAAAGAGTTGGTATTTAAACTCACAAGACCAGATGAGATCACCAAGGGAACATATGCAAATAGAGAATAGATCCCATTTAAGGTCTGAGTCTTGGGACACAATGATTACAGTTTGGAGAGACTGGGAGGAGCTGCTGAGAAGACTGAGCTGGAGGGCAGTGAGGTAGGAGAAAAACCAGGAGGATGTGGTGGTTTGGAAGCCAAGTAAAGAAAACATTTCAAGAATGTGGGAAGTACAACCAAATAAAATGTTCCTGTTAGGTTAAGAGAGATTAAAGTATGCAAAATTACTATTGTTGTGGGTCCAAGATGGCCAAATATCATGTTTCTTATGGGTCACTCTAAATAAGATGAGCACAGAGAACTAGCCATTAGACTGAAAAATATGGAGCTTAATAAGAGCAGTTTTGATGGAGGATTGGGAACTAAAGATTTATTTAAATGGATTTAAGATAGAATAAGAGGAAAGAATTGGAAAGAATGAAGAAAGACAACTTTGTAAAAAGTTTTGCTCTAAAGGTATGAAATAAAATAGATTGGGTCATGGACTGGGATGTGCAGGTCACAAACTCCTTGAAAATTGAATGCTTGGGTTTCCATGTGTTTTCCCTGGCACAAGTTGATGAACGGATTTACTTATTTATTTTACCAAACACTACACAGATTGCTATTACAGGCTACTAAGGTGGAAGCAACAGCAATCAGGTGAGTTTCAAGAAGAGTCAGAATCTCAACACACAAAGATAAACCCATTTCCCCAAGGATTCCTGTCAGTGACAATATTTTGATGTATATTATCATCAAGCCCTAAATATGCTACTTGCTTTAAATACTGTGGTACATTGCAATTCATTAGACCTTTTGAAAAAAATGGAGAACATTTGAAGTCCTGGTGTGTTTTAATGAAGCAGGTGATCTTGTTTTCAGAATGCTTACTTTCTGAAGCATAAAAGACTGATGATTAATACAAATCACCCAGATCCAAAAGTGGGGCAATGAGCACAGTTTTCAGGATGCTGGGCATCAGACCTATCAGAGCCCTGCCTGCTGTGTTCTAATAACTGTAACAGAGCTTTAACATTTCTATTCCTGGTCTATTTCTCCATACTGTTTTTTGTTTGTTTGCTGTTGTTGTTTTAATAAAAGCAGAATATCACTGGCAATAGTGGCTAGAAAACCCTGGTTGCCTGTTCACTAGCCCAGTGTCCCTTACTTTATATGAAATGTTGCCTTTTCTTAGAGTTATGAAGGTAAGAGGCCAGCACACCAGCTTCTCTCTGGCTGGTAAGTAACAGTTACAATATATTAAGGGTGTAAAGTAACCTAATCCGTTGTGCATTGAAAGTAGATAGAAACCTCTTGTGAACACCTAGGAAGTAGAATGAGTGAAAAAAGCAATTATCCTAGCTGCCTCAGCAGAGGGAAGAAGGAATTAAATTGACCTTATTTATCTATTTAAAAAGTGAAGACAGAAACTGCTATAAGAAGCATCGTAGCATAACTGTTCAACCAAGAGCTAACGTTTGTATCATTTTAGAAAAATGTAATCATTATTCATTGTGGATGACTTTTGCCTCCTGTGACATTTCTGACACTCTAGTCAATAAATAAAAATTGTGCTGACGGAAAGCTTATGTTGTAAAACATGTAATTTACAAGACAGTAAAATATGTCATGATACTGCATCCAGTACTTAGCCAAGAGCCTTTACAACACATAAATCTTACCATACTTTGATGCAGTCATAGAGTCTTGTTTCATGCTAAGCTTTTAAGTTGTAGCTGAGCATTCATGATTGCTCTAGTAATAAGTACCATTTTTCTTCTCCATTTCTCTCCTTGCCCAAAGAAATGGTATCTGGAAAGTGCTAAAATTTTGAAACATCCAGGAAATTGTTCTGAAACTGGAAACCAGCATGAAATTAACCTGAATACATTACAAGGAACATTCAGAGCATTGTTTAAACTATATTCCTTTATAATAGCCATTACATTTTTTCATGAGCACAATAGCACTCATATTCAAGCTACTGAACTCTGTACATAGAAGATGACCTGTAGTGTAATATCATCATAAGTTATAGCACAAGGAGGCTTGTACTTTTTATGGGATGAGGAGTTTATCTTCACAGCATGTTTAGAATCATTGCTGAATATAGCAACTGCCATTAAAAGCTTGCTGTCTATGATGAAAAATTTCTACTGAAATCTTGATTCCTTCAAAAATCATCTAAAGATGTTTTTGAGGAAAATACTGTTTTGTCTATTACTTCCTACTCTGCTGAGCTTGCACTGATTTTTTTTTTTTTTTTTTTTTTTTTTTTTTTTTTTTT
>NW_006775074.1:3938866-4020074 GCF_000442215.2 Lipotes vexillifer
TTTTTTTTTTTTTTTTTTTTTGCTGTACGTGGGCCTCTCACTGTTGTGGCCTCTCCCGTTGCAGAGCACAGGCTCCGGACAGGCAGGCTCAGCGGTCATGGCTCATGGGCCTAGCCGCTCTGCGGCATGTGGGATCTTCCCGGACCGGGGCACGAACCCATTTCCTCTGCATCGGCAGGCGGACTCTCAACCGCTGCGCCACCAGGGAAGCCCCTGCACTGATTATAATTTGTTTTTCCAGCAGGCATCTTCAGCACTGCTAAGTACAATGGTGTCCTGTAGAGATGCTGAAACTGCTGTTTGTAGTTTGAAATATTCTCACATAAATAAAGAGAAAAATTATATTCATAAGCACTTTAGAAAGTGTAACACTTCACCCTCATTTTATTTGATTCTGAAGTTAAACTGGTTAAGCTCTTGTGTAACTTTTCCTTTTAAAGTCTTACATCTTACAGTCAGCTGAACTCATGGGCTTGCACTTTCTATATCATCTTCAGGTTGCCATTCTCCAGATGGAATTTTCCCTTCAGTCTTTTACACAGCACACCATCATCGCACGTTTTGTTCTTTTATATAGCTTTACTTTGCATCTCCAATCTGATGCCTGCCCTGACTCTCTTTACAACACCTAAGGGTGCATATGACTTTGAGCAATAACTTCCAATGAGCTTCCATCCTTAGATACTACATAAATGAAAGGAAATATACATGTATCAAGAACAGGAAGGAAACCATATTTCAACCTCAGGTATAAAAGAGAGGCATGTTTTATATAACCATTTCCACACTCAACAATTATTTCTTCATTCTAGAAATGCTTATGTTCATTATGCACAAGCCATACACAGAATATGAAAATCAGTACTTTCCCTCTAGCTCTTTATGATTTTGAATGAAATAATAAATTAAAAAGTGACTCGAAATAGCTTTTGTTTTCTTACACTGCCCAAGATATCAATCATGTTTAGTACTGCATATGATGAAAGCTTTTTTTTTTTTTTTTTGCGGTATGCGGGTCTCTCACTGTTGTGGCCTCTCCCGTTGTGGAGCAAAGGCTCCGGACGCGCAAGCTCAGCAGCCATGGCTCACGGACCCAGCCACTCCGCGGCATGTGGGCTCCTCCCGGACTGGGGCACGAACCCGTGTCCCCTTCATCGGCAGGCGGACTCAACCACTGCACCACCAGGGAAGCCCCTGAAAGTATTTTTAAAATTTAGTCTCTAAGTAATTTCAGGGTTTTAATATTTAATATTATTTTTCACAGTTTTAAATGCAATACTCTGTGTTATAAAAATTTTACAAAATATAGAGAAAAAATAAAAATCATGTGAAATCTCAAACCATTTTCACTGTTTTCTTTAAATGTATTACTGGAGGTATGTATACCTTTAATAAAATTGTGAGAGTGTTGTACACATGGTTTTGTTTTCCATTACAATATATCATAAGCTCTTTCTTATGTCGTAAAATAGTCTTCCATAATTTTCAGGTTGTTTTCAGTCTTTTTACTACTATAAATAATATTTTGTTAAAAGTTCTGTGCTTAAAAAAATGTTCCATGCTTAAATATATGTTTAGATCCATTTCCTTAAGTCTGTTGACAAACTATAAGGTTAAAAATATCTTTGTTATCAAATCTATTAATTTTTCCATTCTAATTGTGCCTTTGTTTTATTGATTTTTGATAAAAAATACAATGACATGGAGACAATATAAAATTGTTAATATCTACCAAAAGCTCTCCTCTTGTGGAGAGTAATGTCATGTCCAATTCAACACCTTGTTAACTGCTTGGAACTAAGGGTACTGGGAATTCAAGAAAGTATACTGAAATAATACCAGATGGTCACCAAACACCTTGTAATGTGAGAGGGTTCTATGAGTGGCAGAAATTTGAGAGCTTTGAACACCTAGATGAATAGAGAAGCTAATTTGGAACACAGAGTAATTGCTCTGCAGCACAGAGAAGTCAGTGATTCTTGTTACCAGATGGGGAAGGAAGAATAAAAGAGACCTAGGGTACCACAAGAAAGAAGAAACTGCTGTTAAGCAGGACCATGGATAAACTGGCTGCAGTTGTGAAGGTGTGAAGAGAGAAGTTAAGAAAAAAAAGTAAGCTGTGAAAAGTTGAAATGTACCCAGAGACAGAAACACCCCTTCAGAAAGCCATGGGCATCTTGGGAAATAGAAAATGTATACTCTGGGGGGCGGTGGTCATCAGAAGAAGACCTCTGGGCTAATTTAGGTCTTCCTAAGCTAGATAACTTTCTGAGAGGAAAAGGAGTCCTAGCTACCTAGAAGAACCATATTTAAAATAATTAGTTTGTGACTATAGCATCAAAGGTGAAATCCTGAGAAGAGAAAAAATATGTGAAGTAATATCAACCCCCCATACATATAAATATATATTTATATTTTTCCTTTGTTTTATAGTCACCAAAAAAGTTACTATAAAGAAGAGAAAAATATAACTCAGTGTTAATAAATGTAAACCAATTGCAGCTGTAAAAGAAGAATGCAAAAGTAAATATAATAACAAGTGAAGAGATGGTCAGGCATCCTGGAGGTGATGACTTGATGGTAAGAAAAGTAAACCAGGAGCTGATAAGACTTAACATAGGATATAAAAGGAAAAAAAGAACTCTTTTAAAAATAAAAGTTAAATATAAATAAGTCAAGGAAAAATAGACACTGCAGAAAGCTTTATAAGGAAGATAGAAATTGCATGAGTTAAAGGGAAATAGAATTCTAAAAAGCATGATTAGGGCTTCCCTGGTGGCGCAGTTGTTGAGAGTCTGCCTGCCGATGCAGAGGAAATGGGTTCGCGCCCCGGTCCAGGAAGATCCCACATGCCACGGAGCAGCTAGGCCCGTGAGCCATGGCTGCTGAGCCTGTGCGTCCAGAGCCTGTGCTCCGCAATGGGAGAGGCCACAACAGTGAGAGGCCCACGTACCACAAAAAAAAAAAAGAAAGATTAAAACAAGATTGAGAGAAATGATAGAAAAAAATAGGCATGGGAGATCAAATATATACAAGATTGGAGTACACCAAAAAGACAACAAAAGAAAGAACAAACTATGAAAATATCATTATTTTTAAAATCATAAGAAAAGAAGACAAATAACTGAATGGGAATGCTATTTTACAGGAAGAATTACCCCATAAATAACAACCTTAGAATCTCCCGATAAATTTAACTTTAAAAATTAATGATTCTATTGGGTACAAGCACATACACACACACACACACACACGCACACAATTAATATAAGAATAAAAAGTAGGCTGGCCTCAGATCCTCCACAGGAATATTTAATTAAAATGAAAAAAGAAACGAGCATATATCATAAAACATGTTAGAGAGACATATAGAAAATGAAGTTTTGGGAAAGGTGGAGTAGGAAGCACCAAGAATATTTCTCTCCATCTAGACAACAATTGTGCTAGCAGCAATTGTCTGAAGTGACTATTTTGAAACTCTGTGGCTTATTTTAATAATAGCAGCTTTCAGAGGAATGTTTAACTGGTAAATTGCTGTTCATTTCGTTGCATTTCATCCCTTAATGTGAAGGTGACTACTCATTCTCCATCCCTTGGCCCTGTGACAGGCAGCTGCAGTGATGGCAACCACATTTTTGGCATGGTTTCCTGGAGGCAGGTTGAGCAATAAGGACTTTGTCCTCCAGATACCAGGATTCTGTGTTCTGATTATGGATGCTTCTGATTGCTAAGATGCTAGCAAGCAGCCTGCCTACCATGGTTTCAAACCCCACTGGCTGAAGTAGCTTCCACAAGATTTAAAGGAACCTCACTTAATTTTTTTGGACATTCAAAAACAATTATGGGGTTTCCCTGGTGGCACAGTGGTTGAGAGTCCGCCTGCTGATGCGGGGGACATGGGTTCGTGCCCCGGTCCGGGAGGATCCCACGTGCCACGGGGCAGTTGGGCCCGTGAGCCATGGCCACTGAGCCTGTGCGTCCGGAGCCTGTGCTCCGCAACGGGAGAGGCCACAGCAGTGAGAGGCCCGCGTACTGCAAAAAAAAAAAGAAAAAAAAAAAACAATTATGTATACAGTGGAATTGGGAAAGACACTATACATATCCAGGGAAAGACATAGACTCAGAAAAGACTTGAAATCTTAATCTGAGACTGATTCCTGACATAGAGACACATAACAACAATAACAAACCTAAGGGAAAGGCAAGAATCTGATGTCCAGAGTTACCATTTTATAAGATTCAAATGTCTAGTTTTCAACAACAAAAAGGCATTTAAAGAAACAAGAAAATATGCCTCCCTCAAAGGAATAAAATAAATCTACATAAAATATGCTTGGGGAAGCAGAGTTATCAGACTTACTATACAAAGACTTTACAACAATTATCTTGGGCTTCCCTGGTGGCGCAGTGGTTGAGAGTCCGCCTGCTGATGCAGGAGACACGGGTTCGTGCCCTGGTAAGGGAGGATCCCACATGCCGCAGAGCGGCTGGGTCCGTGAGCTATGGCTGCTGAGCCTGCGTGTTCGGAGCCTGTGCTCCACAACGGGAGAGGCCACAAGAGTGAGAGGCCCGCTTACCGCAAAAAAAAAAAAAAAAAAAAATCAAAACAATTATCTTAAAGGTACTCAAGACCTAAAGGAAGACATGGAAAGAGATAAGGAAATAATGTGTGAATAAAATGAAAATATTAGGATGACATATAATTTTTTTAATGAAAAGAAATTCTTGAGTTGAAAGTACAATTGAAATGGAAAATATACTACAGAGGTTCAAAAGAAGATTTTAAAAAGCACAATGAAGAATCTGTGAACCTCAGGGTAAGACAATATTTTTGATTTTGAAGAATAAGAAGAAAAGTGAACAAAGCTTAAGGTTCCTCTGGGAAACCATCAATCAGACCAACAAATGCATTCTAGAGACAGTGGCAGAAAGAATATTTGAAGAAATACTGTTTAAAGCCTTTCCAAAGTTGATGAAAGTCATAAATCTGTGAATTCCATAATCTCAAAAACTCCAAAGATGATAAACTCAAAAAGACTGCACCAAGACATACTATTCTCAAACTATAGACAGCTAAAGACAGAGAGAGCATTTTGAAATTAGCAAGAGAAAACTGACTTATCACATATGAGGGATCTTCAATAAGATTACAAGCTTATTTCTCATCAGAAATCTTGGAGAAGACAGAAGACAGTGAGTTGATATATTCAAAGTGCTGAAAGAAAACAACTGTCAAAGAATAATTCTATATTTGATAAGTGTCCTTTAAAAATGCAGGAGAAATTAAGACATTCTAGGATAAATGAGAGGTGAGGGGGCTCTCCAGTATTAGACCTGTAGTGTGGAGTCCATCAGATTGAAATTAAAGCAAACTAGAGAGTCAGTCAAAGCAATATGAAGAAATAAATATCTCAGGTAAAGTTAAATACATGGGCAATTATAGAAGCTAGTTTATTGTAATTTTAATTTATAACACTTTAATTTTCTATATTATTTAAAAGACAAATGCATTAAAAAATAATCTATGTTATTGGGTGCACAATATTAAAGTTGTTATCTGTGACACCAATAACAGAAAGTGAGTGGAGCTCTATGGGAGCAGAGATTATATAAATATTTATTATGCAGAACTGGTTCACATGACTATGGAAGTCCACAATCTGCAGTGTGGGCTGGCAGGCTGGAGCTATAGGAGACTTGATGGTGCAGATGAAGTTTTAAGGCAGTCCTCTTGCTTGGGGTAGATGGCCTTTTTGTTTGATTCAGTCCTTCTACTGATTGGATGAGGTCCACCCATATTATGGAGGACAATCTGTTCTACTAAAAATTCATTGATTTAAATGTTAATCTCATCTAAAACAACCTCCAAGTTGACATATAGAACTAACCATCATAGGAAGGAATTATGTATCATGAAAGATTCAATAAAATAATAAAATATTAAAATTATATACACTTACATACCTAATAACAGACACTCAAAATATATGAAGCAAAAATTGACAGAATTGAAGGGATAAACAGTTCTACAATAATTGTTGGAGATTTCAGTACCTCACATTCAATAATAGATAGATCAACCAGACAGAAGATAAATGAGAGAATGGATGACTTGACCAACACAATAAATGGACCAAACCTAACAAACATGCAGAACATCCCACACCACAACAACAGAATATATATTATTCTCAAGTTCACATGGGACATTCTCCAGGTTAGATCATATTTAGACCACAAAATAAGTCTCAATAGATTTTTTTTAATTAGTATCATATAAAGTATCTTTTCCAACCACAACAGAATGAAATTAGAAATCAGTAACAGATGGAAACTTGGAAGATTCAAAATATGTGGCTATTAAACAATGCACTCTTTTTTTCTTTAACATCTTTACTGGAGTATAATTTCTTTACAATGGTGTGTTAGTTTCTTCTTTATAATAATGTACTCTTGAACAATCAATGCATCAAAGAAGAAATCACAAGAAAAGTCAGAAAATACTCAGAGAAAAATAAAAATGAAAACACAATATATCAAAATTTATGGATGTAGTAATAGCAGAACTTAAAGGGAAATTTATAGTTGTAAATGCTTACACTAAAAAATAACATCTCAAATCAATAACCTAAACTTACCTCATAAGGAACTAGAAAAATAAGAGCAAAATTAACCAAGACCAAGTAGAGGAAGAAAATGATAAAGATTAGAGCAGATATAAACAAAGTAGAGAATAAAAAAACAATAGAGAAAATCAATAGAACCAAAAGCTGCTTCATTGAAAAGATCAACAACATTGACAAGGAAAGAAAGATAAGGTGAAAATAAATAAAATTAAAAATTAAACTGGATATATTACTACTGACCTTACAGTAGTAATATAAATATAAAAGGATTAAATATAAATATAAAATAATTATAAGGGATTATAAGGGACTACTATGAGGGATACAAAGGATTAAATATAATATAAATATAAAATAATTATAAAAGGATTATAAGGGACTACTATGAGCAATTATATGCCAACAAATTAGTTAAAACCTAGAAGACAGATTCCTCAAAACACACAAATCACATAAATGAACTCAAGAAGAAATAGAAAATTTCAAATGACCTACAACATATAAAGATTCAATGAATAGTCAAGAATCTCCCAACAAAGAAAAGGCCTGGAATGGATTACTTCACTAGTGGATTCCACTTAACATTCAAAGAAGAATTAATATCAACTCTTCTCAGACTTTACCAAAATAATTTAGGAGGAGGAAACATTTCCTATCTCATTCTATGAAGCTAGCATTACTCTGATATCAAAGCCAGATAGTGACATCACAAGAAAATAAAATCATATTCCAATAGCTCATATGACTATAGATACAAAAATAACAAACAGAAATTAGCAAATTTAATCTAGTAGAATATTAGAAAACTTTTTTGCCATGTCCACTTGAGATTTATTCTAGGAATTTAAGGGTGGATCACCATAAGAAAATGAATGTAAAATGGCACAGTAATACAATGAAGGAAAAACACCATGAAAAAGTCAACTGATTCAGGAAAAGAAATTGAAAAAAATCAATTTTTTCTTTATGACAGAATCTCTGAAACAACTCAAAAGAGAAGGAAAATTTTACCTTTTGCCATATAAGGTAACCAATATAGAAAAAAAATCCAGTATATATTACTAATTAAAACAAAGGAATTTCAAAGCACTTTATATCTTACACTACTCTTGGTTTAAGAAAGGGGGAGGGCTTCCCTGGTGGCGCAGTGGTTGAGGGTCCGCCTGCCGATTCAGGGTACATGGGTTCGTGCCCCTGTCTGGGAGGATTCCACATGCCGCGGAGCGGCTGGGCCCGTGAGCCATGGCCTCTGAGCCTGCGCATCCAGAGCCTGTGCTCGCTCCGCAACGGGAGAGGCCACAGCCGTGAGAGGCCTGCGGACCGCAAAAAAAAAAAAAAAAAAAGGGGGAAATATAAAATATATATGTAGTTACTAGTATTTGTCTGAATTGGAATAAGGAACATTGGAAGAATACATACACACACACACACACACACACACACACACACACACACTCAAAAAAGTGTTTACCCATAGGGAGCAAGGGGGAAATTGAGTGGAAAAGAAACAGGAGGGGGAGTAAGGTTCTTCCCTATGTATTACTTAATATAATTTCTGAATCTTATAAACTTATTACCTATTCAAAAAATTAAATAAAAATTAAATGTGTCCTTTATCATTAAATATATATACTTGATTTAGTTTGAGGCTTTACATATTATATGAATCTATATGTGCTTGTATTTTAATATCTCTGGTATTTAAAAAAATTCCATAGTATTTGAACCTACACATGAGTCAGCCAGTTCCAAATGTGCCTTTTGTTTTGGTGCAACAAAGGATTCTTCATAAGTCTTCTCTAGTTGTCATGTCAATTCAGAAACTCACAAATCCAAAGAAGTTCACAAATATGAAAGCAACAAATAACACACCTAATTCATTTTACAATAAATGTATGCTCAAATGAGGAAGCTACTTTTCCTAGTGGCAGGAATGGATTGACCACAAGAGACACATTACTTGAGTGACAAGAATTTACCAGTGGAGTAAGGACGGAAAGCCAGAACAATACTAGAGCAATGGCATCCGGGTGCGAAAGAGCCCCCTTGAGCTCAGAAAGTGGGGAGATGGTCCTTTCTGCTTGGGAAACATGGCATGTTTTTGTGTACCAGCATTTGCAAAATATATAAGGAGAGATACAGGGCAGACGGATTGGAGCCTGATTTGGAAGGTTTTTCATATCATACAGATATTTCATAATAATATTAAAAAACTAAAAAAGACAAAACAAATAAGTCACCCAGAATTTCAATTTCAACTGAGAGGCAGCAAGCTCTATTTGAATCTGAAAACAATTTCTGTCCCTAGGAAAACGATACATGTTCTCACCCTAGTGCTTTGTTCGTGGTATTCTCTAGAACTGGCACATCTTTATTCTATTCCTGCCCTTCTCCTCTTCAACTCTCCCTCCCATTGTCTTTCACTATGCGAAGTTATATAGGGCTGAAATAAAATGCTGCCTTCTCTGTGAACCCTTTTCCGACTTCCCATGCAGTTAACATCTCTTCTGCTCTGTGTTCTCACAGTATTCTATACAGTTCTCTACTTTCACACATATCACATTGAATTGTAATCTACTTATTTTTTTTTCTTCCTAGAATTTCAGAGTCTTGAGAGAGAGAGCTAGGTCTTAATGACCTCTATCTTAGTGCCTAGCACTTTCTCTGACATATGGGAGATACTCTATAAGTTTTTGTTAAAAATGAATGAATGAATATCCTCAATTAGTTGATTCATTGGTCAGGACGATTAGCCAGCTACTGCTCAGCCAACCTGGACATCATATGAATAGAGAAGCTTTAATTCTACTACTGTTACTTTCATTCAACACTAACATGAACAATTGACTATTTTTCTTTGATTTAACTTCCTCTGCAACTGCTGAAGCCTTATGTGATCAAGATATGTGCCAATTTTCTCTGCATATCATTTGTTTATATGCATTTGATCAAAATATTATTTTCTAGAAATCATTTCCTGGGCATGATTCCTCATATTAGCACTGCTTGGTCTCTACCTTCTAAAACAAATGGTTGAGGACATGGGCAAACTTTTCATGTCAATTTTCCAACTGAAACAAGTGTTTTGAGCCCACCAAAAACTGAGGCAGACTGAGGCAGACTGCTTCCATGCAGGAGTGGGATAAGAAGGGGCAGGAGTGGGTTGAGAAGGGTCACCAGCCAGCTGGGCTTATACAGCACCACTGAAGATCAGTGAACTGACGCCTAAAAAGCAGACAGACTTGGTGTGAACAGCTATCCCAGCCAAGGATTCATTGTCACTTTCTCTCCTAGTCAATACTGCCTCAAGGCTTCTGCTTTTCAAGGGCCATTACTGCTTCCAGTGTTTGTCATTTCTGCAGATTTTGTATAACAGAAAAATATACTCAGGTTATAATTATTTTCTTAGAGTTGATAACCACATGATAATGTTGCAATAGATATAGCTAGGAGATAGAAGTGTTGGAACCGTAGAGGGTTTTGGAAGTGGGCCTGAACAATTTGCCCATTGAGGGTAAGTGTTAGGATACGATGGAAGGATTTTAAGCAGGGAATGATGATGTTGTCAGGTTTGTGCTTCAGAAAACTTAATCTGAAAGCATGCACAGGCAGTATCAGATGGCATAAAAATTAGAGGCAGGAACATCTGCTTGCAGACGGTTAAACCAATCCAGATGAGAGGCAAAGAGAGCTTTAATTAGGGCAATGGAAGGTAGACTAATATTTTTGATAGCCTACTGGAACTTTCCCCCAATATCTGTAAAGAGAATCTTAAACTTAAATCCATCTGTAAATAACAAAGCCCATAAAACTAAAAGCTCTTTCATCTTCATCCCCAAACTATTCATTCTTCCTGGTTACTTGCATCCTCTCCCTCACTCATCTCAACCCATCAGTCACTTACTCCTGTTGATTTTACATTCTAAGTAAGAATCCACTCACTATTTCATTCCTATTATCATTGTCTGTGGAGAGCAGGATGGAAACATATTTATTAAGTGAAGATAATCAAGTAACATACGATTCAGTCCCTTAAATTATTTTTAGATGATCTTGGGTAAGCTACCTAACCATGCTATGTTTTTCCCCTCATAAAAGATATTATTTATAATAATAAAATAGTATTTTTATTATACTCAATATAAACTATTAAATCTATATTTTTCTTTTGGCTAGTATTATATATTTTGTTCAACATTTTCACAGAATCTATCAATACATGTACTTTATTTCAGTAGTCCTGAAACATTAGTCTTTACTGGGGTCACTTGGAGAGCGTCAAAGAAATAGTTTCTGATGTGGGTCCAATATTTACATTTCCAACAAGTTCCCAGGTGATATGGATGCCACTGGCCCAGAGACCACACTTTGAGAATCATTGACCTTTTTTAGCTCTGCTTGAAAATTAAAGTCAACTTAGAAAAAAATGAATTTGATTTTATCCTCTTCTAACACAAAGTAATTCTATAACCATGGATATATTTTTTGACTTTGTGAGTTGTAGTTTTCTCACCTGTAAATGAAGCAGTCGCATCTCCAAATCCTCTATTTTAGGCTATATTCCTATTATGCTTCTGAAGTAGGCAGGTATTTTGTAAGTGAAACAAAGAGGTCACTATTTCTTAAGGAAAATATAAGAACTCTTAGTTTGGATATAACATTTTTATAATGAAAATAGGAGAACTATTGTGTTTAAATTTCCAATTCTAAGTATCCTTATCAGGTAATTTCTAGATCTAGAAACTCTTTGGCTCTGTCCTAGTAAAGCAATGTTTCCTGCTTTGGGGATATTGGTAAATGTTCATCATAAGAAATGTTGAAGTGGAGCCTGAAATTTCAGAAAACATCCCAGTGTGAAATAGTCACAAAATCATTTCTGTGATTGTGAGGTACATAAGACTGGTTAATGACAATGCAAAGGCAGGGTAAGAGAGACCAGAAGATGAATTTCTCAACTGATTTCAATGATTTTGAGTTGAAAACATCAATTTTTCCTTTGACTCTGCTTGAATGCAACTCAAGTGGAATGAGAGATTTTGCAGTGTAAAGTGAAATGCCCTAAAATTTCAGTGCATTTAAGAATCACTTAGCCTAAGCTATTTTTGATTGAGTGCAATAGCTCTAGGGTGAGATTTCACACGTCAATTTCTCTTTGCCACTATCTAGTCAAGTGCTATATGCTTCTATTTTCTAAACTAACATGATGACACACGAATGATCTTTAGGAGATGACTGTTTATGACATAAACTCAGAAATTAAAATGATAAAGTCATGACCTATGAAAAAAATCAGACGGTAATTCTAGGTAACACACTTCTTCCTTTCTCCTACAGGATATTACAACAAAGTCTCTCACAGTATGTGCTGGTGGGACACTGGTTTTCAGGAGAGAACTAAGTAGTTTTGTTACACCAATCCAATAATTAATGGTCATGTCCCATATTTACCAAATATTAATTTTTTAAAAAGTTCAGTGACACTGTGTTCCCAATAATACATTTTTGTTAAAAATTTGGCACATGCTACTGTTTATCTACACTAGAATCTGGCTTATGTATGTATTAGATTAAGCCCAACAATGTACTCTCTTATTTGAGAGTTAAGATAGGTTTAAGTTTAATATGTGTCATAATATTCTATTAGTGGTACATTATTCCTCTAGGTACTCTGCTACCTGAACAAATCTGGAAACCACTATATTTCGGAGATGAAGAAGAAAAGGAAATAATAAAATAACAGCAATAATAAACAATAACAAATAAAAATAAAGCAATAATTTTATTCTCATTTGACCATACGTCCTTGCCAATAACTCCCTACTTGAGGTAACTCATGTGGAGAAATTTTATGTAGCAGGACAGAATCTGAGCATCTTTGGATCCTTAGAGTAATACCATAACCACCTCATATCCATAATTCTAACACAGCTGTTAAGTTGTCCAGATACCAAACAACTGTTTGAAATTGCTCAAAATGAGTATTTGAGGAGAAAGTAATATCAGTGTAATTAGAAAACAGAGCTAGAAGTCAGGAAATACGGGTTTTAATGGGTTTGATCTCACCCAATTTTGGGTCTGAGCCTCTATCTCCTCATCTGTAAGTGGAAAACTAATACCTGTGTGGATCACATGAATGATACAAGATACTTTCAATCCCTCCTGCCTAATCTTCTTATATTCAATTTTTCTTCAATCTGTTTTCCACATAATGTCTGAATTTAACTTTGTGAAACATTCATCTGATCACCTAATTTTCCTACTGGAGAAAGGTTTATTTTATTCCCATTATATAGATGAACATACAGAAAGGTCAAATTCTAATATTTGAGGCTATCTTCAGTTTTGTCCCATCTGATTCTTTTAGCTTTATCATCTGTCTCAGACTTTCATTAAAAAAAAAAAAGGAAAGTAAACTATTTATTATTCTATGAACGTCTTGAAATTAACTTACTTCCGTGTCTTTGCGTGGACTTTTCCCTCCGCCTGGAACGTTCTTTACCAACTGTTGAAATCCTTCAAGATCCAGTGGATATACCATCATCTTTGTTATGCCTTCCCCGATAAACTCAACTGGAAATCATTGCTCCTTCTTCAGTGATCTATTTTACTTTTGCCCAGTATTCAAAGTAATTTATGGACATTTCTGACCTCCTACGAGATATTTAGTTCCACTGATGTTAGAATATCTTGACATAGCCTAACATATGAAAGTGTTTAATAAATGTTTGCTGAGGCAAGTTAAATGGTGAATAAATATATTCATCTTTGTAAACAATAAGCATTCTATTATTAATGTTACATATAATAGTCTATGAAGAATATTGACTACTGTTTACACATCTCTGATTTATTTATACTAATTCTCTGAACAACTTTCCTTATTTATGCTACTAGTAGACTAATATTGTGCAGCAGACTTACTTTCAATACCTTAAAATCAGTGCATAATGTCTTATATGAGCAGTAAACCAAATAGAGAAATGCAGAAATATACCCACCTCTAAATAATTTGAGTACATTTTATGTATGTTTCTTCAAACTCTCTTCTCTGAGCTGTAAATATTGCTAAAAACAATAATTGTGAAAGGGCACCATCTGCTATGCAAAGGATGGAATACTAAACATTTCTTAACAGAAATCAAATGTGGGTTTGAAATTAATTCCACTATTTACTAGCTATGTAACTTGAGCAAGTTACTTAAATGTTCTTAGCTTCATTTCTCTCAGCTGTAAAATGGGAATGCTAACCACACTGATCTCTTACAGTAGACATGAGGTTTACAGGATACACACACACAATTTTCAGTCTTGAGTCTGATACATCGTATGCAACCAGTAATCATTAGCTATTATATTAATGATAACAATGATTACTTTATTGTTACAAATAATTACAAATTATTTTACATTTGTCAACATAGAATGGAGGTTGGGATTCTTAATGTGTCTTTCTTTTTTACTCTATTCTTGAGGCAAATATTGACTTTGTAATAGTTTAATTAATAACCAGCTCATTTATATTACAGATTATAGTTTTGTGGATTTTATTAAAATGGTAAAGCCATCTCTTGAAAATAAAACATATTTATAAATATCTGAACTTATGTGAAAATCAATCCTATAAAATTTATAACTCCAAACAGTAATGATTACTTTTTCAACCATTCCCTGCCTTCTGTAATTTAAATTATAGACTATGTATAAGTGGACACTTTACATAAACTTGTCCCATTCTTTGTGGTTGAAGAATGTCTTGGATATGTTGTAACCGGATATTACTTGCTGAGCCATATCAGCCACTACTGCCCATAAGGTGAAATTCCCAGGACACAAGAATATTGGAATAACTTACTTAATATACCTGACCCATTAATATACAGTTTCTGGGTTTTTTTTTAAAGTTTCTCATGAAAACACCATGACTTTTCTAAAGAGAGGGTAAACCCTCTCCCTTTTCCAAACAAATATTACTAAAACCCACCTTGAAGCTTCCAACTGAGTCTAACCTGGCTGTTTTATTAGACAAACACCCTGCCTTCATGGAATTAATATTCGACTTGTAGATAGAGATGTTAAAGTCAAAATTACCACAATAGGTACCCAGTATTATTATTATTATCTAGTGTTACCCCTGTGCAAAGAAGAAAAGAATGTTGAAATTGAGCTTGACTATAGTTTACCTCTCATATCATTATTACTCATGGTTCAGAATTAGAAATTTGAAAGTGATTTCAAAACTACTGGAATTTTTGTGAATGTGTAGTCTTATGGAACTGTCAAAGATTTGGGCAGACAGAGTGACCTGAAAAACTGTATGATGTGGATAAATTATGTAATCATTTTGAGCCAGATTTTCTTTATCTGAAAATAATAATAATTATCCCTTAGAGATATTTTAAGAATTACAGAAAATAACAATTTGCAGGTGCCTAACACAGTGCTTAACAGCCTTTCACTTTCAGTTGCAGGGCACCTTTTAATTCTGGATAATTTAAACTTGATGGATAATGTGATAAGCAAATTCTGAAGAACCCTGTAGTCCCCCAGATTCCATGTCCTGGTTAGTCAATAAATGTTGATCTAGGTACTGTTGTGAAGGACTTTGCAGATGTAAATAAAGTCCCAAGTCACTTGACCTTAGAGTTTTCTTTAGCTGGTAGCAGAAGAGAAAAATCAAAGGGAGTTGAAGCATGAAGAGGAATCAACTGACAACTCAACATTATCAGCTACAATTTTCTGAAAATATCCTTGGCAAGGATTAGCTAGTGTTCTTTAGGGGATGAGAACAGCTTCTGGCCGATAGCCAGGAAATGAGGACTACAGTCTATAAACACAAGGAACTGAATTAAGCCACAATCTGGGTGGGCTCAGAATTGGATTTTTTCTCCAGATCTTCTGTAAAAGAGACCAGGTGTGAGACTCCTTCAATGTGAGACCCTGGGCAGAGAACTCAGTTGAGCCATATAGGACTTGTGACCTATAGAAACTCTGAGATGATAAAAGCGAGTGGTTTTAAACTTCTTTATTTGTGAAAATTTGCAGTGTAGCAATAGAACACCAGTACAGATAAATGTTAGGTTTCTTCACTTCATAGTCAAGATGCATTCTTTAACTTTTACTAGTTTTTTGTAATGTTTGTCTTTTTGCATTAAAAAAGAAAAATATCTTACTTTAAATATTTTCTGGTAAGATAATTGTTTCTAAATCTCTTGATCTGTGTCCTTGACTTTCTATAGGTGTTCACCTATAGTTAGATACAGGACATAAAAAAAATGTGCTTAATGTTCTTGGAATACTTTGGTCACAGTTGTACAATGAGTTACTGTCTTCAGGCAGCAGTCTACCATGATAGATAAACTCCAAATGTAATGACCTTCTCTTGGGCCTCACCCTCATTGATATTGTGAGGCACTTGGCTTTTACCGATATGCTCCCTGGATTTTACATAACATCAACTCAGTTATCCTTTGAGCCTTGCATCTTTCCTTCTTCATCTGACTCTGTGGCCATGTCTCATTCCATAAAAATGTTTTTCAAAAATCAGTTTTTCTCTAACTGCTTTCTTGCTTTGATTGTATGTTTTGATAAATGGATTTTATATATTCATGTATTTCAACTCTCACCTTTCTACAGCATCTAACACAGGGTCTGGCAGCAGCAGAAGCTCTATCCACAAGTAAAATTTAAAACTTTTGATGACTCCCAACTTTATATTTCTAATCCTAATTCTTCCCAAGCCATTGGAGCTCATGTCCAACTACTTATGAGACATATTCATTTTGATGTAGAATTTTCAAGTAAAATATAGGGCACCCTGTTAATATTTTTTAAGTATGAATATGTACAAAATATTGCATGGGACATAGTTACCCTAAAATAGTCAATATTTATCTGAAATTCAAATTAAACTGGACTTCTGTATTTTTATTTATTGAATTGGCAAACCTAGTTTGATGCACATTGAAATCTTGAAGTCAAAAAATGTCCAAACCAAATTAATATTATTACTCAAAGCAGCACCTGTGATCTCCTTCACTGTTAGATTAATTTAGCCAATCAGGCCTGATTCCTTAGGATAAATAAGTAGTATAGCTGAGTAATTAATTAATAAAGCACAAACCCTAGAACCCCAATTACAGTTGCACAAATCTACTTCTTAGCTTCATCACTTATTAGCTGTGTAGCCAATAGCAATCTACCAAGCTAAAGGCTGTTTCCTTATAGGTAACAAGAAGGTGATAATAAAAGTAGCCCATATCAATAGAGTTTCATAAGAATTAAAATATAGAATCATGTAAAGCACACAGCCAGGCATCTAGGAACTACTCAGTTCTCTCTCTTCCCCATTTATAGCTCACAGAGCATAAATTAGGGTAATACTAGGTTGTAGCAAGAAGTCAAAGATATTCAAGGAATGTAGAGAAGTAGTGAATATCTTGATACTTTTCAAATATTAATATAAGTATATATTTATTTGATAGCTTTATAGAGCAGAAATAAAATTATCAAACTCACATCTAATTTTTCATATTTATATGTCTATCACAATATTAATTTTTCCTGTGGATGAGAAACTCCTCTTTAGTTTTCTACAAAGCAGGAAGCAATGCATGATTTTAATTCTTTTATACTATGAGGTTTGCAAAAGCTAATTTTCCTTTGATGGACCTTAGCTATTTGGGTCTTTGTAATAGGCAATTGGCTAGATTTTCAGATTCTGAGGAAAACATTTAATACGGTGCTGAGCAACAGAAAACATAAAAAATGCACATTGCCTAGTTTTAGGAAAAGAGTATGTGGGTGGAAGTTAAGACTTTTTCTGTTGGATGTGTTTTCCCTGAAACTGGTCAATCATTTGGCAGTGAGGTGGTGAAAAAGTTTACACTGTGTCAGGAAATTAGATAATATTTAATATTTCTTGAAATGATTAAACTGAATCTGTAATATCCTGAAATCAGCTGAAAAAGACTTGGACTAATTTAATATTGCAATATATTTAAATATTTCCATGCATTTAAATCATTAATTAATCATTAGAAAATGAACCTAAAAGTACTTGAATATATACTATGTAGGAATCACAATGCTAAGGACTATGTGACACTGGGAATTCTTATTAAGGGAGTGCTACCATGGAATCTGTACCTTAAGGTGGGTAGAGAGAAATGACAGGTAGGATAGACTGGAAAGGAGATCTGAAGGAAGCAGTGGTAATAATCCATGTTTGTGCTGGAACAATGTCAGTGTAGTGTATTCCAGGTAATAATCCAGACCTGTGCTCAAGCCATGGCAGCAGAGAGAAGAGAAATCCAGGTAATAATCTATAATGTGTTAGAGTGAGACAAAAGTGGAGGAGAAAGGATCTCTCTGGAAGACTTTTTAAAAGAACACGATATCATTATTATTTAAAATATCCATTAAAGTTAAACATAATGATAGTCGTCGGCTAAGGAAAGGGAGCTGAAAGATCTTATATAATACTAAATGAACTGCTTACATGTGAATTGGGAATATTAGAACTCCTAAGTAATTTCCAAGAGAATTATTTGACAAAAGCCTCTTGACCTGGACTGTGTTATGTCACTCATAATGACTCCTGCAACATGATTCTGCAAAGAATGAATCAGGACATGAGATAGCATCAGGGCAAGGGTCAATTTGTTCTTTGAAAGGGTTTATCTGTTATCACTGGATAATAGATTTGACTCTGCAGCTCAGTCAAAGCTTTAACCCATCTGCTACCACTCACCTGCTGCCCCGTACCAGTAATTAATGTCAATCAGAGCATTCCTGGGGTTATCATGAAACCTGAAATTGGGCCCTGGCATTTGAATTCTAAAGAAAATGTTCCCTACTTGCCCCTTAACATGCTTGTCTATTTAAAGCATTCACACTAAAAGTATATTAAGTAGTTCAGATTTTCTCATGTGTCCTGTCTCAAAAGCTATATGATAAGATTTGGATATTAAGAAGAAAGAGTAGAGAAAGCATTTTTTCCCTCTATTTTCAGTTATAATGGCAAAGTTTGTTTTATTTTATTTGTTTTGTTTTCACTTGATCTAAAAATCTTTGGGTAGAGATGTTAATTTCATTGGTGGATCTGAAAGGTTTCCTTCAATAAGGCCAAAGCTAGAGAGAGACTACTGACTCCAAGCCCTCAAATAAACACAGCACCAAACAGAAAATGACAGGGTTTAAATAGCTGGTCCAAGTCAGAGGTGACAAGGAAGCAAAGCAAATGGCAAAGGCTATTCTTTAATGACCATAAGATTTACATAAAATTACAAGATTGGAAAGGTGCAAGAATTACATCTCTATATACAGTCATCAGGATTACTATGATACTGTTTTATATAATAAAATATTCCTATCATGATTAGATTACCTACAACTTGAGGATCATGTAAGGGTTATAGGATAAAACAAGTATTATAAGGCCCCTCTCTACCCTTCCACTATGTCTGTGTGTCTGTCCTCCAGCCTCCAATCTGTCTCCACCGAAAAAAAAAAAGAAAATTGTCACCAGAAATCAGGATTGATTCTAAACCCAGGAAAGGTTGAGACAAAACATGTGTTTTTGTTTTTCTTTCTATTTTATCATATCAGTAAAGCGGGTATTCTATAGATAACTTTTCAGCCATATGGCTTTAATTTAACAGTTAACTGCTAAATATTTAACAGTTAACAGTTAAATACTTGTCTCCCTTGACCTTAAGAGCAATATTTTGCTAATCATATTTTCTCATGTTTCTTTTTTAAGTTCTTCTCGTTCCATCTCTTCCTAAATGCACCGGGGTACTTCTCTTTACTCTCTGATCTTTTGGTTCACATTTCCATACTGGAAAACCTTAATCACTTTTATGATTTTAATGATCATCTATAGGTGAAAAATTCCAAATACTATTTAGCTATGACTTCTGAGTTTCAGATTTAAAAATCTAAATATTTGTTTGACTCTTCTTAGAATACTATATACCTTTTAATACTTAATATGTATATACACAATTAGACATATTACCTTCTTTTCAACATAACACCACTTTACCATACATGGGATTTTACTTCATGCTGTAGAATCCTCTCATTCAATATAGCACTCTTTCTACATGCCACCGCCTCACTATATCTATCAGTCTTGTTATTCTTAGTTATTTCTAAAATCTGCCCTTCCTTTGTTTTCCTATAATCAAGAGCTTAGTTGAATTCTTCTTCACCTTTAGTCCAGAAAAATGTAAAATCTTCTTATCTTAAATGTTTATCTTAAAAAAAAATCTGTTCAAACTGTCCATCATTGACTGATTAATTAGTTAATTCAAAATATATCCGTTAGCTAATTAATATATAACAGGCACTGTTAAGGGTGTTGAGATTACAACAGTAAAAAGAGAAAGATGCAATTCCCCTATCCTCACTGAATTTTTGTTATGGAAAAGTGATGGAAAGGAATATTACCAGTATTACCAGTGTTGATAAATGGTGTGCATGAAGGAAACAAACAGTATGCTTAAGCTGAAAATAACAGAAGGACAAAGAAATTTAATTCTGATTTCAAGGAATACCTTTCAGAGGAAGTGACATATAAACCTACACTAAAACATGAGAGAGAGCTAGTCATGGGAAATGTATGTGTGCATGGGGTGGGGCTTGGTTGTGGTGGTGCAGAATCTTCCAAGCAGAGGGAACAGTATATGCAAAGACTCCTGGTGGAAAAGAGCTTGGCATGGTCAAGGAATTAAAAAAAAAAACTACCACTGGGGCTAGGACACAATGAATAAGGGTTAGAGTGGTGGCAGTGGAGTTTAGGAAAAGACAAAAGTCGGATCATCCAAACCTTGTAATCTATGGTATGGATTTTACATGTCTCTGAATTACAATTAAGTCATTATGTTTTTACAAGTCTGAGTAATAAAGTAAGTGGCCTGCAGAATGATGCTTAAGTTCAGTCTTTCTAGTATGATATATATATATATATATATATATATATATATATATATATACCCTTTACAATTTAAACTCTTTCCTCCAAGCTTTGTCTCTTGATACTTGATGTCTTACATTATATGTTTTGGTAGTGCCTCCACCTCTGAAATTGCTGGTTTATACCTTTGTGGCTTAGTTTGTTCTTCTCCCTTTGCTTGGAGTATTCTCTCCCAATTTCTTTGTTGAACTTCTACATAACCTAGAGGCCAATTCCACCTAATATCACCTGCAGGAGCTCCAAGTCAGCTTGGCAACATATTTTTTTTGCCCTCATATGTGTGTGGGACATGTGAGTGATGTATCTGGAGGCCATGATTATACAAAAATTTATAATGTATGTAAATTTATATACAAGCTGGACCCTATGGGGGCTTCCTGGGACAGAGCCCCACCCTCAATATACTCTGCCTGTCTCTTGTTTGTAAAAAAGCTGTAGTCTCCCAGGCCTCCCCTAAGGCACAAAAACCTGGCTTAAGAATTAATTATTGAAAGGATGTGAATATGTAGTGACAAAAATACAGTTGGGCCAGGAGAACTGGTAACAATTTAAACAGCTGTATAGCAGTCACAGAATTTTGAGTTCCGCCCTGAAGGATATAGATAACAGTATCTGATGCACATTCTTGAGTTGTATTAAAGACTAACCACCTGCCCCCCAACCACATGGAAGAAGTTAACTCCATGATGACCATGAGCAGGTAGCCCCACACCTGCTGGAGCCTGAGGGTTGATGATATCAACCCCTGTGACACCACCCTGTTACTTCATCATCAACCAGTCAGAGAACTGTACAGGAGCTGCTCATGCAGCCTGCAATGCTCTCCAGCACCTTGTCTTTAAAAACACTTCCCTGAAACCCATCTGGGAGTTCTAGATTTTTGAGCATTAGCTGCCCACACTGTTTGACATCTACAATAAGCACTGTGCTTTCCTTCACCACAACCTATGTCAGTAGATTGGCTTTACTGCCTGCAGGCAAGCAGACCCAAGTTTGGTTCTACTGCCTGCAGGTGAGCAGATCCAAGTTAGGTTCAGTAACATATATAGATAAATAGGTACAGATAAATAGAGGGATATAAATATATTCATACATATGCATAAATATGTACAAGACATTTTAATAAAATATGTATGATAAGATGAGTAGTTATTTGGAAAACTTTCCAGTTCATCTAATGACAAAAATTAATCAGTTTTCTTCTGCGTATTAGTTTTATATGGCTACCTTAAAAATGACCAAAAACTTGGTTGTTCAATGCAACAGGAATTTATTACTTTCAGTTCTCTAGCTTGCAAGACTGATAAGGGTGTCACTGGAATAAAATCAAGGTACATGTACTGCTGTATTCCTTGTTGAAGCTCTAGAGCAGAATTCATTTCCTTGCCTTTTCCAGTTTCCAGAGACCACTTACATTCCACGGCTCATGGCCCCTTCTCCACCTGCAAAGTCAGCTATGTTGTATTGCTCTGTGATTTCCTTCAGTAGCCACACCTCCCTCTGACTATTTTCCTCTTCTGTCTTTATCCTCTACATTTAAGACCTTTATGATTACCTTGAACTAACCAGGACTATCCAAGATAAACTCCCTTTTTACGTTCATGACCTTAACTTGAACACAATGAAGTATTTCAGATTTTATCCAGTAGTAAATGGTGACCCATTGACCATTATCACCTTTTAGAGGGGAAATACAATAGCCAGGGAATGGTTTTAGGCAGTGTTGTCTGGCATCAAGTTTACAGGGATAGAGGGGAGAAGAAGAGACTGCCCTGATGAAGCTACCTCTTTTTTTTTTACAAGAACAGTACATTTTAAATTCACAGTTTAGGGCTCCTAATGTCTTAAGTATTTACCTCTCCACCTCAGTGTTAGTACACTGCTAAGACTTAATAAAGGAATCGACTTGAAATTCAACCGACTGGGTTAAATCACCTACCTTCTTATGTAGAGTAACATTTTTTTACATGAGACAAATATTTCTCAATTATATTGACATATATTCTAAATATTGTGTTCACTATTTCTGTATGCATTTTATAGTGACACATCTTGGCTGCAAAGGGCCATATTGATTAATTGGCAATTAAGATAATACAAAGGTATTTACTCAAGATTATTGTAGGTAATGCTCTGCTAGATACATTCTAGTTTGAAATGTTGTGTTCAGGCTTGACGACAACACTCCAGACAGTGTCCACTCAACATAAACACAATGCATCCATATCTCCTATTATCTCATCACTATACCTCTATTAATGAGGCCTCAATGAGCTGATACAATGTTTGCACAGGAAGGTTATCTAGTAAAAGAACTGAGGAAACATGTCATGTGAGAAGGAATACAAAGAAATGAAGATAATATGTCTTAAAAGAAAGACTGAAGAGGTTATAAAAGGCATTTTCAAATATCTTGAATCCTGGGATGTGAAAGAGAAAAT
Source organism: Lipotes vexillifer (assembly GCF_000442215.2). Lineage (NCBI taxonomy): Eukaryota > Metazoa > Chordata > Mammalia > Artiodactyla > Lipotidae > Lipotes > Lipotes vexillifer. Next base: position 3,961,912 of record NW_006775074.1, read on the forward strand.
AAAATGATCTAATGGGTGGATTGTAAAAAGGAAGCAAATTTAGGTACAACGTGAGGAAAAAGTATCTAACTGTGCTAAGAGTAAAATGGGTTGTTTCACTTAAAAATAAAAATGCCTTTATTGGTCCAGAAACTGGAGTAGATGACCCAGAGAATTATTTCCAACTTCATGTTTTGTTGAATGTAAGTTATTCTAGACACAACATCTATGGAAGAAGAAAATTTGGGGTTCTCTAATTGCTAAAGTCTAAGCTTTCTCAGCAAATGGACATAAAGACAGACATTATCTTAAAATTGTTAAATCAGAAGTAGTTGAGTTTATATTAATGTTACATTATACTTCAGGCTGAAAGCCAGTACATTGTTAAACTTGGCAAGCATTCCTACTGTGGATCTTTAAGAAACAGAATCAGAATAATCTAACAAAACATGAATGACCACAAATGTACAGTATTATAAAGTATTATACCCTAGAGAATAGAAATTGATTTCCCCAAGCTAAGGATAATAGCTGATACCTCCTGCTGCAATAGAAAACTGAAAGCATGGAATCCACCACAAAACTGTATTCTATAGGCAACCAAATTCAAAGAAATAAGTAGAATTTTACTTGCATATATGTTCATTGTTCAAAGGTCACAGTCTAATTTCATAAACACAAGAGAAAATATGAGCTGCATTTCTTTGAAGCTGCAAATATATGTCAATTTGACAGAAGAGAACTTGATACATTTTGACTGAATTTTAGTCTATTTTCTAGTTTGCTCAATTGTTTTTAATTTATTAAATGCAATACCATAAAAATAGGCGCTTTCATATAATGCTGATAGGACTGTAAATTGGTACAAACTTTCCAAAGGGCAATTTGATAATATGTTTCAAAAGTCTTAAGTATTTGACAACCCATGGCCACCTTTTTTTTTTTCTTCCTTTTTTGCGGTACGCGGGCCTCTCACTGTTGTGGCCTCTCCCGTTGCGGAGCGCAGGCTCCGGACGCGCAGGCTCCGGACGCGCAGGCTCCGCGCCCATGGCTCACGGGCCCAGCCGCTCCACGGCATGTGGGATCCTCCCGGACTGGGGCACGAACCCGTGTCCCCTGCATCGGCAGGCGGACTCTCAACCACTGTGCCACCAGGGAAGCCCTTGATGTCTTTTTAACTGAAAATAAGCTAAAGGGAATTTAGATTGCTTTTTCTTGAAATAAAGAGAGGCCATACTTCTCTCAGTCCCGAGCCACTACAGTTACCACACTCACCCAAAGGGAAATTTAAATATCAAAGAATATTGGTAGAGCAGGTAAGTTTTCTTTTAAAGGACAATATACAATTCTTATAGCCAAAGTATTATTTGTAAATCATTTTCCTCCAGGAAAGAGATTTTTCAATTCCTCTTCTCTATTGTGATTTCTGATTCTGTGAATCAGAATCCCATCAAAGGAAACCAGTAAAGAATATAGATTTATAGGTTAATTATTTTCCTAGTTATGGAGGAAAAAAAGCTAAAACTTTATTTTTCTTTGTCTAATAAATCAGAATTTAAAAATCCCATGATCCCATGCAGACTCTGGCTGGTTTTCAGTTTGGAGACTTGAGAGAAGATGACAGCTGCAGACAGTGTGGAGGAAAAACCACCTTGCAACATAGTTTGTCAAGTTGCAGCCTCTGGCTTTGACCTAGGGCCAGTATTCCTGGAGACATGATGAAGTGTGAAAAGTACTGGCAGGCATTTTAGACAAAAAAAAAAAAAAAAAAAGTTAGGCATTAAGGGAAAAGGGGAACCAGGAGAGATTAATATTTGTGAGGTTTATAGCAAAAAAGGCAAAACAATAGGAAGTAAAGAAATCCCTGAAGGGACTTTCTTACGACAGCAGCAGATTAGAAACAGGATGGACAAGAGCAGGAAGCTTATTTTTCCAGCTGGAGCCTTCCCTGCAAACCTGAGGTCGATTTTGGAACAGCAGACAAATGCCAAGCAAATGCAAAATCAAGAAATCATGATAGAATTTACAGGCTCTGGAAAAGTCTGGGGGCTGGGAAGAAAGAAAGGGAGAGAAGGAAAGAGTGGGGGAGTTGTGAAGAGAGGAAGGGATAAAATACAGAAGAATGTACCGGCATTCTGAAATTGGAACGTTTTGGAAACAGAGCAAGAGAGCAGAATAACGTTTGTGCCAGTGAATGCAGATTTTCAAGTTAGAAGAAGAGTTAGAGGTGACCTAGTCTAGATATTTTCAAATTTTATAGCCACAGGAAATACACTTCAAATTCACATGCAGATTCTCCATATGGATACAGAAGAGCTGATCTAAGAGGAAGGGTCAGGCTTGGACCTGTGTGCACTGGCCTCAACACATGCCTGGAAATTGACTCCTAGGGCACTTAGAGAATCTTTAATGCTTTTCAGAATATTTGAAAATAAACCTGGCCTAACCTATCCCTTCATTTATTACTTAAGGAAACAGAATTTAAGATCTTTGGGCTTGCAAAATATATTTTGAGGACCTACGTGCTGTAAGGCTCTGTCTATGTTTCCTGGGTTCTGAATTTCCAGGGTCCCTCTGCTGAAAATAAAGGTCCTTGAACATCCCTCATAACACTGTGGGTAATTGTTACACACACTTCTTCATGATAGACTTAACAATAGACTGATGAACTCCACTCTCACTCTGAGAAACAGAGAGATGATTCTTTTCTGTTTAAAACTGACACTTTACTGGCATGGTGAATAAGGCAGGGATGGAAGAAACTTAGTCTTCCTTTGCCTGCAACTCTATCTGTTCTCATTGGTGCCTACTGCCATAGGTGGGGTTTTCCAACAGTTTTCCTCAGCCTCTCCAGCTTGTAATTACTCCTTTAATAATCATTTCCAGCAACTGGTCTGTCCCTGTCAGCTTTCAGAAATGGCATTTTCTACTGGCATTAACTTTGCTTCAGATGTTCAAGTTAGCAGCTTCTTCTGGCTACTCTGGTAGGATAATGGCGTCCCACTATCACTCAGTAGCTGGCAAAGAAAAATTCTTCCACTCTGAGTACTATCTCAGCAGTGTCCTTCTTAGAAGCACTTCTGTGAAACCTTTTAATCACAGCTACCGTGCAGCACAACTCTTTCAGTGTATGATTTCAAAAAACCATCTAGTTTCCCTGGGAAAGCACATCTTTGTATATACACATATTGTTACATTTATGTTACCTTTTTTGCTTTAACTTTGCCTTGAAATGAATTCTGACCTTGTTGGCAGAAACATTGGGTAAGTGTTGTCTCTTTCACTTTCTAAAGATGTGAATCCAGGAAGACCATAAAATCTCAAAGAATCTCATATCCCTCATCCGTTCAGATTGAGATAAATCCTAATGACCTCCAGAGGTACTGGAAGCCTTAAAAAAAGTCAGACTAATGTGAAAATGTTTTCAAAATTGTAAACAATTATGTGAATATAAGGGACTGTATAACCACAATCATAATAGTATCAGTCTGTTTCCTCTGCCTTGACTTTCTGCTTTTGAAGGCTCTCACTGTAACAAAAACCCATTTGTTACTTTTTTTTTTAAATGCTATTTTAACCATTATGTTCTTGAATGTTCCATGAGGAAACATCAAATTAAAAACAATCCTCTAAAAAATTATGGTCCTACACTCTCCAAAAGCGACAACATTAATTAAAGACAAGGAAAGACTGTGTCACAGACTGGGAGAGAATAAGGAGGCATAACAACTCTAATTTTAGCCTCAGACCTGAGGAGAATCCATCTGTAAAATCATATGAATCTTAATCTTTATTTTATGACAAGAGTTATTTTCTTTTTTTCTTAACATCTTTATTGAGGTATAATTGCTTTACAATGGTGTGTTAGTTTCTGCTTTATAACAAAGTGAATCAGTTATACATATACATATGTTCCCATATCTCTTCCTTCTTGCATCTCCCTCCCTCCCAGCCTCCCTATACCACCCCTACAGGGGGTCACAATGCACCAAGCCAATAACCCTGTGCCACGCGGCTGCTTCCCACAAGCAATCTGCTTTACGTTTGTTAGTGTATATATGTCCATGCCTCTCTCTCGCCCTGTCACATCTCACCCTTCCCCCTCCCCATATCCTCAAGTCCATTCTCCAGTAGGACGGTGTCTTTATTCCTGTCTTACCCCTAGGTTCTTCATGACATTTTTTTTTCTTAAATTCCTTATATATGTGTTAGCATACGGTATTTGTCTTTCTCTTTCTGACTTACTTCACTCTGTATGACAGACTCTAGGTCTATCCACCTCATTACAAATAGCTCAATTTCGTTTCTTTTTATGGCTGAGTAATATTCCATTGTATATATGTGCCACATCTTCTTTATCCATTCATCCAATAATTGGCACTTAGGTTGTTTCCATCTCTGGGCTATTGTAAATAGAGCTGCAATGAACATTTTGGTACATGACTCTTTTTGAATCTTGGTTTTCTCAGGGTATATGCCCAGTAGTGGGATTGCTGGGTCATATGGTAGTTCTATTTGTAGTTTATTAAGGAACCTCCATACTGTTCTCCATAGTGTCTGAACCAAATCACATTCCACCAGCAGTGCAAGAGTGTTCCCTTTTCTCCACACTCTCTCCAGCATTTATTGTTTCTAGATTTTTTGATAATGGCCATTCTGACCGGTGTCAGATGATATCTCATTGTAGTTTTGAATTGCATTTCTCTAATGATTAATGATGTTGACCATTCTTTCATGTGTTTGTTGGCAATCTGTATATCTTCTTTGGAGAAATGTCTATTTAGGTCTTCTGCCCATTTTTGGATTGGGTTGTTTGTTTTTTTGTTATTAAGCTGCATGAGCTGCTTGTAAATTTTGGAAATTAATCCTTTGTCAGTTGCTTCATTTGCAAATATTTTCTCCCATTCTGAGGGTTGTCTTTTTGTCTTGTTTATGGTTTCCTTTGCTGTGCAAAGCTTTTAAGTTTCATTAGGTCCCATTTGTTTATTTTTGTTTTTATTTCCATTTCTCTAGGAGGTGGGTCAAAAAGGATCTTGCTGTGATTTATGTCATAGACTGTTGTGCCTATGTTTTCCTCTAAGAGTTTGATAGTTTCTGGCCTTACATTTAGGTCTTTACTGCATTTTAGGCTTATTTTTGTGTATGGTGTTAGGGAGTGTTCTAATGTCATCCATTTACATGTACCTGTCCAGTTTTCCCAGCACCACTTATTGAAGAGGGTGTCCTTTCTCCACTGTACATTCCTGCCTCCTTTATCAAAGATAAGGTGACCATATGTGTGTGGCTTTATCTCTGGGTTCTCTATCTTGTTCCATTGATCTATATGTCTGTTTTTATGCCAGAACCATACTGTCTTGATTACTGTAGCTTTGTAGTATAGTCTGAAGTCAGGGAGCCTGATTCCTCCAGCTCTGTTTTTCTTTCTCAAGATTGCTTTGGCTATTTGGGATCTTTTGTGTTTCCATACAAATTGTGAAATTTTTTGTTCTAGTTCTGTGAAAAATGCCAGTGATAGTTTGATAGGGATTGCTTTGACTCTGTAGATTGCTTTGGGTAGTTTTCACAATGTTGATTTTCACATTAGGGACAAGAGTCAAGAGTCATTTTCACAATGTTGATTCTTCCAATCCAAGAACATGGTATATCTCTCCATCTATTTGTATCATCTTTAATTTCTTTCTTCAGTGTCTTATAATTTTCTGCATACAGGACTTTTGTCTCCTTAGGTAGGTTTATGCCTAGATATATTATTTTGTGGCAGTGGTAAATGGGAGTGTCTTATTGATTTCACTTTCATATTTTTCATCATTAGTGTATAGGAATGCCAGATTTCTGTGCATTAATTTTGTATCCTGCTACTTTACCAAATTCATTGATCAGCTCTTGTAGTTTTCTGGTAGCATCTTTAGGATTCTCTATGTATAGTATCATGTCATCTGCAAAAACTGACAGCTTTACATCTTCTTTTCTGGTTTGGATTCCTTTTATTTCCTTTTCTTCTCTGATTGCTTGCCTAAAACTTCCAAAACTATGTTGAATAAGAGTGGTGAGATTGGGCAACCTTGTCTTGCTCCTGATCTTAGTGGAAATGCTTTCAGTTTTTCACCATTGAGAATGATGTTGGCTGTGGGTTTGTCATATATGGGCTTTATTATGTTGAGGAAAGTTCCCTCTATGCCTACTTTCTGCAGGTTTGTGTGTGTGTGTGTGTGTGTGTGTGTGTGTGGTACGTGGGCTTCTCACTGTTGTGGCCTCTCCCATTGTAGAGCACAGGCTCTGGACACGCAGGCTCAGCGGCCATGACTCAAGGGCCCAGCTGCTCTGCGGCATGTGGGATCTTCCCGGACTGGAGCACGAACCCATGTCCCGTGCATCGGCAGGCAGACTCTCAACCACTGTGCCACCAGGGAAGCCCTCTTCAGGAGTTTTATCATAAATGTGTGTTGAATTTTGTAGAAAGTTTTCTCTGCATCTATTAAGATGATCATATGTTTTTTCTCCTTCAATTTGTTAATATGGTGTATTATGTTGATTGATTTGCGTATATTGAAGAATCCTTGCATTCCTGGAATAAAACCCACTTGATCATGGCGTATGACCCTCTTAATGTGCTGGATTCTGTTGGCTAGTATTTAATTGAGGATTTTTGCATCTATGTTCATCAGTGATATTGGCCTGTAGTTTTCTTTCTTTGTGACATCCTTGTCTGGTTTTGGAATCTGGGTGAAGGTGGACTCATAGAATTAATTTTGTAGTGTTCCTCCCTCTGGTATATTTTGGAAGAGTTTGAGAAGGATAGGTGTTAGCTCTTCTCTAAATGTTTGATAGAATTCGCCTGTGAAGCCATCTGGTCCTGGGCTTTTGTTTGTTAGAAGATTTAAAATCACAGTTTCAATTTCAGTGCTTGTGATTGGTCTGTTCATATTTTCTATTTCTTCCTTATTCAGTCTTGGCAGGTTGTGCATTTCTAAGAATTTGTCCATTTCTTCCAGGTTGTCCATTTTATTGGCATAGAGTTGCTTGTAGTAATCCCTCATGAATTTTTGTATTTCTGCAGTGTCAGCTGTTACTTCTCCTTTTTCATTTCTAATTCTATTGATTTGAGTCTTCTCCCTTTTTTTCTTGATGAGTGTGGCTAATGGTTTATCAATTTTGTTTACCTTCTCAAAGAACCACTTTTAGTTTTATTGATCTTTGCTATTGTTTCCTTCATTTCTTTTTCATTTATTTCTGATCTGATTTTTATGATTTCTTTCCTTCTGCTAACTTTGGGGGTTTTTTGTTCTTCTTTCTCTAATTGCTTTAGGTGCAAGGTTAGGTTGTTTAGTCGAGATATTTCCTTTATCTTGAGGTAGGATTGTATTGCTATAAACTTACCTCTTAGAACTTCTTTTGCTGCATCCAATAGGTTTTGGGTCGTCATGTCTCCATTGTCATTTGTTTCTAGGTATTTTTTGATTTCCTCTTTGATTTCCTCAGTGATCACTTCGTTATTAAGTAGTGTATTATTTAGCATCCATGTATTTGTATTTTTTACAGATCTTTTCCTGTAATTGATATCTAGTCTCATAGCGTTGTGGTCGGAAAAGATACTTGATACAATTTCAATTTTCTTAAATTTACCAAGGCTTGATTTGTGACCCAAGATATGATCTATCCTCGAGAATGTTCCATGAGCACTTGAGAAAAATGTGTATTCTCTTGTTTTTGCATGGAATGCCCTATAAATATCAATTAAGTCCATCTTGTTTAATGTATCATTTAAAGCTTGTGTCTCCTTATTTATTTTCATTTTGGATGATCTGTCCATTGGTGAAAGTGGGGTGTTAAAGTCCCCTACTATGAATGTGTTACTGTCGATTTCCCCTTTTATGGCTGTTAGTATTTGCCTTATGTATTGAGGTGCTCCTATGTTGGGTCCATAAATATTTACAATTGTTATATCTTCTTCTTGGATCGATCCCTTGATCATTATATAGTGTCCTTCTTTGTCTCTTGTAATAGTCTTTATTTTAAAGTCTATTTTTTGTGGTAAGTGAATTGCTACTCCAGCTTTCTTTTGATTTCCATTTAAATGGAATATCTTTTTCCATCCCCTTACTTTCAGTTTGTATGTGTCTCTAGGTCTGAAGTGGGTCTCTTGTAGACAGTGTATATATGGGTCTTGTTTTTGTATCCATTCAGCCAGTCTGTGTCTTTTGGTGGAAGCATTTAATCCTTTTACATTTAAGGTAATTATCGATATGTATAGTCCTATTCCCATTTTCTTAATTGTTTTGGGTTTGTTATTGTAGGTCTTTTCCTTCTCTTGTGTTTCTTGCTTAGAGAAGTTCCTTTAGCATTTGTTGTAAAGCTGGTTTGGTGGTGCTGAACTCTCTCAGCTTTGGCTTGTCTGTAAGGGTTTTAATTTCTCCATCAAATCTGAATGAGGTCCTTGCTGGGTAGAATAATCTTAGTTGTACATTCTTCTCCTTCATCACTTTAAATGTGTCCTGCCAGTCCCTTCTGGCTTGCAGAGTTTCTGCTGATAGATCAGCTGTTAACCTTATGGGGATTCCCTTGTGTGTTATTTGTTGTTTTTCCCTTTCTGCTTTTAATATATTTTCTTTGTATTTAATATTTTGACAGTTTGATTAATATGTGTCTTGGCGTGTTTCTCCTTGGATTTATCCTGTATGGAACTCTCTGTGCTTCCTGGACTTGATTAACCATTTCCTTTCCCATATTCGGGAAGTTTTCAACTATAATCTCTTCAAATATTTTAACAGACCCTTTATTTTTGTCTTCTTCTTCTGGAACTCCTATAAGTTGAATGTTGGTGTGTTTAAGGTTGTCCCAGAGGTGTCTGAGACTGTCCTCAGTTCTTTTCATTCTTTTTTCTTTATTCTGCTCTGCAGTAGTTTTTTCCACTATTTTATCTTCCAGGTCACTTCTCCGTTCCTCTGCCTCAGTTACTCTGCTATTGATGCCATCTAGAGTATCATCCCTAGTAACTTATACATTGATTTATTCATTCAACAAACATTCAATGAGTGTTTACTATATACTAAGCAATGTTGTAAGCTTTGGAAATTCAATATAGAAGAAGACAGGCAATGGTTTTGCCACCAATAACCTTATATTTCAGCAAAAGAAGACAGACCTAAACAAACAGAAATAGACAAATGAGGAAGTATAAGGAAGGTATGAGTGCTATGACACAAATTAAGTTGTGGTGTGAACAAACAGTGGCCAATGGGCTGCTTTAGATAAGGTAGGTCAGGGAATGCTCCTCAAATGAAGTGATGTGATGGATGGCTGTCACTCTCCTCCTTATACATTTTCTGTGGTCATCATTGTCTTCATGAGATAAGGTCATGATTTTTCAGGTCCTTTTTTAAAATATATATTAGGTTCTTATTAGTTATCTATTTTATTAGTTCTTATCTTATCTCTCATCTTATCTTTTCTTATCTTATCTCTCTCAGGTTCTTATCTTTCATTTTGCAAGGCTAATCTTTAGCTACTTTTGAGCATTCTGTACAATCTTGCTAATTTAATTTGAGTTCCTTGTACATAGTGGTTCTCACACTTCAGCTGGCTAACAGTCACAGGGAGGGCTTGTTAAAACACAGATTGCCAGGCTCCATTCTAGGATTTCTGATTCATTTGATATGGGATGGAGCTGGAGAATGTGCATATCTAATACGTTATTCCCAGGTGATGCCAATGATGTTGGTCCAGTGATCAACGTCACACACTCTCACACAACCATCTGCAGTCTTCCTTCACACACTTTTGCTCTGTCTGTGGAGTTTCACTCTCCTGGCCCCACCCCTTTGCCTTTTTTTTTTTTTTTTGCATTAGTTACTGCTACTCATTTTCCAGGTCTCAGTATACTTTTATTTCCTCTAAGGACATTCCCCAAATATATATTTTCCCTCTCTCTTAGATGCTCCATAAAGTTTTATTGTATCCCAGTTTTATCACATTCTATCATGGTTTCTTATTCCTTCTTTCGTATGCCTCATTCATACCTCCTTGATTGTATTTTTCACTGCTGTATCTTTATTTCCTAGCACAGTGTCTGGCATGTTTTCTATACTTTTTATTCAAGAAATACCAGTGTTCTGATGACTGCTAGTTTGGTCAAGTGATTTCCTGCATAAGCCTGTGAATTTGGAAAATAATTAGTTATGATAAAAGTATGATGCTGTATCTAACTCCAGATACATTCGTTCTTAAAATTGTAAAGACTGTGATGAATGAATGAATAAATTCCATTAAAACTGATTTCTGGATTAACTTTCAAGAAAATAATCCCTCTGTGTCTTTTTCTATCTATCTCACCTTGAAAAAAAGGCAAAGCATGTTTTTTTGTTTTGTTTTGTTTTGTTTTTTAATGATAGAAAATAGCAAGGGGATAAAAATAGCAATGTACCTACTCTAAATTTGGTTAGGTTTAGAGAAGAGATTCAAAACATTTTTTTTCTAAACAAATGCTATGTTTACCCTATTTTAAAAATTGTTTTCTTCCATATATTTTACATTCAAGTGATTCTGAAAAAAACAAAAGCAGTTAACAAAAAAATATTATGATTGAGCCATGGAAGAATAAGGCCTCTTAAGGCTTTTGACATGTGTTTTCTTAGATGGGAAATTATATGATGGAAAAAATGAAATTGTACATTAATCAATCAAGGCAACATTAATTAAATTGGGGAGAACAGTATGAACAATCCAATCCTGGATAATACTTAATCAAATGAAGAATAACAAACAATATGGAGAGTGTGAAGTAAATTTGAGATAGGAAATTTTCCAGACCATCTAATTACTCATCTTCTCAATTTTCTCTGTCATAAGTGACAGCACATTCACTGTCATCATCTAAGTTAATGAGAAACCAGGGGCTAAAAGATCATCGCTAAAACTGAGCTTGCCAGTAGGGGAAATCAAAGTAGAACACAGGAAGAGGAAAGGTTACATTTTAAAGAGGAAAAATTGTTTCTCAGAGATGATATGCATTTAGAAGAGCATAAAATGAAGTTGATCTGAGTTGGGAATTCAAAACATAAGAGCTTTAAGGGATTGATAAAATCCCAGTGCCTACATTTAAGAAATCTGTTTTCCACCTTGGAGATTTAGAAAATAAAACTACATGTCAGTAGAGGACTGGAGATAGGGCTTTTTGGCTTCTGGAAAGTCTTGAATGAGTCACTTAGTGTCATATGAGAAATAAGTGTTATTCCTACAAAATCCATCATACTATAAAAGCAAAGCACTGCAAAGGACTTTTAAAAGTCAACCTAGGTCTTCCCTGGTGGCACAATGATTGAGAGTCCACCTGCCGATGCAGGGGACACTGGTTCGTACCCTGGTCCAGGAAGATCCCACATGCCGCAGAGCGGCTAGGCCCATGAGCCATGTCCACTGAGCCTGCACATCCGGAGCCTGTGCTCTGCAACGGGAGAGGCCACAACAGTGAGAGGCCCGCGTACCGCAAAAAAAAAAAAAAAAAAGTCAACCTAAACATTGCCCTGTCTGCACACATGCCAATATGAAAATTACTCCAGGCCAGTTTTATAAGGCCTTAATAAATATGTCTTCATTCTGTTAGTAATCTGGTATAGTACTTAACAGTTTTCACTGTCAGAAAAGACTTCCTTATATATCATTTAAATTCCTTCTGAGTTTCCTTCCTTTCTTTCTTTCTTACTTTCTTATTTGTTTTCTTTCAATTCAGTCTTCCATAGAGATGGAGAACAGCTGGTCATCATAAATTATATGGCTGTTCATCTTTTATATAATTGGTAAAGAGTAATTTCTCTCACTTTCAAGATGCAAGTAATATAACCAGTGTTGAAAAATTAGGAAAACAGATAGACAAAAAGAAAAATACCACCCCAAACCCTACTACTCAGTTACTCAGTGGTTACAATTATAAATATTTTTGTGGTATTTTTTAGACTGTTCCTTATCTAAATTATGTATGTTTTACATAATATATTATGATTGTTTGGCCATATTAATAAAATTATAAATTGTATTATGTGTTGCAGAATTATTTCCCAAGTTGACTGACTAAAGTAGAAAAGCAGATATAAAACACACTAGCAACTAGATTACAACATGCAAAGTACTATAATAAAAATACTGTAGTCTGGAGGGGTGGGATAGGGAGGGTGGGAGGGAGGGAGACAAAGAGGGAAGAGATATGGGAACATATATATATGTATAACTGACTCACTCTGTTATAAAGCAGAAACTAACACACCATTGTAAAGCAATTATACCCCAATAAAGATGTTAAAAAAAAAAAATACTGTAAAATAGTGTAACAAAGCAGGACATTTTTTCCTAATAACAGTCTGGTAGAAACAGGGAAGACTCCATCCAGATGATGTCATTTTAGTCACTACTAAATAAGAATGAATAGAAGTTCCTTTAACAGAAAATGGAAGGCAATAAAAACAGAAAAAGAATCATGTATAGACATAAAGTATAAGAAAATGTGTTTGGCTATAACAGCTGGTAAAAGGAATGCAAAGTCTCCTGAGTCTAGCTTTCAACAGTAGGATATATTTATCCTTTCTCACCTTTTCTTCTATGCATGTTATAAAAATACAGCCCAGGTCTTCCATAATCAAGCTATGGTTAGACCTCAGAGGATAGCTTTAGTCTCTTCCTCTCATGCATGAGGAATTATAAGATTCCTTGTGAACATGCAGTTGATAATGGAGTTATCACAGAAGACACTGAGAGATAAAGTTAGCTTTTAAAAATATTTAACTTTTTGCTTATGGATTAAGTTAAAAGAACACTAAATAATGGACAATAATTTTTGATTCCAAGCTTCTTTCACTTATGCATGTGACTTGATTAAAAATAGTGAAATTCAGAGGAAGATGGCCAAAAGGCACAAGCTTCCAGTATAAGATAAACTAGTACTAGGGATGTAATGTAATGTACAGCATGATGACTATAGATAACACTGCTATGCATAAGAAAATTAAGAGAGTAGATACTAAGAGTTCTCATCACAAGGAGAATTTTTTTTCTTTTCTCTTTATTGTAGCTACATGAGATGATGGATATTAACTAAACCTATTATGGTAATTATTTAACAATATATGTAACTCAAACCATCATGCTGTATACTTCAAACTTATGTCTTAAACTTATAAACTTATACAGTATGTCAATTATTTCTCATTAAAACTGGAAAGAAATACTTAAATTATCAGAGCCTCAAGATCCTCATGCCTTAAAAGAGGTAATAATAAAATCTACTTATACAGGGACTATAAAAATTAAGATGGACATGGTGGCATTATGAGGAATTCCAGTTGGACTCATTAATTCCATATGTTAGGTATCAAGATTATCTCTTCTTTTCTCAATCCTCACATATCGTGTCCAGGTATTTTACCCAACCATTCAGGAATTTACAAGCATCCACAATATTTGGTAAAGCAATATTGCAGGCAGATATAAAGAGTTTTAGTAAGTTTTGCATCTCACAAAATGCCTGGACATCTCATTGACAAATTAAATATTTTTAATTTGGATAATTTCATAAGGACTAATCCAACTATGAATTCTGAATTATTTTTAATGGCTTTGTGGAGATATAGTTGACATACAACATTGTGTAAGTTCAAAGCGTGCAAGGTGATGATTTGATATATGTATGTATTGAATATATATTATAAAGTTAGCTAACACCTCCATCTCATCACATAATTACCATTTTTTGTATGGGTGTGATGAGAATATTTTAGATGTATTCTCTTAGACTACTTTCAAGTATATAATATAGTATTGCTAACTATAGATCTTCAGAACTTATTTATCTTAAGATAGGGAAGTTTGTACCTTTGACCAACATCTTTCCACTTCCCTCACCCCCAAGCCCTGGAAATCAGTATTCTAGTCTGTTTCCAACTGTGAATTCTTTAAACACAAGGAATAGATTTCAAACATTTTTAAGTAGGAGAGTTTTATTTCCCCCTGATTTTCTCTATTTGGGTTCAGATGCTGTAGCTCAAGTTTTCTCCTCGAATGTTCTTACAGATCTTCTTCTTCTCAAAGACTCTGTTTGACTCAAGAGAGTATGTTTTTCACTTACCTGACCTTCTGAAACCCTGTAGGAACAAAACCTCAGAACTGGATCCAAGTGTTATATTTATATATATTCCATATGCTTTCTCAAAAGATGTTTTATCGGCACCTGCTTGCATGGATCAAACAGAAAATAACAAATCCATAAATGGTGCTGGATATATAAGGCAAGGAACTATATGCTTCTCTCCCTAGGAAGACCACAGTAGAAAGATTGTGGTGCCTTCTGGAAATTTCAAAGTATGGACGTGCAAGTGGACGACAGAAGCCAACATTGAACGAACACCTATTTGGTGCCATATTGTCCCAGGTGATTCATCTACATTCTACCAGCTAATTCTCACAACCAACCTGAGACAGAGTTCTTAATATGAAAATTCTGAGATGTAGAGCATTGAGAAACAAGGCTAAAATCAAACAGTAAGATAAAGTAGGACTGTATGGCAAGATTCACCTTTGTAAGTCTTTTCTGTAAGAAGTTGTCTCCTTGGGCTTCCCTGATGGCACAGTGGTTGAGAGTCCGCCTGCCGATGCAGGGGACACAGGTTTGTGCCCCAGTGTGGGAGGATCCCACATGCCGCGGAGCGGCTGGGTCCGTGAGCCATGGCCGCTGAGCCTGTGCGTCCGGAGCCTGTGCTCCGCAACGGGAGAGGCCACACACTGAGAGGCCCTCAAACCGCAAAAAAAAAAAAAAAAAAAAGAAAAAGAAAGAAGTTGTCTCCTTAATAAAGAAGAACTATCTTATAATGTAGATACTGGAAGTAAAGGGGGAGAGGCAGGACACTTTTCCAAATTAATCTCAGTAGCATTATAAATTTCTCTACTGATTTCATTAAGACCAACTTGCCCAGGCTGGAAGCTTCCATTTACTTGGCTTGCTTCTCTGCAGCTTTAATCCTATTAAAAGACATGGTAATCATTTTAAAAACTGTTTTCCACATGCATTTTCAGATATGTGATGTGCCTGACCATTAGGCTTAGAGTCTGACAGAAATCATATACCAGGATAAGTGTAAAACGTGTTTAAAGATAAACAACTGTCTGGGTTATAGGGCTCTATGCTGTTGGCTTACTATTAAATTTGAAAAGTAACTTGCTAGTTTCTCATCTAAGCTGCTACTTGCTGATTTCAGCTGGAAAAATTGACATCAACTTTCCCTTATCATACTCAGAACAAAGAAATATGGACTTTTTTAATGATCAGAATGTCTGGTAAATATCCATTCCACTGATACTACAGAGAGCTTATCCACATCTCCTCTGTGTTTCAAATGCATTTGTTTTAGTAAGTGAATAATCAAAAATAAATTACTCTTTTAACAGAAAACTGAGACTTGAACTCATTGTGTGTTAAAGCCTTTCATCATGTTTAAAGGTATCTTTAAAGGTATCTTTAAAGCAGTGGGCTTTATTCATCCCTCTTTTAACTCATGTGAATTACACCTTAAGGTAACAGGGTTGTTCATGCCTTGGTTACTTTTCAAAAGAGCCTATTTGCAAGTGAAAACTATATCACAGTACCTATTATATTTTGAAAATTTCTGATATTTGTCTTGAAGTTTGGTACTGCACTTACAGTAGGGCCTAACCTATGTATGCGGAAAAGACAGGTGTGAACACGCTATTAAAAATGAAGCTTTATGGGCTTCCCTGGTGGCACAGTGGTTGAGAGTCCGCCTGCCAATGCAGGGGACACATGTTCGTGCCCCAGTCTGGGAGGATCCCACATGCCGCGGAGCAGCTGAGCCCGTGAGCCATGGCCGCTGAGCCTGAGTGTCCGGAGCCTGTGCTCCGCAACAGGAGAGGCCACGACGATGAGAGGCCCGCGTACTGAAAAAAAAAAAAAAAAAAAATGAAGCTTTAGTTATCTGTTATATGTAAGAAACAGAACAAAATGGATCCAGCTACATTCTAAACTGCTTGCTCACTCTACTTTCTTGAAAATACTAATGCTACTACTATATAATAATAATAGAAACAAAAATACATTACTGAACCTCTTCTAAAATGAGTAAATACACAGATAAAATCTTCTCAAGTGATTTCTAAAATTTTTGTCCTTTATCTTTCACATTATCCATTCTAAATACACTGCTTTAGGGCCCCCTGCATGTATATATACACCTACATATACACATGAACACACACATATATCCCTCTAAAAACATCTTCTACCAGCAGAGTTTTCATACTTGTAAAGTTGTAGAATTAAGATCGTTTTTGTTCCCTCGTTTCGTGGGTGATTTTTCTTTGGAGCTCTCCCTGCAGTACCTACCATAATGGCTTCTGAAAGAGACATTTGCTTCTTCTACTCTTAGGCATTGTTATGAAGTGTAATGTTTTCCACATGGAAAAAATACAATGTAGTTACTTATGCAAAGCCATATGTCATATTAGTAGCAGAACTGGAACTTAAAATATCTTTTGATGCCATTGGTTCATTGTTATACAGTGTTTAATGCTGTGGTGCTCTATTGACTGTATGCCATTTGTGTAGGTGATATGATATCCCAAGCAGGTCACACAAATCAGCTCTTGTTTAATATATAGATTCCTCCCTTCCCCCCCCAAACACAAACACACTTCACAGTAGGATAAAAGAGTTCCCTTCCTAGTCCATTATTCCCCAAACCCCTCATAATAACCTGATTACCATAATGAATAATGTAGTCTATCATGACAAAGTAAGAAGAGCATATTTTTCTGTTAATTGTGAGAGCATTACCCAGTGATCTTTTTTCCATCCAGTGGAGAGTAAATGTCCCCTTTCTCTTTTCTTTCCTGGTATCAAACCAATTCTAACCATCTCTAGCTCATCTTCTCCCTGTAACTATCCAGTGTTCAATCCTAAAAGTGTTAAGACGCTGTTTTCTAAGTTTATATTACTCGTAGAGTTTATTTTTGTTGTTCATAGTACTTTTCCTTTTGTTTCTAATTGCTAATCTACTAAAATATAAGATTCAAGAACTGAAAGGAAAATGCTTGAGAATTCTTGTGAATATACTGGTTAGAGCCTAAACTGGCTTGCTGTTCTACTGAGAGTTGATATATATGCATTCATGGCCTAAAGCAGAAAAATGGATCTATTTCTTGGCTGAGAGACATAGAAAGACTCTTCCATCTCTTTCCTCAGAGGCTTTTTCTTGTCTTTCACACCAAACATCCCAGGACATAGTAACAGGAATGAAAATTGTGCATCCTAATCAATTTGGTTCTGCTGTGAGTCTGCAGGGTTACCTTTAAGGCTTTAATAGTTACTAGTTTCCTATCTCTTACTAGCATGCTGTTATATTTTAGGAGTAAAGTCAACTAATAGGATTTCAATGAGAACCAACCAAAATGTTCTCCTTAATATTACAGAGATAGATAGCATGAACAAAACAAAAATTCATAATGAGTATGTCACAAGAAAGACCTATACTGGTTAGTCTTCAGTCTCCAGATAAGTTTTTCTTCCATGCTGTGTTGAGTTAGCCCTCTATATTTCTCTTTATCCTTTCTTTCTGACTCAAATCTGAGCAATTAACTTGTTTCTAAATTTAATTTTATACTTAGTTTTCCTCTCTTGGAAAACCACTTGACCAAATTAAATGACTAGATCATATTTGGTAAATATGCAGGCCTAAAAACCTAGTTTCCTCTGGTTGTCTAGTTTTTAGAACCATACTGAGAACAAACCCATCTGTCCCTAGAAGCCACCCAGTAACCATGCCTATGTGATTGATATATAAAATGAGAATTCCACTCTATTAATTTATACTAGATACAAAACCAAAACAAAACCTAGAATACTTATGTCTAGAATAAAGATGTTAAAAAGCCAAGAATTATCCACAAAATCATTTTATGAACATAGACGGAGAACAAGAAGACTGAATGAAAATTAAGTGGCACTGGACAAAATTTAAATAATATAGTATACTGCAAAGGCTCTCTAAATCAGTCATCAAATCTCAGCTTGAGCAATTACTAGCTGTGAAGCACTAGACAAACTATTTAACTTCTCTAAATCTTAATATGCTCATTAGTAAAATGAGAGTGATAATAGTAACTTATCTTATGTATGATGCAGTATGTGAAATACTTAGGACAATGCCTAGCCTGTATTAAATATGAACCTGTGCGATATCACAATGGAGATGGATGGGGTGGTGGGATCATTAGAGTTAAAGACCTTTAACTAAGGTGGCTTCTCTCCTAGACACTAATTGTATGCAGGCATGGACCATGCCTCCCCCTTTATTCTGTTTCCAATAATATTTTTGTTATGCATTTTTTTCTTTAAATTTGTGTTAGACATGTTAGTGAATCTTTTTATGCCTGGGGAAATATTCTGTCCCTTGAAAGTCATCTTGCACATCTGCTGTGAGCTATTCAGCTTTGGATTTTACAGTTTAACTCTTAATATACAGCTCTATTTCCTCACTTCCTCCTCCCATGGCAAACCTTGTTATATCTCTATGCATAAAACCCAATATTCTCATAGTGACAAAAACATTTGGATAAAGTCATGTAGAGTCAATACAGACTTTAGAAAAGACCAAAAGCTGCAGAAATAACACTATCACAGGGGCTGGAGAAAATGCATTTCATATTAGTAAGGTGATCAGAGTCAGTGCCTCAGTACTCTGCAGAGACAAAGTACAAACATTAAAATGCACATATATATTAGGAATTTCCTGACGTCCAGTGGTTAGGACTCGGCGCTTTCACTGCCAAGGGCCAGGGTTTGATCCCTGGTTGGGGAATTAAGATTCCACAGCCACGTGGCACAGCCAAAAAACAAAAACACATATACCCTAATCTTCTCAATATTAGGGATGTTTTCTGCCCAAATTATTAAGCATAGTTATCTTTTCCATAAGGCTGGCCTATATTTTTTTAATCATTGTATATTCTCATTTGCCATTTCAGTTAGAGCAGTAAATGTGTTACTTGTCATAACCAGTAAAGCATTATGTCATAGATCTCATTTTGAAAACATTTTTTGCAGGTTGGAAATACAGCTGCCAGATTTCTTATTAGATTTAACTTACACAGGAGAAATTGGACATGTATGGCTTGAGAGAATTCTATAGGTCATATCCCAGATGCCCCTCAGCCCAGGGTTTCAAGGTCTTACTTTGAGGCACAGTAGATTTCTAAAACATCCACTGGAGTGACTGCTTTAGCTTCCATGCCATCAGGTCTTGACTAATCAGTCCCAAAATTTTGGAAATAAGACTTGGCAAATGAAGATGTGTTGATTAAGTGCATCTGGGAAAATACTTGACAATTATTCTCTCTTAAAAAAATACAGATAGATAATGGATAGAGAGATGTGTGTGTGTGTGTGTGTGTATGTAATTTTAATTTTAAAATTTACAAATATACATGAAAATAATCCATCATTTCAATAGCTTCATTTCATATAATGACATAAGAAGAGGGGATTCTTTCCCACTCTGTTGTCCACTATTGTACTGTAATGTACTACCACTATTGCATACTTCTCATTTGGTGGTGATTGAATTCTAATCACACAGGGAGGACAGTTATTATCATTTCCAGGTTTCAGATGGGTAGGATGAAATTCAGAGAGTTTTGAAAATTAAGTCCAATCTCTCAGTAAATGGAAAATTGGGCTTCAAACACAGGTTTTCTACTTTTGTGTTCAGTGTCCTTTTGATTCCTCCAATTTTGAAAGAAAAGTACTTGCATAAAAACATATTTTCATTTTAAACAGTGTTTATAAAGTAATGCTTGTGGAAGAGAGGTAAATATTTTGTAGTAGGAAGAGAATTAGTCAGCAAAAATTTTTAACAATTTTGAAAGATGGAGTTGAAGATGAATGCGCATATAAAAGCTTTTCTAGATAAAGTGTTCATGGGTCTTGAAGAGGGTGTCAGAGGAGGAAATTAAGGAATAGAATTTTAAGATCTATCTTCAGAGTTTCAGAGAAATCTGAGCTCATGATTGTGATGCCCAAAGGAATAAGAATGTAAACAAAGCAGTAGACAAACTAAATGAGATAAGATTGTGAGTACTTGTGTATGTGCATGGGCAGGCCCTTTAATTTACCAGGAAATGAAAATCAAGGTATGACTCTCTTTTGCATATCTTAACTGCCACTTTGGGCTCCATATAGTCTTTGTTGCAATTACTTCTGAACATACAGTGAGAAATTCACATTGCCTGTCTGTCATTTTGGGGTACAGAAATTCGTCTGAACTTGTTTTAGGAAAAGTGAAAATAGATTTGAAGTTGCTTGATTTCTTTCAAACAGCATTTAAACTTTAAAAACTTTTAAATTCACTGCTTAGGGAAAATCAAATCATTTGGAATCACAGAGGCTAATATGTGATAGAAATTACTGGGTTATACCCTGGTTGTGTCATTTATATCAAAAGAAGTGTTGTGACAGAAATTTCTAAGACTTTCACGTTGAAAATTACAGTTGGGAGAAAATGGTTTTCACAAAAATAAAGAGCAATAAATAAATAAATATAACATGATGTTTCTACTCACGAGGTAGTCCTGTTGGGTCCCCTTAAGTGTTTGGAAATCTGATCATCAGTCTTCCCCTAAAGGTTTTAAAATGAAGCTGTTGAAAGCTGTGTTCAGCAAGTACCCTTTCACTCTCATTACTTTTTCTGTTTTCTTTTTCCTCTCTGCAGACAAACTCAGTTGCATCCTTCCTGCCCCCTCCTCTAGCCTGTCCTTCCCTAAAGAATCTTTTCTATGATGTTGAAAGTGATATGTTCTCTTCAAAGGAGGTTGAAACAAATGAACATGTTCAGAGAATATTGTACTGTTTTCTGTGATTGAAAGGAAAATATTTTCTTCCTGTCTGTGGGTTCATATGTGAGAAATACAAGAAGGGTAATCAGGGGGAGTCTTTAGTATATTTTTGAATATTGCTCTCAAGTGTTTTATGACAAATGTGCAAGTGGATGGAACTAAATGGCATTTTGGAAAACAATCTTGGACTGACATTCTAAGGAACTTAATTTTACCTGTGTATAATGTAAAAAGATTTTTATACAAAGGAGGCCATCTCTTGCTTACTTCAATAGATTGCTTATTAATTTAAGTGGACTTGAAAATAAGGTTAAGGAAGTAACAATATCATGATTTTGCTAAATTTCTACTGATAGATGCAAAATGAATTGCTACCACATTTTAACATCGTGGCCTGTGCTTATGATGAATATTTTTGATACCTACAAAAATACTTTTTGAGACTCTACTATTGCCAGACACATTTCTAGGATATGTAAGAGAAAATGAACTAAGCAAAACTCTCTAGCTTTGTAGAGTTTTCATTTTATTTAGAGGAGAGGGTACAGAAATTAAAGTGATGATTAGAGTTTAAGAATTGATTTTTTTTAAAGGAAAGCTTCGATTACTGAAACTTTGTAATATATTTTGAAATCAGGAAGTGTGATGCTTCCAGGTTTGTTCTTTCTCAGGATTGATTTGTCTGTTCCTGGTCTTTTGTGGCTCCATATAAATTGAATGTTATTTTTTCTATTTCTGTAAAAAATGCTATAAGGATTTGGTTAGGGATTGCATTGAATCTGTAGATCACACTGGGTTAAATTTTCTATCCATGAACACAGTGTGTCTTTCCATTTGTTTGTATCTTTAATTTCTTTCATCAATTTGTTTATCTTTATTTTTGGGGAGAGGTATAGTTGTTTTCAATGTTGTGTTAGTTTCTACTGTACAGTGAAGTGGAGTTCCCTATGCTGTACAGCAGGTTCTCATTAGTTTTCTATTTTATACATATTAGTGTACATATGTCAATCCCAATCTCCCAATTCATCCCACCCTCCCCCTTCCCCCCTTGGTGTCCATATGTTTGTTCTCTATATCTGTGTCTCTATTTCTGCCTTGAAAAGCTGCTCATCTGTACCATTTTTCTAGATTCCACATAAATGTGTTAATACGCGATATTTGTTTTTCTCTTCCTGGCTTACTTCACTCTGTATGACAGTCACTAGGTACATCCATCTCTCTACAAATGACCAAATTTTGTTCTTTTTATGGCTGAATAATATTCCAATGTATATATATACCACATTTTCTTTACCCATTCATCTGTCGATGGACACATAGGTTGCTTCCATGACCTGGCTATTGTAAATAGTGTTGCAATGAACATTGGGAAGCATATGTCCTTTTAAATTATGGTTTTCTCAGGGTATATGCCCAGTAGTGGGATTTCTGGGTCATATGGTAATTCTATTTTTAATTTTTTAAGGAACCTCCATACTGTTCTTCATAGTGGCTGTATCAATTTACATTCCCACTAACAGGGCAAGAGGGTTCCCTTTTTTCCACACCCTCTCCAACATTTATTATTTGTAGATTTTCTGATGATGCCCATTCTAACGACTGTGAGATGATACCTCATTGTAGTTTTGACTGCATTTCTCTAATAATTAGTGATGCTGAGCATCTTTACATGTGACTCTTGGCCATCTGTATGTCTTCTTTGGATAAATGTCTATTTAAGTTTTCCACTCATTTTTTGTTTGGTTCTTTTGATATTGAACTACATGAGCTGTTTATATATTTTGGATTTTAATCCCTTGTCCATTGCTTCATTTGCAAATATTTTCTCCTATTCTGAAGGTTGTCTTTTCATCTTGTTTATGGTATCCTTTGCTGTGCAAAAGCTTTTAAGTTTAATTAGGTCTCATTTGTTTATTTTTGTTTTTATTTCCATTACTCTAGGATGTGTGTCAAAAAAGACCTTGCTGTGATTTATGTCAAAGCATGTTCTTCCTATGTTTTCCTCTAAGAGTTTTGTAGTGTCCAGTCTTCATCAATGTTTTATAATTTTCAGCATACCAGTCTTCCACTTCCTTGGCTAAATTTATTTCAGAGTATTTTATTATTTTTAGTGCTATTGTAAACAGAATTTGTTTTCCCAATTTCCTTTTCAAATAGTTCAAGGTGTATATAAACAAAACTAAATTTGTATTTAATTTTGTATTCTTCGCCTTTACTGAACTCATCTATTAGTTCTAACAGTGGTTTATTTTTTCCTTTTTTTTTTTTTAATGGTGTCTTTACTGTTCTCTATGCATTAAATCCTACTGTCTACAAACAAGAACAAATTTACTTTTTTCTTTTTGATGTGGATAACTTTTACATCTTTTTCTTACCTGATTTTTCTGGCTAGGACTTTCAATAATCTGTTGAATAGAATCAGCAAGAGTGGGCCTCCTTGTTCCTGATCTTAGAGGGAAAGTTTTAACTTTTTCACAAATAAATATAATATTTGCTGTGGCCTTTTCATATATGACCTTTATTGTGTTCAGGTACATTCTTTCACTTGTTAGTTTGTTGAGAGTTTTATCATGAAAGGATGTTGAATTATTTAAAATGCTTTTTCTTCATCTATTGAGATGCTTATATGCTTTTTATCCTTTATTCTGTTAATGTGTTGTATCATATTTGTTAATTTTCATGTTAGACCAGCCTTGCATTGCAGGCGTAAATCCCATTTAATCATGATGTATGATCTTTTTTATATTCTGTTGGATTCAGTTTGCTAGACTGTTGAGGATTTTTGCATATGTGTGTATATATATATATATATATATATATATATATATATTCATCAGGCTATTGGCTTGTCTCTTTCTCTGATGTCTTTGCTTTAGTATCAAGATAATGCTGGCCTCATAAAAACAGTTTGGAACTGTTTCCTTCTTTTCAATTTTTTGCAAGTGTTTGGGAAGGATTGGTATTAATTCTTCTTTAAATATTTGGTAGAATTCACAAGTGAAGCCATCTCGTCCTGCGGTTTTCTTTGTTGGGAAAATTTTTATTAAGGTTTCAATCTCCATAGAAGTTATAGGTCTGTTCAGTCTTTCTATTTCTCTGTAATTTAGTCTTGTTAGGTTGTACGCTTCTATGAATTTATCCATTTCTTCTAGATTATGCAGTGTGCTGGTATACAATTGTTCATCGTAGTCTCTTGTAATCCTTTTTTATTTCTGTGGCATCAGTGTAATGTCTTTTCTTTAGTATATAATTTTATTTGAGTCTTCTCTATTTTTTTCTTAGTTTAACTGATGATTTGTCAATATTGTTAATGTTTTCAAAAAACTGACTGAGTTATATTTTCTATTGTTCTCTAATTTTCTATTACATATATTTCTATTTTAATCTTTGTTGTTTTATTTTTATGCTTAGTTTGTTCTCCTTTTTTTAGCTCCTGGAGATGTAAACATAGGCTGCTTATTTGAACTTTGCTTTTATAATATAGGGATTTATTGCTATGAACTTCTCTCTTAGTACTGCTTTTATTGCACTCTGTAAGTTTTGGTATGTTGTGTTCTTATTTTCATTTGTCTCAATGTATTTTCTAATTTCCTTTTTTATTTCTTCTTTGACTCAACAGTTGTTCAAGTGTGTATTGTTTAATTTCCACATGTTTGTGAGTTTTCCAGTTTTCCTTCTATCAATTTCTAGTTTCATTCCATTGTGGTTGTAAAAGTTACTTGGTATGATTTCATCTTCTTTATTTTGTTACAACTTGTTTTGTGACATAACTTATGATCTAGTCTGGAGAAAGATCTGTGTGCACTTGAGAAAAATGTATATGCTGCTGTTGGGAGAAATGTTCTGTATATGTTCTTTATGTCCATTTGTATATAATGCTGTTCAAGTTCTCTGTTAACTTATTGAATTTCTGTCCAGATGTTCTTCCCACTATTGAATGTTGGTTATTGAAGTACCCTACCATTATTGTTCTCCCTTCAGTTCTTATAATGTTTGCTTTATATATTTAGGTGTCTAATGTTGGCTGAATATATATTTATAATTACTATATCTCCCAGGTGGATTGACCTTTTTATCATTATATAATGTTCTTCTTTATCTCTTGTGAAATTTTTTGATTTAAAGTTTATTTTTCCTGATATAAGTATAACCACCCCTCCTTTCTCTTGGTTATTTACATGGAATATTTAACAGCCCTTTACTTTCAGCCTGTGTATGCTTAAACCTAAAGTGACATTTTACAGAAAGTATATCATTATATTTACTTTTTTAATTCACTCAGCCACTCTATGTCTTTTGATTGGAGAGTTCAAACCATTCACATTTAAAGTAAAGTAACTATTGGTAGGGAATGGTTTGTTATTGTCATTTTGTTAATTGTTCTCTGTTAGTCTTGTAGTTCTTTTGCCTGTCTTTTCCACTCTTAATGTCTTCCTTTGTGTTTTGTTGAGCTTTTTGTATTGGTTCCCTTGTTTCTTTTGTGTACCATCTATAGGTATTTTGTGTGTGCATGGTTACCTTGGGAATTTCATAAAATACCTTATATTTATAATGGTCTACTTAAGCTGATGGCAACTCTCATTTCTCTTCCCTAAAAGTCAAAGACAAAGATAGAATTTTGAAAGTAGCAAGGGAAAAATAAATTGTCACATACAAAGGAACCCCCATACGACTATTACTGGATTTTTCAGCAGAAACCTTGCAGCCAAGAAAAAAGTGGAGTGATACATTCAAATTGCTGGAAAAACAAACAAACAAAAAACCACAAAAATGCCTAATGAAGAATACTATGCTTGGAAAAACTGTCCTTCAAAAATGAAGAAAAGATAAAAACTTTCCCAGACAAACAGAAGCTTAGGGAGTTCATTACCACTACACCTGTCTTATAAGAAATACTATAGGAATTCTTCAGTTTGAAATCAAAGAATGCCAGATATTGTTTTTGAAATATTTCTATATTATGTTTAATTATCACAACAACACTATGTGATATATATTCTTTCCAAACTTATGTATAAAACAGATCTTTACCATTTTTTGGACATAGTATATTTGAAGCACCATTCCTGAATTTTGGTAATTTCTCCATTGTGAGTTATGATTTCCCAAGGTAAAAGCCAAAAATCTGCTTTACCAACCTCCTTTACATCATATGACCCACTTTCCTCCATTAGATGCAATCACAGAAGAGAATAATATAAACAAGGAAGTATTCAGTTGAATCTATTTTTTCTGGCAAAGAGGTAGAGCACAATAACTACATCACATAATAGTGATGGGATTCTAGTAATATTGTCCTGTCTGTGCTCCATGACTGATGCTGCAAGCTGTGATTTCTGTGAGCAGTGGCCTTGCCTGTGAAAAGTGTGATTTAGTGGTTTTTGTCACTAAAACTGGCATCAGACCTCTGGTTCTACATCTATACTTCTGAAATCTTCAAGACTCGGTGAGTTATACACTGTCTTCTGAAGACAGAGGTTGGTAATGCCTGTTTTTGTAAATAAAGATTTATTGGAACATAGGCACACCTATTTATTTATATATTGTCTATGGCTAGTTTTGTTAAAACGTCAGTCTTGAATGTATTCAATAGAGACCATCTCTCCCACAAGTCTAAATTATTTACTGTTAAGGTCAAAGAGAAAAAGGTTTCTAAACCCTGCTTGAATAAATACCTTTCTGCTTTAGTTAGCTAGAATGAGTTGTGCTGTGTGCAACCAAGAGCCTGATTGATATAATCCATTTTAAAAAATGAGGAAGCCTGGCCAAAATGAATTTAGATTATGTTCTCCAGTTCATATATATTTAGTAAGTAGTATAACCAGGATATAAACCTTAAGGACTCACCTCTAGAGCCAAAATTTTTAACTAAATACTATATTTCTACTGTTTTATATATATATATATATATATATATATATATATATATAAACATCTTTATTTGAGTATAATTGCTTTACAATGGTGTGTTAGTTTCTGCTTTATAAAAAAGTGAATCAGTTATACATATACATATGTTCCCATATCTCTTCCTTCTTGCGTCTCCCTCCCTCCCACCCTCCCTAAACCACCCTCTAGGTGGTCACAAAGCACCAAGCTGATCTCCCTCTGCTATTTGGCTTTTTCCCACTAGCTATCTATTTTACGTTTGGTAGTGTACATATGTCCATGTCACTCTCTCACTTTGTCACAGCTTACCCTTCCCCCTCCCCATATCCTCAAGTCCATTCTCTAGTAGGTCTGTGTCTTCATTCCCATCATAACCCTAGGTTCTTCATGACCTTTTTTTTTTTGTTAGCATACGGTAATGATTTTCTCTTTCTGATTTACTTCACTCTGTATGACAGACTCTAGGTCCAACCACCTCACTACAAATAACTCAATTTCATTCCTTTTTATGGTTGAATAACATTACGTTGTGTATATGTGCCACATCTTCTTTATCCATTCCTCTGTCGATGGACAATTAGGTTGCTTCCATGTCCTGGCTATTGTAAATAAAGCTGCAATGAACATTTTGGTACATTACTATTTTTCAGTTATGGTTTTCTCAAGGTATATGCCCAGTAGTGGGATTGCTGGGTTGTATGGTAATTCTATTTTTAGTTTTCTAAGGAAACTCCATACTGTTCTCCATAGTGGCTGTATCAATTTACATTCCCATCAACAGTGCAAGAGTGTTCCCTTTTCTCAACACCCTCTCCGGTATTTATTGTTTCTAGATTTTTGATGATGACCATTCTGACTGGTGTGAGATGATATCTCATTGTAGTTTTGAATTGCATTTCTCTAATGATTAATGATGTTGAGCATTCTTTCATGTGTTTGTTGGCAGTCTGTATATCTTCTTTGGACAAATGTGTATTTAGGTCTTCTGCCATTTTTGGATTGGGTTGTTTCTTTTTTTGTTATTGAGCTTCATGAGCTGCTTATAAATTTTGGAGATTAATCCTTTGTCAGTTGCTTCATTTGCAAATATTTTCTCCATTCTGAGGGTTGTCTTTTGGTCTTGTTTATGGTTTCCTTTGCTCTGCAAAAGCTTTGAAGTTTCATTAGGTCCCATTTGTTAATTTTTGTTTTTATTTCCATTTCTTTAGGAGGTGGGTCAAAAAGGACTTTGCTGTGATTTATGTCATAGAGTGTTCTGCCTATGTTTTCCTCTAAGAGTTTGTTAGTGTCTGGCCTTACAATTAGATCTTTAATCCATTTTCAGTTTATTTTTGTGTATGGTTTTAGGGAATGTTTTAATTTCATACTTTCACAGGTACCTGTCCAGTTTTCTCAGCACACCTTATTGAAGAGGCTGTCTTTACTCCTATGTATATTCTTGCCTCCTTCATCAAAGATAAGGTGACTGGGCCTTCCCTGGTGGCACAGTGTTTGAGAGTCCGCCTGCCAATGCAGGGGACGTGGGTTCATGCCCTGGTACGGAGGATCCCACATCCGTGGAGCGGCAGGGTTCGTCAGCCATGGCAGCGGAGCCTGCACATCTGGAACCTGTGCTCCACAATGGGAGAGGCCACAGCAGTGACAGGCCTGCATACCACACACACACAAAAAAAGTTAAGGTGACCATACCTGTGTGGGTTTATATCTGACTTTCTTTCCTATTCCATTGATCTATATTTCTGTTTTTGTGCCAGTACCATAGTGTCTTGATTACTGTAGCTTTGTAGTATAGTCTGAATTCAGGAAGCCTGATTTCTCCAGCTCCATTTTTCGTTCTCAAAATTGCTTTGGCTATTTGGGGTCTTTTGTGTTTCCATACAAATTGTGAAATTTTTTGTTCTAGTTCTGTGAGAAATGCCAGTGGTAGTTTGATAGGGATTGCACTGAATCTGTAGATTGCTTTGGGTAGTAGAGTCATTTTCACAATGTTGCTTCTTTGAATCCAAGAACATGGTATGACTCTCCAATTATTCGTGTCATCTTTAATCATTTTCATCAGTGTCTTACAATTTTCTTCAGAGAGGTCTTTTGTCTCCTTAGGTAAGTTTATTCCTAGATATTTTATTCTTTTTGCTGCAGTGGTAAATGGGAGTGTTTTCTTAATTTCACTTTCAGATTTTTCATCATTAGTGTATAGTTATGCCAGAGATTTCTGAGCATTAATTTTGTATCCTGCTACTTTACCAAATTCATTGATTAGCTCTAGCAGTTTTCTGGTAACATCTTTAGAATTCTCTATGCATAGTATCATGTCATCTACAAACACTGACAACTTTACTTCTTTTCCAATGTGGATTCCTTTTGTTTCTTTTTCTCCTCTGATTGCTGTGGCAAAGACTTCCAAAACTATATTTAATAATAGTGGTGAGAGTGTGCACCCTTGTCTTGTTCCTCATCTTAGTGGAAATGGTTTCAGTTTTTCACCATTGAGGACGACGTTAGCTGTGGGTTTGTCATATGTGGCCTTTATTATGTTGAGGAAAGCTCTTTCTATGTCTATATTCTGCAGGGTTTTTATCATAAATGGGTGTTGAATTTTTTCAAAAGCATTGAAATTTTAACGGTGATTAAAAATCTTCCAACAAACAAAAGGCCAGGACCAGATGGCTTCACAGGCGAATTCTATCAAACAATTAGAGAAGAGCTAACACCTATCCTTCTCAAACTCTTCCAAAATATAGCAGAGGGAGGAACACTCCCAAACTCATTCTACGAGGCCACCATCACCCTGATACCAAAACCAGACAAAGATGTCACAAAGAAAGAAAACTACAGGCCAATATCACTGATAAACATAGATGCAAAAATTGTCAACAAAATACTAGCAAACAGAATCCAACAGCACATTAAAAGGATTACACACCATGGTCAAGTGAGGTTTATTCCAGGAATGCAAGGACTCTTTAATATACACAAATTAATCAATGTGATACACCATATTAACAAATTGAAGGGGAAAATCCATATGATCATCTCAATAGATGCTGAGAAAGCTTTCTTCTGTTATATTTTATGCTGGCTTTAGAGTTGATAATATAATGTCTGGGTACTCGATTCAAGTTTTCAGTTTTCATTTATATATGCATTGATAGGAAGTTCAAAAATTTAGAAACTGTATCCATTTTGCTTCATCTCTTTAGGCCCTGGCTCAGATTAAGGCTTTCTTAGTCAAAGTAGGTTTTCCTACTCCTGGGCTGTTTTTTGACACTAATCTTGTTTAAAATTGTGCTAATTATATTTAACTATTTTTTAATCCTGATATTTTACATAAAGTAGTTCTTTTTGGCTATTCTTAGTGGTACTAGTATCCTTCTAAAAGCATATTCATTATCCAATCTTAATGGATTAGTTCAAAGACAGGCTAAACTAGAAACTCCTGCTTTCAGAAGCAAATGGTGGCTGTAACTAAATTAACCTGTGTAAGAAACATAAACAGCAACAGATCACCAGATGATGATACTGTCCAGTGTAATCTTTCTGTAGATAAAAATTTTTTTAAAATTATGAAATTATAAAATGCAAAACTTCTGAAGTTTAATTCATGTAAGAGGACCTTGCCTTTTAAAATAAGCATTGGAGAAATGGACTTGAAAATATAAAAATAAAAACAAAAATGACATGAACTCTAAGTTCTCGATGAATTTCCTCATGATATGCAGCTAATCTTCATTGCCTATAAATTTGATCACACATCTTGCCCATTTATAAATTCCAGTCTTTTTACACTGATTTCTCCCTAATTAATTGAAATTTATTTCATGCTTTTCTTTGTTTATTTGTTAGATTTGGTTTCAAAATCCCAACAGAGCAATTGGGGAAATAGACTAATTCCTCACAGGTAAAATATGTGGCTTTTATACTAAGAGTTTATTTGAGATGTTTCCTGTTTCTTAAAGTAGGATTGTATTGCTATAAACTTCCCTCTTAGAAATGCTTTTCCAGCATCCTATAGGTTTTGGGTCGCCCTGTCTCCATTATAATTTGTTTCTAGGTATTTTTTTGATTTCTCTTTGATTTCTTCAGTGATCACTTGGTTATTAGGTAGTGTATTGTTTAGCCTCTATGTGTTTGTATTTTTTATAGATCTTTTCCTCTAATTGATATCTAGTCTCATAGCATTGTGGTCGGAAAACATACTTGATACGATTTCAATTTTCTTAAACTTACCAAGGATTGATTTGTGACCCAACCTTGCACCTAAAGCAATTAGAGAAAGAAGAACAAAAAACCCCAAAGTTAGCAGAAGGAAAGAAATCATAAACATCAGATCAGAAATAAATGAAAAAGAAATGAAGGAAACAATAACAAAGATCAATAAAACTAAAAGCTGATTCTTTGAGAAGATGAACAAAATTGATAAACCATTAGCCAGACTCATTCAAGAAAAAAAAGGAGAAGACTCAAATCAATAGAAATAGAAATGAAAGAGAAGTAACAACTGACACTGCAGAAATACAAAGGATCATGAGAGATTACTAGAAGCAACTCTATGCCAATAAAATGGACAACCTGGAAGAAATGGACAAATTCTTAGAAATGCACAACCTGCCAAGACTGAATCAGGAAGAAATAGAAAATATGAAAAGACTAATCACAAGCATGGAAATTGAGACTGTGATTAAAAATCTTCCAACAACCAAAACCCCAGGACCAGATGGCTTCACAGGCAAATTCTATCAAACATTTAGAGAAGAGGTAACACTGATCCTTCTCAAACTCTTCCAAAATATAACAGATGGAGGAACACTCCCAAACTCATTCTAGAAGGCCACCATCACCCTGATACAAAACGAGACAAAGATGTCACAAAGAAAGAAAACTACAGGCCAATATCACTGATGAACATAGATGCAAAAATCCTCAACAAAATACTAGCAAGCAGAATTCAACAGTACATTAAAAGTATCATACACCATGATCAAGTGGCGTTGACCCCTGGAATGCAGGGATTCTTTAATATAAGCAAATCAATCAGTGTGATACACCTACACCATATTAACAAATTAAAGGATAAAAACAATATGATCAAAATTCAAACTATGTTCAAACTATGTTCAAAATATGAACAAAATTCAACACTGATTTATGGTAAGAGCTCTCCAGAAAGTAGGTATAGAGGGGAACTGCCTCAACATTATAAAGGCCATATATGACAAACCCACAGCCAACATCGCCCTCAATAGTGAAAAATTGAAACCATTTCACTTAGATCAGAAGCAAGACAAGGTGGCCCACTCTCACCACTCTTATTCAACATAGTTTTGGAAGTTTTAGCCACAGCAATCAGAGAAGGAAAAGAAATAAAAGGAATCCAAATTGGTAAAGAAGCAAAGATGTCACTGTTGGCAGATGACAT
The DNA here is from genome assembly GCF_000442215.2 of Lipotes vexillifer. Taxonomy (NCBI): domain Eukaryota; kingdom Metazoa; phylum Chordata; class Mammalia; order Artiodactyla; family Lipotidae; genus Lipotes; species Lipotes vexillifer. Next base: position 3,994,079 of record NW_006775074.1, read on the forward strand.
GATACTATACATAAAGAATCCCAAAGATGCAACCAGAAAACTACTAGAGCTCATCAGTTAATTTGGTAAAGTAGCAGGATACAAAAGTAATGCACAGAAATCTCTGGCATTCCTATACACTAATGATGAAAAATCTGAAAGTTGTTAAGAAAACACTCCCATTTACCACTGCAACAAGAAGAATCAAATATCTAGGAATAAACCTACCTAAGGAGACAAAAGACCTGTATGCAGAAAATGATGACACTGATGAAAGAAATTAAAGATGATACAGATAGATGGAGAGATATCCCATGTTCTTGGATTGGAATAATTGACATTGTGAAAATGACTCTACTACCCAAAGCAAATGACAGATTCAATGAAATCCCTATCAAACTACCACTGGCATTTTTCACAGAACTAGAACAAATAATTTCACAATTTGTATGGAAGCTCAAAAGGCCCCGAATAGCCAAAACAATCTTGAGAATGAAAAATAGAGCTGGAAGAATCAGGCTCCCTGACTTCAGACTATACTACAAAGCTACAGTAATCAAGACAGTATTGTACTGGCACAAAAACAACAATATAGATCAATGGAACAGGAAAGAAAGCCCAGAGAAAAACACATGCACATATGGTCACCTTATCTTTTATAAAGGAGGCAAGAATATACAGTGGAGAAAAGACAGTCTCTTGAATAAGTGGTGCTAGGAAAACTGGACAGGTACATGTAAAAGTATGAAATTAGAACACTCCCTAACAGCATACACAAAAATTAACTCAAAATGGATTAGAGATCTAAATGTAAGGTCAGAAACTATCAAACTCTTAGAGGAAAACATAGGCACAACACTCTATGACATAAATAACAGCAAGATCCTTTTTGACCGACCTCCTAGAGAAATGAAAATAAAAACAAAAATAAACAAATGGGACCTAATGAAAGTTCAAAGCTTTTACACAGCAAAGGGAACCATAAACAAGACCAAAAGACAACCCTCAGAATGGGAAAAAAATATTTTCAAATGAAGCAACTGACAAAGGATTAATCTTTCAAATTTACAAGCAGCTCATGCAGCTCAATAATAATAATAAAAAAGAAACAACCCAATCCAAAAATGGGCAGAAGACCTAAATAGACATTTGTCCAAAGAAGGTATACAGATTTCCAACAAATACATGAAAGAATGCTCAAAATCATTAATCATTAGAGAAATACAAATCAAAACTGCAATGAGATATCATCTCACACCGGTCAGAATGGCCATTATCAAAAAATCTAGAAACAATAAATTCTGGAGAGGGTGTTGAGAAAAGGGAACAATCTTGCACTGCTGGTGGGAATGTAAATTGATACAGCCATTATGGAAAACAGTATGGAGGTTCCTTAAAAAACTAAAAATAGAATTACCATGTGACCCAGCAATCCCACACCTGGGCATATACCCTTAGAAAACCATAATTCAAAAAGAGTCATGTACCAAAATGTTCATTGCAGCTCTATTTACAATAGCCAGGAGATGGAAGCCACCTAAGTGTCCATCACCGGATGAATGGATTAAAAAAGATGTGGCACATATATACAATGGAATATTACTCAGCCATAAAAAGGAATGAAATTGATTTATTTGTAGTGAGGTGGATGGACCTAGAGTCTGTCATACAGAGTGAAGTAAGTCAGAAAGAGAAAAACAAATACCGTATGCTAACACATATATATGGAATCTATGGACAAAAAAAAAAAGTCATGAAGAACCTAAGGGTAACTCGGGAATAAAGACACAGATCTACTAGAGAATGGACTTGAGGATATTGGGAGGAGGAAGTTTAAGCTGTGACAAAGTGAGAGAGTGGCATGGACATATGTACACACTACCAAACATAAAATAGATAGCTAATGGGAAACAGCCGCATAGCACAGGGAGAGCAGCTCAGTGCTTTGTGACCACCTAGAGGCGTGGGATAGGGAGGGTGGGTGGGAGGAAGATACGAGAGGGAAGAGATATGGGAACATGTGTATATGTATAACTGATTCACTTTGTTATAAAGCAGAAACTAACACACTATTGTAAAGCAATTATACTCCATTAAAAATGTTAAAAAAAATACTGAGAGTTTTAAGTAACTAAAAATCTGGAATGAGAAATTTTGTCACTACAAGCTGATGAAAGTCATAAAATATTTAATCCCAGTTACTCCATTGTAATACTCTTTACACAGTAAAAATGAATTCCTTTCATTATAAAATTTAGCAAACTGAAAACAACATTATATGATCGACACATTGTGTGACTCTGAGGAATGAAGAAAAGAAACAAGGGCATTTTGGCTATTGATGTGTATCTGCTCTGAGGAAAGAAAATTAAAGCAATGTTTAGAAGTTGAAATTCTTATTTAATTGTTTAAATTCTGAGTAAGTCTTTTAGGTCAAGTATTAACTAATGATGAAAGAAATATAACACTAAAAACGTGACATAAATTTCTTTATTTCCAAGTAGAACATAGTGAAATCTCCCTCTTTCTCTCTCCTCTCTCTCTCAATATCTATATATAGAGGTATAAATATAGACATAGATATAGATATAGATATAGATATAGACATAGATATAGATCTATCTACAGCTGAGAAACTGTTCCACAATTTTTTGGACTCAAAACTACCCAATAATTATATAAATATTAAAAATGTCAATGATATCCTTACGTTGGTTTAGGTTACTGAAATGTTTATGAGAAAATGGGGTTTCTTCTCCATTAGTTTGCCTCCTTCTGTCAGTGGGACTTAATGTTGGTAAGGTTAAAGGCACCACTTTGTATCACAGGCTAGGTGTAATGGCTCTTTTATGTAAGCAAAGCAGAGCAGAGTTGGTAGTTCAGCTCCTTAGTATGCCCCCTGTTTTAAAGAAATTTACGATTTGTGGGGAAAAAATGATTTCTTGTGTCTTGCTTTTGCTGCAAGGCCATCATTCATCTTATTAAAATGTGTATATAATAATGCAAGATGTGATTGAATGTCACTCACTTCAATCCCATTGATCACATAGTGTCTGTTGGTTCCAGTATAATTTGTCAAGGTAAGACATGCTAAAGATGGAAGCAAATGAGCTCAGTCATCTCACAATTCCCAAGAACAGAAACTGCTTTTTAAAAAATTTCTGCACATGTTATTGCTCCTTGTAGTTTTGAGTTGAGTCCTCAATTAACAATCTGTTGAGTTTGTTATTATATCTGAAAGTCCCATGTGACATAGGCATGAAAGAACCCCCAACTGGACTACCATATAACAATAAAAATGAAAACAAAATATTATTAGCTAGCTTTATCTTAATACATATTTTATGGGGCATTTAAAAATATGTAAATGTATGTAATCTGCAATCATGAATTTGACATTTTGTTCTTGTTTTGTTCTTGCTTTATGAATAAACATTATAACTGCTTCTTTATTTACTCTCCAACAGTAGTTTTCATTGCTAGGTACTGATACCAAACAATATATGAAATTTTACTTTAGAAAAATTGTATTTATGAACAGAGGATAGGGAGGGAAAATAAGAAACATAGAGCATGATGACAAAGACCTTAGAAGCATAAAGGCTTGAATTGCAATTACAGGACATTCTATATTGCACCAAAATGTTGGTTTTCTTTTTAAGGTTTCTGATAACTCTGAGTATCAGGAGGAGTTTTTTCCAAATTACTGTGGAGACAGAGAGGAAAGGATTCTGCTAGAAAGAGTGGCTATTTTAGAACACTAAATCTGTAAGTCTTAGGAATCTACTTAGATGTATGTTTCAGGGACACAGTATAGGGCTCTAGTGAGTTTGGAGTGAGAATCCTTCAATTGATAGTGAGGTCTTTAGGCACTGAGCTTGAAAGCAGGGCCAGGAACACTTAGATCTCAAAAAGGCTCAAAAAAGAAAGTCATGATGTTTTCAAATACAGTGATTGATTCTAATTAAAACTTTGGGCTACCAAGGGAGCTTTTCACCCGGCTCTGAATAAGCACTAATGTTCAAATGCATTAAACTTTGAGGGACTAAAAGACTAAGTAGACCATTTATGTGGAACTCTCACCCATTTTGAAGAAGTCCAACCAGAGATATACTTGGTGGAGACCTTGATGGGTATTTTAATGAATGTGAAAGGAAGTTTAGCTTAGAAGAAAGAAGGAAAAAACTTTTTTTTCCCTTTACACATTTTATTTTGGTGCTGAATCTATTTTAAACCTCTTCAATTAAAATAATCTTGCAGTTTATTTGGTAACATATGTGTATTAAATATAATTGCACGTTCATTTTGTGCATTTGTTCCATTATTTTCTTAGGAAAAATCTCTAAAAAGTAAAATGGCTGGATGAATGTGTTCATATATATTAAGACTTGAAGTGACTTAGTTGACCTCTATGAAGGTTACACCACTCCACAAAGACTTACTTTTAACTTTAAATTTATTCCTACATTTAAGAATTTGCGATTTAAAATTTTTCTCTCTTGGAATCCCCTGAATTAACACTTGTCCTTTCCTTCATGTATTCTTTCCCCATTCACTCCCTAACTCAGTGATAGAACCTAATGTTTGCTTCAAATTATTACAGCTTGGGAGTTTGGGGAGAGATAAAGAAGGTAAGGGTTGACTATGACACCTAAGCATGCAACTGAGCAAGACAAAGTAGCTTGAAAGGGAAGACCCTTGAATGCACCAGGGGAAGCATAGGCTGTAGCTATCACTGGTAAAAGCCCTGGGTGAGAAGATAGTGCCCCTCTTATCAAGAACCAATTCCTTTCCATCTTCCCTGGATTACAGCCACCAGCTTGTGTTTACCTAAGATAGACAGGTATTTCTCCAGCAAAGATGGATTTATTCAGGATCAGCTGAGTTGCAATTCAGGATCTGCAACCTTGGTGAGCCACGTTTAAGTTCCTACACAGCAAACCGTGTGTCTGACAGGGTCTTGGTTCTTGGGCCAGGTGTGAGGGCTGAGCCTCTGAGGTGTGAAAGCAGAGTTCAGGACACTGGAACACCAGAGACCTCCCAGCCCTATGTAATATCAATCAGCAAGAGCTCTCCCAGAGATCACCATTTCAAAGCTAAGACCCAGCTCCACTCAATGACCAGCAACATACAGTGTAGGACATGCCATGACAAACAACTAACAAGACAGGAGCACAAACCTATGCATTAGCAGACAGACCACCTAAAAGAATAAGTTCACAGACACCTCAAAGCACACCACCAGACATGGTCCTCCCCACTAGAAAGACAAGATCCAGGCTCTTCCACTAGAACAAAGGCACCAATCCCTTCCACCAGGAAGCCTACACAACCCACTGCACTAACTTTAGCCACTGGGGGCAAACACCAAAAACAACAGGAAATACGAATCTGCAGCCTGCAAAAAGGAGACCCAAAACACAGTAAGTTAAGCAAATGAGAAGACAGAGAACTATGTAGCAGATGAAGGAGCAAGGTAAAAACCTATCAGAACAAACAAATGAAGAGGAAATAGGAAGTCTACATGAAAAAGAATTCAGAGTAATGATAGTAAAGATGATTCAAAATTTTGGAAATAGACGAGAAAATACGAAAAACGTTTAAAAAGGACCTAGAAGAGCAAAAAAAAAAGATGAAAAACACAATAAATGAAATTAAAAATTCTCTAGAAGGAATCAATAGCAGAATAACTGAGACAGAAGAACGGATAGGTGACCTGGAAAATAAAATAGTGGAAAAAACTATCACAAAGGAGAATAAAAAAAAGAATGAAAAGAATTTCAGACAGTCTCAGAGAACTCTGGGACACCAGTAAACACAACATTTGAAATACAGGGGTTGCAGAAGAAGAAGAGAAAAAGAAGAATGAGAAAATATTTGAAGAGATTATAGTTGAAAAATCCACGAGGATGGGAAAGGAAATAGTCAGTCAATTCCAGGAAGTGCAGAGAGTCCCATACAGAATAAAGCTAAGCAGAAACATGCCAAGACACATAGTAAACAACCTATCAAAAATTAAATACAAAGAAAACATATTAAAAGCAGCAAGGGATGAAGTTGGTAAAGTAGTAGGATACAAAAGTAATAAACAGAAATTGTTTGCATTCCTATAAACAAATGATGAAAATCTTAAAGAGAAATTAAGGAAGCATTCCCATTTATCATTGCAACAAAAAGAACAAAATACTTAGGAATAAACTTACCTGAGAAGAGAAAAGACCGGTATGCAGAAAACTATAAGACACTGATGAAAGAAATTAAAGACGATACAAACAGAGAGATATACCATGTCCTTGGGTTGGAAGAATCAACATTGTGAAAGTGACTATAATACCCAAAGCAATCTACAGATTCAATGCAATCCCTATCAAACTACCAACAGCATTTTTCACAAAACCAGAACAAAAAAATCCACAATTTGTATGGAAATACAAAAGACACTGAAAGGCAAAGCAATCTTGAGAAAGAAATATGAAGCTGAAGGAACCATGCTCCAAGACATCAGACTAAGCTAGAGAGCTACAGTAATCAAGAGAGTATATTACTGGCAGAAAAACAGAAATATAGACCAAAGGAACAGGATAGAAAGCCCAGAGATAAACCCACACACATATGTTCATCTTATCTTTGATAAAGGAGGTGAGAATATACAATGGAGAAAAGACACCCTCTTCAATGAGTGGTGCTGGGAAAAGTGAACAGCTACATAGAAAAGAATGAAAGTAGAACACTCCCTAACACCATACAAAATAATAAATTCAAAATGGATTAAACACTTAAATGGAAGTCCAGACAGTATAAAACTCTTAGAGTAAAATACAGGTAGAACACTCTATGTCATAAATCACAGCAAGATCCTTTTTAACCCACCTCCTAGAGAAATGGAAATAAAAACAAAAATAAACAAATGAGGGCTTCCCTGGTGGTGCAGTGGTTGAGAGTTCCCAGGCCGATGCAGGGGACACAGGTTCATGCTCCAGTCTGGGAAGATCCCACATGCCACGGAGCGGCTGGGCCCGTGAGCCATGACCACTGAGCCTGCGCACCCGGAGCCTGTGCTCCACAACGGGAGAGGCCACAGAAGTGAGGGGCCTGTGTACCACAAAAATAAATAAATAAATAAATAAATAAATAAATAAATGATACCTAATGAAACTTAAAAGCTTTTGCACAGCAAAGGAAACCATAAACAAGACGAAAAGAAAATCCTCAGAATGTGAGGAAATATTTGCAAATGAAGCAACTGACAAAGATTAATCTCTGAAATTTACAAGCAGCTCATACAGCTCAATATCAAAAAAACAAAAAACCCAATCTAAAAATGCACAGAAAACCTTAAGAGACATTTCTCCAAAGAAGATATACAGATTGCCAACAAACACAGGAAAGAATGATCAACATCATTAATCATTAGAGAAATGCAAATCAAAACTACAATTCAATATCACCTCACACCGGACAGAATAGCCATCTTCAAAAAATCTACAAACAATAAGTGCTGGAGAGGGTGTGGAGTAAAGGGAGCGCTCTTGCACTGTTTTTGGGAATGTAAATTGATACAGCCACGATGGAGAACAGTATGGAGGTTCCTTAAAAAACTAAAAATAGAACTCCCACACAACCCAGCAATCCCACTACTGAGCATATACCCTGAGAAAACCATAATTCCAAAAAAGTCATGTATCACAGTGTTCATTGCAGCACTATTTACAATAGCCAGGATATGGGTGCAACCTGTGTCCACTGCCAGATGAATGGATAAAGATGTGGCACATATGTACAATGGAATATAACTCAGCAATAAAAAGAAACGAAATTGAGTTATTTGTAGTGAGGTGGTTGGACGTAGACTCTGTCATACAGAGTGAAGTAAGTCAAAAAGAGAAAAACAAATACCATATGCTAAAACATATATATGTACTCTAAAAAAAAAAAAGTTCTGAAGAACAAAGGGGTGGGATAGGAATAAAGACGCAGACTTAGTTAATGAACTTGAAGACATGAGGAGCAGGAAAATTAAGGTGAGACGAAGTGACAGAGTGGAATTTACATATATACACTACCAAATGTAAAAGAGATGCCTAGTGGGAAGCTGCTACACAGCACAGGGAGATCAACAAGTATCTTCTGACCATTTACATGGGTTGGATAGGGAGGGTGGGAGGAGGCACAAGAGGGAGGGTATGGGGATATGTGTATACGTAGAGCTGATTCACTTTGTTATACAGCAGAAACTAACACAATAATGTAAAGCAGTTGCACTCCAATAAAGATGTAAAAAAAAGAAAATACCCCAAAAAACCAAAACAAAATAAAACAAAAAAGAAACAAGGGAAAAGCAACAAATATCATACAAAGGAACCCCCACAAGGTTAACAGCTGATCTTTCAGCAGAAACTCTGCAAGCCAGAGGTAGTGGAAGGATATAGTTAAAGTGATGAAAGGGAAAAACCTACAACCAAGATTACCATAGCCAGCAAGGATCTCATTCAGATTCAAAGGAGAAATTAAAATCTTTACAGACAAGCAAAAGCTAAGAGAATTCAGCACAAACAAACTAGTTTACAACAATTGCTAAAAGAACTTCTGTAGGCAGGAAACACAAGAGAGGAAAAGACCCACAATAACAAACTCCAAACAATTAAGAACATGGCAATAGGAACATACATATCAATAATTACCTTAAATGTAAATGGATTAAATGCTCTAACCAAAAGACATAGACTGACTGAATGGATACAAAAACAAAACCATTATATGTGTTGTCTACAAGACAGCCACTTCAGACCTAGGGACACATACAGACTGAAAGTGGTGGGCTGGAAGAAGATATTCCATGCAAATGGAAATCAAAAGAAAGCTGGAGTAGCAATTCGCTTATCACACAAAATAGACTTTAAAATAAAGACTATTACAAGAGAAAATGAAAGACACTATATGATGATAAAGGGATCAATCCAAGTAGAAGATATAATGATTGTAAATATTTATTCAACCAATATAGGAACAACTCAATACCTAAGGCAAATTCTAACAGGCATAAAAGGGGAAATCGACAGTAACAAAATCATAGTAGGGGACTTTAACACCCCACTTTCACCAATGGACAGATCATCCAAAATGAAAATAAATAAGGAACAACAAGTTTTAAATGACACATTAAACAAGATGGGCTTAACCGGTATTTATAAGACATTCCATCCAAACACAAGAGAACACACTTTATTTTCAAATGCTCATGGAACATTCTCTAGGATAGATCACATCTTGGATCACAAATCAAGCCTTGGTAAATTTTACAAAACTGAAATCGTATCAAGTATCTTTTCCAACCACAACACTATGAGACTAGATATCAATTACAGGAAAAAATCTGTAAAAAATACAAACACATGGAGCTAAATAATTTTCTACTTAATAACCAAGAGATCACTGAAGAAATTAAAGAGGAAATCATAAAATACTTAGAAAAAAATGCCAATGAAAGCATGATGTCACAAAACCTATGGGATGCAGCCAAAGCAGTTGTAAGAGGGAAATTTATAGCAATGCAATCCACCACAAGAAACAAGAAACATCTCAAATAAATAACCTAATCTTACACCTAAGGTAACTAGAGAAAGAAGAACAAAACCCCCCAAATTTAGCCAAAGGAAAGTAATTATAAAGATCAGATCAGAAATAAATTAAAAACAAATGAAGGAAATAACAGCAAAGATCAATAAAACTAAAAACTGATTCTTTCAGAAGGTAAGCAAAATTGATTAACCATTAGTCAGACTCAACAAAAAAATAAAAGGAGAAGACTCATATCAACATAATTAGAAATGAAAAGCAGAAGTAACAACTGACACTGCAGAAATACAAAGGATCACGAGAGATTACTACAAAAAACTATGCCAATAAATAGGACAACCTGCAAGAAGTGGACAATTTCTGAGAAAAGCACAACCTTCTGAGACTGAACCAAGAAGAAATAGAAAATTTAACAGGTCAATCAGAAGTGCTGAAATTGAAGCTGTGATTTAAAAGTTTCCAACAAAAAAAGCCCAGGACTAGATGGCTTCAGAGCCAAATTCTATCAAACATTTAGAGAAGAGCTAACACCTATCATTCTCAAACTCTTCCAAAATATAGCAGAGGGAGGAATACTCCCCAACTCATCCTACGAGTCTGCCATCTCCATGACACTGAAACCAAACAATGTCACAAAAAAAGAAAACTACAGCCCAATATCACTGATGAACATAGATGCAAAAATCCTCAACAAAATACTAGCAAGCAGAATTCAACAGAACATTAAAAGTATCGTACACCATGATCAAGTGGGGTTGACCCCTGGAATGCAAGGATTCTTCAATATATGCAAATCAATCAGTGTGATACACCTACACCATATTAACAAATTGAAGAATAAAAACAATATGATCATCTAAATAGATGAAGAAAAAGCTTTTGACAAAATTCAACACCAATTTATGATAAGAACTCTTCAGAAAGTAGGCATAGAGGGGAACTGCCTCAACATAATAAAGGCCATATATGACAAACCCACAGCCAACATCATCCTCAATGGTGAAAAACTGAAACCATTTCCACTTAGATCAGGAACAAAACAAGGTTGCCCACTCTCACCACTATTATTCAACATAATTTGGAAGTTTTGACCACAGCAATCAGAGACCAGAAAAGAAATAAAAGAATCCAAATTAGAAAAGAAAAAGTAAAGCTCTCACTATTGGCAGATGAAATGATACTATACTAGAGAATCCTAGTGTCACCAGAAAACTACTAGAGCTAAGCAATGAATTTGGTAAAGTAGCAGGATACAAAATTAATGCACAGAAATCTCTTGCATTCCTATACACTAATGATGAAAATCTGAAAGCAAAATTAAGGAAACACTCCCATTTAGCATTAGCAACAAAAAGAATAAAATACCTAGGAATAAACCCACCTAAGGAGAAAAAAGACCTATATGCAGAAAACCTTAAGACACTGATGAAAGCAATTAAAGATGCTATAAACAGATGGAGAGATATATGATGTTCATGGGTTGGAAGAATCAACATTGTGAAAATGACTATAGTACCCATAGCAATGTACAGATTCAATGCAATCCCTATCAAACTATCAATGGCATTTTTCACAGTAGTAGACCAAAAAATTTCATAATTTGTATAGAAACACAAAAGACCCCTAATAGCCAAAACAATCTTGAGAAAGAAAAATGGAGCTGGAGGAATCAGGCTCCCTGTGTTCAGACTATACTTCAAAGCTACAGTAATCAAGACAGTGTGGTACTGGTGCAAAAACAGAAATATAGGTTAGTGGAACAGGATAGAAATCCCAAAGATAAACCCACACACGTATGGTCACCTTATGTTTGATAAAGGAGGCAAGAATATAAATGGAGTAAAGACAGCCTCTTCAATATGTGGTGTTGGGAAAACTGGACAGCTACATGTAAAAGAATGAATTTAGAACACTCCTAATACCATACAAAAAAATAAACTCATAATAGATTAAAGACCTAAATGTAAGGCCAGATACTATAAAACTCTTAGAGGAAAACATAGGCAGAAAACTTTATGACATAAATCACAGCAAGATCCATTTTGACCCACCTCCGACAGTAATGGAAATAAAACAAAAATAAACAAATGGGAGCTAATGAAACTTAAAAGCTTTTGCACAGCAAAGGAAACCATAAACAAGACAAAAAGACAACCTTCAGAATGAGAGAAAATACTTGCTAATGAAACAACTGACATAGATTAATCTTCAAAATATATAAGCAGCTCATACTGCTCAATACCAATAAAACAAACACCCCAATCCAAAATTGGGCTGAAGATCTAAATAGACATTTCTCCAAAGGAGATATACAGCTTGCCAACAAACACATGAAAAGATGCTCAACATCACCAATCATTAGAGAAATGCAAAACAATACCACAATGAGGTATCATCTCACGCTGGTCAGAATGGTCATCATCAAAAAATCTACAAACAATAAATGCTGGAGAGGGTGTGAAGTAAAGGGAACCCTCTTGCCCTGTTGCTGGGAATGTAAATTAATACAGCCACTATGGAGAACAGTATGGAAGTTCCTTAAAGAACTAAAAATAGAATACCATATGACCCAGCAATCCCACTGCTGGGCATATACCTTGAGAAAACCATAATTCAAAAAGTGTCATGTACCACAATATTCACTGCAGCACTATTTACAAGAGACAGGACATTGAAGCAACCTAAGTGTTCATTGACAGATGAATGGATAGAGAAGATGTGTCACATATATACAATGGAATATTACTCAGTCATAAAAGGAAAAGAAATTGAGTTATTTGTAGTGAGGTGGATGGACTTGGAGTCTGTCTTACCGAGTGAAGTAAGTCAGAAAGAGAAAAACAAATACCGTATGCTAACACATATATATGGAATCCAAAATAAATAAATAAATAAATAAAATGGTTCTGAAGAACCTAGGGGCAGGAAAGGAATAAAGACTCAAAGGTAGAGAATGGAGTTGAGGATACTGGGAAGGGAAGGGTTAAGGTGGTATGAAGTGAGAGAGTAGCACTGACATATATACACTACCAAATGTAAAATAGATAGCTAGTAGAAAGCACCTGCATCACACAGGGTGATCAGCCTGGTGCTCTGTGACCACCTAGAGGGGTGGGATAGGGAATTTGGGAGGGAGATGCAAGAGGGAGGGGATATGGGTATATATCTATACGTATAGCTGATTCACGTTTTTATACAGCAGCAGCTAACAGAACCTGTAAATCAATTATTCTCCAATAAAGAGGTTAAAAATAAGTCATGTTTTTTTATATTTAGGATTAAAGGGTAATTTGTAATCAGCATGTGATGTAAACTCAGAAGACTGATTTAATAACTAGCTTCTGTGCTTCATTGTGTGTCACTTGAAATTTTTGAGGTTCTAATTAATCATTTTAAAAGTGGAAGAAAACAGTAACTACTTGAAAAGATAAGCAAATATGCAAGTGTTTTGTAAACCAAAAAGCTGTTTACAAAAAAATGATTGGGATTTGGCTTTACAAACGCAAGATGAAATTCTTTAAACCCTCTACCATTTATATTTATTCAAATTGATAGTGGAAGTCATATTAATCTGAGCAAATATTTAGCTTCAGCCATGGTGTTTTCTAGTATAGGATTGATGTTATAAATGCATGCCTTTTTTCCTCCCTCCTTTTTTCCCTCTGTTGAAAGAGTTTATCTAAAAGACATGACTGCAGCTGGACCCAGGCAATCCGATGCTCTTCACTGACTCCCTGTCTTTGAAATGTACCCCTGCCCACTGTTCTCGAACTAGGAACTACTTTAAGGACACAGTCTTAAGAGAGCAATGTGTTGTTGAAACCATCAAGACTGAATATGTGACTGAACTTTGTTAATGCCTCATATAAGATTCTGGGGAGCTTGTACAGATATCTACTCATCTTAAGACCACCCAAGACAAGCTTCATGTAAGTTCCCTTGCTTATTAAATTGTCCACCTACCAGTCTGGAGTGATCTGCCTCTTTCTTCTGTCCTTCCTTGCTCTCTTTGTAGGGGATCTAGTTTTAGATCTCCCCCAGTGAACTTGACAGGTTATGAATAGCACCCTCCCTAAGTTACTCCTTTCTTTCATTCCTTCTTCTTTCTTCTTTTACATTTTCTTTATGCATTTGATAAACACACCATTTAGTTACTTAATAAACAAAACACTCACTTGTTTAAAAAATTCAGAAAGCATGAGAAAATACATTGTGAAAATTCTCCTCACTGCAGGGATCAGCCACTCAGAAAATAATTTCTCACATATTCTCTCCTCTCTCTAGACACACACACACACACACACACACACACACATCTCATTTTTATTAAAAAAAAAAACTACTGGAGGTTAAATTCACCATTCTTCACTTTTGTTTATTCACTTAAAATGCATTTTGAAAGTTGTCCCATATGGGCTTATACATTTGTTTGTACAGCTGTACAATTGTACACTATGACTACACCATAAATTATTGAAGTAGCTTCCTATTGATGGACATTTTCATTGTTTCCCAATTTTTTATTTTACAACAATATTCTATTGTCATTTCACACATGTGATTACCACTAAAGGACAAATATCTATAATTGGAATTGGTAATTCAAAGAGCGAATGCATTTGTAACTTATAAGTGCTGTCAAATTTCCCTTTATAGATTTTGTACCAGTTTATATTCCCATGAGAAATTCATGAGAGTACCTTTATCCTAACATGACCCTCACAATGTTTCAAGACCTGTTTGATCAATTAGATAAGTTAAGAAAAATTGTGTCATTGTTTAAAATTTGGATTTCTTTTATTATGAGAAGGGTTGATCATCTTTCCAATTGTTTAAGGGCCCTTTAAATTTATTTTTTGTTAATTATCTTTATATACTTTTCCTGTCTTTTTGTTATTTCATTATTTATGAATATTTTAATGGGTATTTGCTCACATATGGGTACACATATCTGCTTTTCTATGTAAGGAATTGCAGTTTTTTCCTGTGTTTGTTTGTGTTTGGATTTTTAAAGTTGCCTTTTGTCATGTCTTTTTACATTATTATGAACTCAGATTACAAATCTTCCAATGTGTTATTTTGAGAACACATGTCATGTCACATTAAACAGATCATCCTCAACTTGAGATTATTCAATTACTCTATAGCATTATTTTCTAATACTGTTATAGATTACCTGCTAAGTTTCAATATATGTTCCAGTATGAATTTATTTTATGTATTTTAAAATTAATTACTTTATTTTTTCATTTTTCAGACAGTTTCCAAGTTGTACAAACATTTTATTAAATATGAGTCTTATCAAATTATCTGTTTTATTATCTTTGTCATACACTAATTTGATAATATACTTTAGCTTATATCAGGACTTCCCATTCAGTTGCATAGATGTGGCTATCCATGTACTAACATCATAATTATAGATATATTAACTTTATAATAATATTTTTTAAATTATTGTACATAGTCCCCCTTTATTACTACTAGTCTCTGGGCTATATTGTTTTTAGTTGAAATGTTGTGTTGAACGTGTGAATAACTTCAAATTTCCTAGGTAATGAAAAATTGTACATGAAAGTGGTTGTAACAACTTAATTTCCAAACAGTCATGTATGAGAAGTCCCATCACTTAAAAACCTCTCCAGGGACTTCCCTGGAGGTCCAGTGGTTAAGACTCTGCACTTCCAATGCAGAGGGCACGGATTCAATCCCTGGTCAGGGAACTAAGATCCCACATGTAGTGCTGTGCTGCCAAATAAATAAATAAATAAATAAAAATATAAACCTCTCCAATAATTGGAACTGATCAGATTCTTAATTTTTCCAATAAATTAGTGATATAATGATATTTCATTGTTGTTTCAGTTGGTCTTTCCTTGATTACTGAAAAACTTGAGTTCTTATTAATATCAGTTATGAATATAGCTTTTGGTGAAATATCTGTTTAAAAGTTTCTCACATTTTTCTAATGGGTTGTTTGTCTCTAAATTATTGATTTGTAAAAGTTCTTCTGGTGACTAATTTTTTTGTCAATTACAGGTATTCCAAATCATATCTCTTACTATATGCATTTTTTTACTTTATGTATAGTTTTTTTAATGAGCAAAAGTTCTTAATGTAAGTGTAGTTTAATGAACTGCATAAATACGGTTAGTACTTTCCATATTTTTTAAGAATATATTCCATATCTGACAATATAATGATATTTTACTAAGTTATCCTAAAAACTTCATGTATTTGTCCTTAACATTTCAAACTTTCATCATCAAAGAATTAGTTTTCTATATAGTGTAAGATAAAGGTTAAATCTTATTTTATCCCAAATGGATATTTAATTTTCTATCATCACTTATTGAAAATCCTATTGTTTCCCATTCATCTAAAAAAAGCATATCTCTAATATGTCAAATATTGATATATGTGTGGGTTATTTTTTTTTTATTTTTATTTTTGTGGTACGTGGGTCTCTCACTGTTGTGGCCTCTCCCATTGTGGAGCACAGGCTGCGGACACACAGGCTCGGTGGCCATGGCTCACGGGCCCAGCTGCTCTATGGCATGTGGGATCTTCCCAGACTGGGGCATGAACCTGTGTTCCCTGCATCAGCAGGTGGACTCTCAACGACTGTGCCACCAGGGAAGCCCTGAGTTAATTTTTTGATCCTGTATTCTGATATATCAGCCTTTTTGTCTATCTCTAGAAAATAATTTCTTTGGATTTATAACAATTCTTGGTACCAGGCACAGTGACCTTCCCAACTTTTCTTTTTCAACATGGCATTGAAACTTTGTATTTTTATATAAATTTATAACAGCTTGCCCATTTACACACACACACACATGCACACACACACACAATCATGTGTACACAAACCCTGCTGATATTTTAATTAGAATTGCATTAAATATACAGAAAAATTTGGTGAAATTAAAATCTTTCTTATAAAGTCTTTTAAGCTATAAAACAACATATTTATTTCCAAAAATCTCTCTTCTGTGCAAAATCACTCAGTAAAACCAAAGGGCTGTGAGGAAAATGGGTTTAGGAGAAAAACACTGTAAAACATCATCAGTGATATACAAAAATATAGGGGAAAAGCAATACCAAAATTTTACACATGCTAAGTGCTTAAAAATATATACAATGATAAATATGGTACTTTAACTTGAAAAACACTTGAGACATTAGAATTGTCACAGTGGGTTATTGTGAGGTGGTGGAAGGAAGATTATCTGAAATCAGATAGAAAGTTATAAACACTAGATATAGATGGGTGTGGATCATAGCCTACTTGATAAATTGAGGTAGATGGTAGATGTTGGAGATGTGTTTTTCTGTATTTTTGTGTGTGGTGGAAGAAAGTGGTCTAGTTTCATTCTTTTTCATGTAGCTGTCCAGTTTTCTTAACACCATTTATTGAAGAGAATGTCTTTTCCTCATTGTGTCCTTTGTCATAGACACATTGACCATATAAGCCTGTGTTTTATTCTTGGCTCTCTATTGTGTTCCACTGATCTATGAGCCTGTTTTTGTGCTAGTACCATACAGTTTTGATTACTATAGATTTGTAGTGTAGTTTGATTTCCAGAAGCATGATACCTCTAGCTTTGTTCTTCTTTCTCAAGGTTACTTCAAATATCCAAGTTCTTTTGTGGTTCCATATAAATTTTAGGATTATATGCTTTAGTTTTGTGGGGAAAAAATGCCATGGCTATTTTGATAGGGATGGAATTGAATATGTAGATTGCTTTGGGTAGTATGGAAATTTTAACAATATTAATTCTTCCAATCAATGTGCTTAGTATATTTATTTGTGTTGTCTTTAATTTTTTTCAACAGTATCTTATAACTTTCACAGTACAGGTCTTTTTACCTCCTTGGTTAAATTTATCATTTTATTCATTTTGATGCAATGTTAAATGGGGCTGTTATCTTAATTTCTCTAACTGATAGTTTGCTATTATTATATAGAAATGCAACAGGTTTCTGTATATTATTTTTTTATTCTGAAGCTTTACTGAATTCATTTATTAGTTCTAATCACTTTTGGTGGAGTTTTTACAGTTTTCTGTATATAGTATGATGTCTGCAAATAGTGACAGTTTTCTTCTTACTTTCCAATTTTGATGCCTTTTATTTCTTTCTCATGTCTGATTGCCATGGGTAGGACTTCCAATACTATTTTGAATAAAAGTGACAAGAGTGAGCATCCTTGTCTTGTTCCTGATCTCAGAGGAAAATCTTTCAGCTTTTTTCCATTGAGAATGATATTAGCTGTGGGTTTGTCATATACAAGCTTTATTATGTTGATATATATTCCCTCTATACACACTTTGTTGAATGCTTTTCTCATAAATGGATATTGGATTTTGTCAAATGCTGTTTCTGCATCTGAAATTATCATGTAATTTATTATATATTTTGTTAATATGACAGATCATGTTGATTGACATGTGAATATTGAACCATCCCTGAACCCCTGAACTAAGTCTCACTTGATCATGGTATATGATTTTTTTAAGATATTGTTGAATTTCATTTGCTAATATTTTGTTGAAGATTTTTGTATCACTGTTTTTTAATATAAAACATGTTTTATAACTCTTAACCTCATTGTCAAGTTATAAACACTTATACCTCAATATGCCTTTACAGATTTAACACGTCACCAATCTTTTCATGAAATGGTACAATAAAATTGCTCACTTCTTTACCCTTTTTATAACATTGACTATCTTGTTTCTGTCTGCTTATAGCATCTTTTTCTATTTTTATATGTTTTACTTTCATTTTAGGTTCGAAGGATTAGTTAACAAAAAGACACCACTGGTCACACAAATAGACAATTTAAACTTAACTTTAATAGAAAATCATTAAAAAGAAAGAAATAGAAATGAAAAGGGAAAGAAAAGTAAAAGCATGCATATCACCAAATTGGACCAACACCTACATCCAGACTCAGACAGCGCTGGGAAATCCTGAAAACAGCAGTCTGGAGTCCCAATTGGGAAAGGTCCCAGGCAGTGCGTCCACTCCGCGGGTGAGACTTCAAATTGCAGTTTAGGGGAATCCCACTTATAATAGCAGGTCGCTAACTGGTATCATCAATTTGCATCCAAATATGCAGCTCTGGGTTTCTTCAACAATGCTGTTTATCGCAATTTGTGTATCGTAAGAAATTTTAGACCTCCGGGAACTGGCCAGGTTCCCGAGGCTCAAGAAATTCCACGATCCACTCCCTTCTTCTTAAGTGCCACCAGACTTGCTGGCGGCAGCTCACAAGCAGGCACGTAGTCCAGGCAAGGTCACCAATCGGTTAGAGGCCTAACATCGCCTCTGAAGCCTGAACAAGACTTCTGCCATTTCAATCCTCCTAACAAAATCCTATTCACCATACAAAGTTTACTTCATATGCCATCTTTGTACAATTTCCTTAACCCACACACAGTGGCAAATATTGTGTAATCTCTATGTACTAGATATTACGCCATGTACCTTCATGTAAAAGATCACATTTCAAAACAACCATTCAAGTTAAGGATTGTTTTTTTTCTCCTTCTTCTTCCTCTTCCTCTTCTCCTGCTCCCTCTCTCCCTCCCCTCCCCCTTCTTCTTCTTCTCCCTCTCCTCCTCCTTTTCTTTTTCCTCCTCTTTTTCTTGAGTCACATTATCCTCAGAGAAATTATCTCCTTACTTAAATTTGCAAAGAGCAACACATGGTTAGGGTTGCTTTGGAACACAAAGACATCTAATTATACAATCCTGCTTTCTCCATTTGTTTGCATGCTGTCTACCTTCTGAAAATTTCTGTTTCAACTTCAGACTTTTCTGTATTATGTATAATTATGTATAATTATACATAATGTATAATTGTGTATAATTACATAATTAAATTACTGTTTTATATATCTCACAGCCATTTGTATGTATATTTTAAATTTGTTTCTTAAGGAAAAGCCTGAATTTCTCAGTATCTCTCCATATGCTCTCAATAGCCACCGGATTAAGTCATCATGTGTCATCTCTACCAACATCATCACCACTACCATCATTATTCAGCTTAATCGGTTTTATCTTTGGCATATTCAAAGTTATGTTATAACAGTGCTTAAAAGTGGCCCAGCTATGTTTGGGGATTAAATATTCTTAAACTGAATATT
This sequence comes from Lipotes vexillifer, assembly GCF_000442215.2. NCBI lineage: Eukaryota > Metazoa > Chordata > Mammalia > Artiodactyla > Lipotidae > Lipotes > Lipotes vexillifer. The sequence goes on from NW_006775074.1 coordinate 4,013,793, forward strand.
TGAATTCAATAAAATACAGAAGACTGTTATTTTCAAATTGGTAGTTTAAATATGAAGGTTTTCTACTTACAGAGGACAGCTAATATCTACATTTGAAATTTTCTTCTTTTAAAGTATGGAGAAGAAATATAAGGTCTTTGTATTTTTTTTTATTTTTTTAATTTAATTTTATTTTTTTAACATATTTATTGGAGCATAATTGCTTTACAATGGTGTGTTAGTTTATGCTTTATAACAAAGTGAATCAGTTATACATATACATATGTTCCCATATCTCTTCCCTCTTGCATCTCCCTCCCTCCCACCCGCCCTATCCCACACCTCTAGGTGGTCACAAAGCACAGAGCTGATCTCCCTGTGCTATGCGGCTGCTTCCCAATAGCTATCTATTTTACATTTGGTAGTGTATATATGTCCATGCCATTCTCTCACTTTGTCACAGCTTACCCTTCCCCCTCCCCATATTCTCAAGTCCATTCCCTAGTAGGTCTGTGTCTTTATTCCTGTCTTACCCCTAGGTTCTTCATGAACTTTTTTTTTCTTTCTTAGATTCCATATATATGTGTTAGCATACGGCATTTGTTTTTCTCTTTCTGACTTACTTCACTCTGTATGACAGACTCTAGATCTATCCACCTCACTACATACTCTCAAATGAAAAAACAGTAGATTATATCTGAAGCTCTACTGTAACGCTTGGAGTTTAAATCAGAGGAGCAGCCTGAAATGAAAATCTCAGATCACTCTGTGACTTGTCTCACAGCATCAACCTGACCTCAATGTAAATTGTTCTTTAGATGGCAGGGCAAATGAGAAACTTTTAAGGAAGTTAAGAAAACACAACTTTTACCTTGAAGAAGATTGCCCCTGGGGATACATTTAAATGTTTCGAAAGCTATACCTGTCTCCTGTTTACAGAACACAGAAAGAGATATGCCTCAGCCATTCTTGTCTCTGCTTTTAAAAGATATTACTCTGCCAGAGGGAGGACATATTTGTATATGCTGGTTTTAAGCAGGGTCAGGTCAAATTTAAGTATGTTGTAATAGCACTGTTACACACTTTATCTGACAGAGAGAAGAGAATATCTGTACAAGAAAAAAATCCCAGGGTGTTGCTCACCTGTTTGCTGCAGAACCCAGTCACTCACAAAATTGGGAAATATTTGGGCCTTACAGACAAATAGAATATAGTGTAGTATATACAACCTTAGTTGGAGAATCACATGATATTAATGACAACACAGTTAAAATAAATATCCAATGAAGTACAGGGCAATGAAAAATACTTTGCAAATGTTTATAAGGACTTATACAAAATTCGAGAAAGTAAGCTAACATTGTTATATACCAGTAATATACCAGACACTTTATATGCATTAAATTTAGTTACTATTCCCATAACACTGAGACATGATTTGACCTTTACTAATGTTGTCATTGAGAGTTACAGAATTTTTTAACTTACAAATCATAATAGTATGTCAAATACTGTTAAAATTAAAAGTGTTGGTTCTTTCTAGAATTGAAAAAAAATCTAAATATTTTTTAAAAAAGAGCTCAAAACTCTGAAAAGGATCAAATGGAATTAGGAATTAGGTTTCAGCCTAATGGGTGACCTTGAAATTCAGTTTCATTATATATATATATAATTAAGGAGAAGGTAGTTCATATATCCAATACTATTGTACAGGCATTATATATATTTATGAGAAAAGTATGACTGCTCTTACTTCATAATTGTGAGGAATAAAGCTTAGAAAGTTCATGTGACTGGGAAAGTATAGCCAGTCAGCCCTAGAGTCAGTTTTCCAAACCAGGTGTCTTAATAAAAACCACGTTATTTATATTACATTTTTCTTCCAAATTAAGGGAATCAGGATTATTTCTGATTGCTTATGCAACATAGAGAGTACAAAATGTCAGCATGATTTTAGTAGCCAAGCAGCAAACACACAGACATGTTTGGCTGCAATCTAGTGTTATTGGTGGTAAAACAAGCATCTGTCTTCAGAATTCCAAGAGCCTGAGGTAATGGTAGTCACCTAAATCCTAACGTCTCCACATAGCTAATAAAATCATTATAGGTCATCAAGAATACCAAATAAAATTATAAAAATTCCACTCTTTTGCTGAAGAAATGTAAATACATATACATATATATATTTTTTTTTTCTGAAGGTATGAAGTGTGAATAAAAGCAGGCTTATTCAAAGAGGAGTTGACTTAGAAGAGAAATGAGGCAAGCAATGTTTCTTGAATTTTTTTTTTTTAGGCAAACTGTAATCAGAACTGTATGGGACTCTTAAATTCCTGATGGAAAAACTGAAGTCTTCAGAACTTGGAATACCCACAATGGCTAGAAAGTGAGAAAGAAGGGAGAGTCATTCTATCTCTTACCCTAAGGTTTACATAGGCTTTCCACATTTTAGGATTGCCATAAATTATGTATGCATGAGATAGACAAACTGCAGCCCAGATGAGAGTAAAAGAAATGAACTGAGATTTGAGCAGCTATCCAAGTAAGAGCTTATAATTTGAGTTCAAAAAAACTTGATTTTATGCCAAACAAATGACAAAAAAATCAGACTCTGGCAGAATATAAAAGAATCTAGAATTTTCATTACGTGACATTCACAATGTACAATCCAAATTACTTAATATGAAGAATACAGTTACTCAATATGAAGAATAAGGAAAATGTGACCTGAGGTGACCCAGATGTTGGAATTAGCTGCAAGTATTTTTAAGCAACCAAAATAACCATCATCAATGTTATAAAGCAAAATGTGCTTTCAATGTATGAGAAAGTAAGAAACTGCAATAGATAAATAGTAATTATTAAAAATAACAAAATTAAAATTCTGTAACTAAATAGTATCTATAATAAAATTTTTAATGGATGGGACTAACAACATAATAAATATGGCAGAGAAATGAATCAATGTGCTTCAAGACAGATCAAAAATAAAGAAACCTAGACTCAAAACCTATGTGACAACATCAAATCAAAGGTCTCATATATGTGTAATTTGTACCTCAGAATAGGAGAAGAAATAGAATGGGGTTTAAAAAATAATTGAAGAAACAATGGTATAATATTACCCAAATGTTAGTGTAAAACATAAATTTATTGATTTAAGAACCTGAGGAAACTGAGAGCACATGCATGTTTCATTTCATCTGGTTAAGTTTTTTGTCTTCATCATATCACATGTAAGCTTCATGCTGGTTTCCCAAATTCCCTCCCAATTCTTATCTCGCTACAATGTCCTTCCAACTGAATTCCTGCATAAGAGTTTTGACAGGGTAACCCCTTTACTCAACAAGTTTCCATGACTATTTATTGCCAATAGAATAAAATATTTAATGGCAAATAACCTTTTCTTCCATCTGCTCACATGATATTTTTAATCATTTTTTTGGCCAAGTTTTAATTTTTTGAACTTGTACTCATGGTACACTATATTGATTAAAATAACAGCTATGCTTTTCCTTAAACCATTTTCCCTTTACTTGTTAAAGTCAGACATAATTCTTAAAATTTCAGTAGTTCTAAAACATTCAGATTTTTTAGGGCTATTCAATAATGATAGAAAAATAATTTACATAATAGTTGAGACTCTTCCGTAGTCAGTGAAGATAATTCCCTAGAGAGAATTACTCCTTTAAATGATATTGCTGTAGAAAATACTGATTATGAATTCAAGAGTATATCAGAAAATTAGAAAGGTTAAAACATAATAAAGTAGAAAATGTAGGCATTTTGTAAAGGAGACTTCAAAGTTTTCCTTCACAAGCCCTAAAAGTATTTTAAGAAAACAGGATTCGGTAAATACAATGATTTGAGAAATTATATATTTATAATTATCTAAAAGTACACAAACAGTTTTAGAGTTTACTTCTTTGAAAAATTATTTTCCTCCTCTGTGGGTTTATTATACATTTAACTCATGCTCATAGGGACTTCTATCTCACCAAGAGAAAATGGATTTCTTTTTGTATGCAAGCAATGTGGTTGTTATTTAGCACAGCCCTGGCTGTGGCCAATTAGTAAACATGAAAGAGGAATTTTAAACGGGCTACATTTCTATCAAAGTGATCCTTTTGGGAAACTCCAAATTCCCCAGGAATGTGACTCTGGGTCTTTTGAGAATGCAGAATATATGCTTGTTCTTTCTGTCAAAAATAAAAGTCACTGCAGGAAAAATCCACATGATGGAATATGAGAAAAAGGATGAACAGTAGCCAAAAGAGTACAGGAATTATCAGTTCTTGCCTACAGAAGAGGACATACATGGCCCAGTAATGTCATGAAGGGAATGTCTTACCTTCTTTGCTGCACAAAAGTATAAGCTGTGAGATCTAAAGAAAGAAAAATATTTGAATATGAGAAATGGGGTGCTTCATTCCATTCCTTTCCAAATAAATGCCCCTCCCCTTCATTTTAATTATTCCACATCAAGAAGCAACAGAATGGTATAGTGGATGAACATGAGAATTTTAGTCAGGAAACATAGACAAAATTCACCACATAGTAATCTTGTGAATTTTTGCAAATTGACATTTCTAAGCTGCAGTTTCCTAATTTATCAAATAAAGAAAATAATAATTTCTTCCAGCCTGTGAGGCTAAGTTGTCATAATGTATGCGATTTTGTCCACTGTGTGTTTGTGTGTATAGTTTTTATTTTTTGTAAATTTAAACCATGTGACATGTTCATTCTTATTCCCCTTTTTGCCAACTTCATGATGCCTACCTCCTACTAGACTTCTGAGATGCTAAGAGACAAAGTATTTCCCTTCTGCCTTGACAAATAAACATCTAAATATCAGTAAGTCACTGTGGCCAAAATGCTGAAGGAAAGCGTGAGTGATCTTTCAATTGACTCCTGAGTAACTTTGAAATCTTTGCCATATGGACAAGTGATCAAATAATAAGCAGAAAAAAATCAGAAAAAAAGTATTAGAGAAGTGTGTCAAACAGTGATTACTGAAAATATCATGGTACTATTCTATATTTTGTGATCACTGTGGTATTTGTCAATCTTTTAATTTTAAAAATTGTTTTGATTTTTTTCTCATTGATAAATATTCATATTCCATACCTAATATTGTATTTATAGTTTGTATTAGATTCAGACAGCAATCACCTTTTGGGAGCACAAGAGTTTCTTTTGGGGGAAATGGAACTCTTCTTTGGCCCACGGAAAATTCATTATTTTTTGTGTCCTCAAAAATTGCAAAATAGATCCTTATTGCTTTACAGGTTTGATGCTGAACACCTGAAAACATGAATGGAAGCTTTAATGCACTGAGTACATGTTAATTATAATTTGTGATGAGGCTTAGCTTCAAATCTCTGGTTTAATTACTCTAGAACACTGGCAGAATGTCACGGATATATGGGAAGTATATGGCCTCATGATAAAACAATGAAATGTTCTTTTATTTTAAAATGACTCTGATGGCTCACTAGTTGGGAGAAAAGAATCATGAGGTGATTTTGTAGTACTGGATTTCTGATATTTCCTCTACACTCTCTGTAATCATTGACATGAACTTGAAAGACAAGACAGGAATTATGTAGTCTAAGGTCATTAAACAGAGTAGAGTGAGAGGAACGGTATGGATTCAGTGTCTTCTAAACTAGATCATCAATCTTGACTATTGGCAAAGAGATTTTGTATATTCAGGTGAGACATAATCTGAAAGAAACTTACAAATGTACTTCCTGTACAGAATTTGTGGCAACAACTAACTCCTTAAGACTCAATAGCAGAAATTTCACCAATAGCAAGTACATGTAAACTTAACTGATAGACTTAACTGATGAGAAAAAAATAAGTGAAAATCATACACCATATTCAATAAATTAACAAAAACTATATTGTCTGGCATGTAAAAGAAATATCTAGACAACTATTAATTAAATGTCTAAAGTTTCTTTACTACCTGGTTTCACAGACATGTAGAATGATTGCATTCGTGGTGGAAAACTATTGATATTCCACATTGTCTTTACAGCATGTTAGATTTGGAAAGGAAATCAAACCCATTTGTTTACTGTACCTCAGAATTATTGTTACTCTCTATAACTGTGCTTCATTGAACACTAGTATCTGATAAGATACTGATAGGTGTTCTTACTTTATAAAGCAGGCCATTGTGTGGTTGAATGTTCAGAATTCATTATAAATTCCTATTTACTAATATTGATTCAAAATCCCTCTACCTTCCACTAATAATCATTGTTTTGTGTTTTGGAGTAACTTACACTCTTT
>NW_006775074.1:4020084-4068693 GCF_000442215.2 Lipotes vexillifer
TTCCTTTCCTTTGTATGAAAATATTTTTATTTATGCTATAGTGGACATGGTCGTTTTTCCTCTTGATACACTCTCCCCTATCTCATTGTGTAGCAACCAAACGAATTGGGTCAAGTTGACCATAGGTGAGCCCTGAGAGTTGTAAGCCATCACTAGTGCCTTCTCTCCAATGTCCCACCTTAGCCCAGGTAACTATCATCTCCTGTCTGGTCTCTTACAATCAGTTATCTCCTGTGTTCCCTGTTTCCCCTCTGTCCTTACTAGAATCTATTCTCCAGCATCCCGGATGATCTTCAAAAGTACTAATCATACTATGCTACTTCTGTTTCATTTAGACACAAAATTCTACAACTGCATTACATTGCTCTTTGAATAAAAACTAATATTTTCCCCATGACTTACAAAGCCCCATTGTGATCCAGTTTCTCTTTACTTCTTTGGACTTATCACATTTTAAATCTGGATCATTTCTCTCTAACTATATCAGCTTCTTTTCCTTCCCTTAGGAAACTAAGCCTTTTTCTATGTCCAGGAGTTTGTATTTGTCCTTCTTAGAAATTTCCTCCCATAGCAGCTCATCAGGCTAATCCATCCTCATTTTCAGATATCAACCAATGTAATTCTTTTAAGAGTGGTATCACACATTAGTGTTGCTAAAGTAACTATGCCAAAGTACTCTGTTTCTTGTTAACCAGTTTATTTCCTACATAAAACGGTGTAAGAAGTAATGACCTCATGTGTGTTTTGTTTTTCTTTTTTTACTTTTTTGTGTAAAATATCTCACTCAATGGAACGTGATCTTCATGAGGATAGGGGATATTTCTATTTTCATCACTGCTTTGAAATAAGTATTTGAACAGTGGCTTGTATATTGTAACTTCCCAATACATAATTGTTAAATGATGAATAAATGAATTGAGCTTGCATATGTTTCATTATTATTATCAGTCATTAGCTTTAAATAACAAGTATCAGTTTGCATATGATGTAGAGAACAGTGGTGATAGGAGAGAGTGCTTTAAATAACATGCTACAGATATAAAATATTTTCAGTAACATCATCAGAGTAGAGTTTGGCAGGAAAGAGAGATAATAATCACTTGCCCCATTTGGCTTCCCTGACTGCGTTAGCCTATAATAATCTCCACCTGTGAGCATCCCTAGCCTTTGGTGAGTGTATAGCTCATTTGACATTGACACAAACTGTCTTGTGAAATCTAGTAACGCAAGTTGCTCTTCCATTTATATTTTTTTCATGTTTATAAGAAAATGTGACATGTGCATATCTTGCCTCTCATAAACTATCATAACTTCCCAAGGGTGCTGAGATATAGACAGTGCTAATCACTAATTAGAAAACACTAATTTAATCAATGCTTATTTATATATTTCTTTGATAAAAGAGATGTTTACAGTTTTCTTGGGGACTTGCCTTTACTTCTTTCTGTCATAGAACCTCTTCCAAGAAAAAGAATTTTCATTTCTAGGTATGTCTCAGAATCCTCATTTCCTTCTTTGCTGCTGTAGAAACCAAAAAAATAAGGTAGAGAGGATAACTGAGTTTTTCAGTTGACAAATATCTTTTGAATCACAGTAGACAATGTGCTAGACTTTGGAGATAAAGCAGGGAAAAGATGAATACTCTATTGGGATATCCATCATATCCAGGAGACACAAAAGAAACAAGTTAACACATAAATTAGATAAATGGATTTTTTATGTATTTTGAAGGGATTCCTGTTGTTGAGCTGACAGATGGGGGGAATCCAGGCTTTAAAGAAATAATCCCACAAGGAAGCCAAGTTGGCTTGTATAATAAAGACTGATCTAGAAGAAAAAGAAAATGTCTATGTGGACTGAGTTTTTGAGCAAGTTGAAGGGATCTGGGATTTAGGGGGGAGTGTTTTTGATTAGCTGTTGTGTTTGCAAGCTACATCGAAGACAAGAGAAGGGGTATGTATTTCTGAGTTCTGCAGTGTAATGGTAAAAATATTATATATTTTTTCTTCAGAAACTGCCATAAAGATTTAAATTTCTCCTCAAATGTCTTTGGTTGCAGCAGTGATGTTCTATTGATGTGGCACGAAGCCTAAATTGGTAACACTGAGTGAGTTCGTGCTTGGAGTAGTGGCTGATAAGAAATATTCAATAAATTGCTGCTTATTCCCTTGTTGCATTCCCCTGGCTTTGACTGTGACTTAAATAACCATTATTCCTTATAGTTAAAAGCTTGCTAAGCCATGTCATAGAATCTCCATTCTTCCTTCCTGCCTGCTGGCCTTTTTTCTCTCCCTTGTTGACATCCTTCCACCTACTATTTTCATTGCCTATCTCCTTTCTTTATAATATTTATTAAGCTGTTACAATGGACCAACCAACATAAATTCCCAGGATCATTAAAATAATAACTGGAATTTCTTCATGGATCTTACTTTTTATTTTTATTTTTTGCAGTACTCTCACTGTTGTAGCCTCTCCCATAGTGGAGCACAGGCTCCGGACGCGCAGGCTCAGCGGCCATGGCTCATGGGCACAGCCGCCCCGCGGCATGTGGGATCTTCCCGGACTAGAGCACGATCCCATGTCCCCTGCACTGGCAGGCAGACTCTCAACCACTGCGCCACCAGGGAAGCCCGGATCTTACTAATGAATTTTCATTTAAACTAACAACATCCTAGTATTCTCTCAGAGGTCCTGTTACCTTTCCTACAAATTGTGCAGTTTGCTATAGTTTCTCATAGCAAAGCTAAGTTGGTAAGTCTGTAATTTCCAAAGTTATCATTTTCTCCTTCTTTTATAAAGATGAATGTAGTATTGACCTTATTTCCTCCTTGGTTTGAAATTTTACACATTTGTCAATACATTCTATCTAGAAGATCTCAGGAGCCTTGCCTTCCTCACAACTGAATATTTAGGACTGAACATTAAAGCACTGTGCTCTCTAGATAAATGTCCACAGGATGGGTAGGGAGATAGAAGAAGACACAATTTAATAAGCTCTGACAATATTGTGGATGCTAGGCTGAAAAAGTTACCTATGTATATATTTTAATTTATCTTTACAGCAACACTATTTTAAAGATGATGAAATGGAGGCATGGGAAGATTAGGCAATAATGAATTATCTGTTAAGGATCAAGTTAGTTTTTAAATGAAAGCTAGAGAATCCAAATTCTGAAGTGAGTAGGGGTGAAATAAGGAAAATGATCATATTAAGATTCTGAGAGGCACAGCCACTATGGAAAACGGTATGGAACCTTCTCAAAAAACTAAAAGAGTTGTCATATGATCCAGCAATCTCATTTCTGGGCATGTATCCAGAAAAAACTATAACTCAAAAAGATACATTCACCCCTATGTTCATAGCAGCACTATGCACAATAGCCAAGACATGGGAAAAAACAAAAGTTCATTGACAGATGAATGGATAAAAGAGATGTGTCATACATACAATGCAATACTAACAACTATAAAAAAGAATTTAAAAATGCCATTTGCAGCAACATGGGTGGACCTAGATATTATTATACGAAGTGAAGTAAGTCAGAAAGAGAAAGACAAATAACATATGATATCACTTATAGGTGAAGTCTAAAATATGACACAAATGAACTTATCTAAAAAACAGACATAGAAAACAGACTTGTGTTTGCCAAGAGGGTGGGGGTTGGGGGAGGGATAGATTGGGAGTTTGGGATAAGCAGATGCAAACTATTATATATAGAATGGATAAAGAAAGTCCTACTGTATAGCACAGGGAACTATATTTAATATCCTGTGAAAAACCATAAAGAAAAAGAACAAGAAAAAGAATATATATATACATATATATACACACACACAACTGAATCACTTTGCTGTACAACACAAATTAACACAATATTTTATTTTTTAATTTTTTTTGGTGATGACGGTTTTATTATTTTATTTTTTATTTTTAACATATTTATTGAAGTAAAATTGTTTTACAATGGTGTGTTAGTTTCTGCTTTATAACAAACTGAATCAGCTATAAATATACATATATATCCATATCTCCTCTCTCTTGCTTTTCCCTCCCACCCTCCCTATCCCACCCCTCTAGGTGGTCACAAAGCACTGAGCTGATCTCCCTGTGCTATGTGGCTGCCTCTCACTAGCTATGTATTTAACATTTGGTAGTATATATAAGTCCATGCAACTCTCTCACTTCATCCCAATTTACACTTCCTCCTCCCCATGTCCTCAGACCCATTCTTTACGTCTGCATCTTTATTCCTGTCTTGCCCCTAGGTTCTTCATAACCATTTTTGTTGTTTTAGATTCCACATATATGTGTTAGCATGCTGAATTTATTTTTCTCTTTCTGACTTACTTCACTCCATATGACAGATTCTAGGTCCATCCGCCTCAATACAAATAACTGTTTCATTTCTTTTAATGTCTGTATTCCATTGTATATATGTACCACATCTTCTTTATCCATTCATCTAGCCTGGACACAGGTTATTGTAAATAGAGCCTCAATGAATATTAGGTACATGATTATTTTGAATTATGGTTTTCTCAGGGTGTATGCTCAGTAGTGGGATTGCTGGGCCATATGGTACTTCTATTTTTAGTTTTTTAAGGAACTTCCATTCTGTTCTCCATAGTGGCTCTATCAATTTACATCCCCACCAACAGTGCAAGAGGGTTCTGTTTTCTCCACACCCTCTCCAGCATTCATTGTTTGTAGATTTTTTGATGATGACCATTCTGACTGGTGTGAGGTGATAACTTATTGTAGTTTTCATTTGCATTTCACTAATGCTTAGTGATGTTGAGCATTCTATCATGTGTTTGTTGGCAATCTGATATCTTCTTTGGAGAAATGTCTATTTAGGTTTCTGCCCATTTTTGGATTGGGTTGTTTGTTTTTTTGAAATTGAGCTGCATGAGCTGCTTGTAAATTTCAGAGGTTAATCCTTTGTCAGTTGCTTCATTTGCAAATATATTCTCACATTCTAAGGGTTCTCTTTTCCTCGTGTTTATGGTTTCCTTTGCTGTGTGAAAGCTTTTAAGTTTCATTAGGTCCCATTTATTTATTTTGGATTTTCTTTCCATTTCTCTAGGAAGTGGGTCAAAAAGGATCTTGCTGTGACTTATGTCATAGAGTGTTCTGACTATGTTTTCCTCTAAGAGTTTGATAGTGTCTGGTCTTACATTTAGGTCTTTAATCCATTTTGAGTTTATTTTTTTGTATGGTGTTAGGGAGTGTTCTAGTTTCGTTCTTTTACATATAGCTGTCCAGTTTTACCAGCAGCACTTATTAAAGAGGCTGTCTTTTCTCCATTGTATATTCTTCCATCATTTATCAAAAATAAGGTGACTATATGTGCATGGGTTTATCTCTGGGCTTTCTATCCTGTTCCATTGATATATATTTCTGTTTTTGTGGCAGTACCATACTCTTTTGATTACTATAGATTTGTAGTATACTCTGAAGTCAGGGAGCCTGATTCCTCCAGCTCCATTTTTCTTTCTCAAGATTGCTTTTGCTATTTGGGGTCTTTTGTGTTTCCATAAAAATTGTGAATTTTTTTGTTCTAGTTCTGTGAAAAATGCCAGTGATAGTTTGATAGGGATTGCATTGAATCTGTAGATTGCTTTGGGAAATATAGTTATTTTCACAATGTTGATCTTCCAATTCAAGAACATGGTATATCTCTCCATCTATTTGTATCATCTTTAATTGCTTTCATCAGTGTCTTATAATTTTCTGCATACAGGCCTTTTTTATCCTTAGGTAGGTTTATTCCTAGATATTTTATTCTTTTTGTTGCAGTGGTAAATGCGAGTGTTTTCTTAATTTAACTTTCAGATTTTTCATCCTTAGTGTATAGGAATGCAAGAGATTTCTGTGCATTAATTTTGTATCCTGCTACTTTACCAAATCCATTGATTAGCTCTAGTAGTTTTCTGGTAGCATCTTTAGGATTCTCTATGTATAGTATCATGTCATCTGCAAACAGTGACAGCTTTACTTCTTTTCTGATTTGGATTCCTTTTATTTCTTTTTGGTCTCTGATTGCTGTGGCTAAAACTTCATAAACTATGTTGAATGATAGTGATGAGAGTGGGCAACCTTGTCTTGTTCCTGATATTATAAGAAATTGTTTCAGTTTTTCACAATTGAAGATGATGTTGGCAGTGGGCTTGTCATATATGGCCTTTATTATGCTGAGGAAAGTTCCCCTTATGCCTACTTTATGGAGGGTTTTTATCATAAATGGGTGTTGAATTTTGTCATAAGCTTTCACTGTATCTATTGAGATTATCATATGTTTTTTCTCCTTCAGTTTGTTAAAATGATGTATGACATTGATTGATTTGTGTATATAGAAGAATCCTTGCGTTCCTGGTGTAAACCCCACTTGATCACGGTGTATGATCCTTTTAATGTGCCGTTGGATTCTGTGCTAGTATTTTGTTGAGGATTTTTGCATCTATGTTCATCAGTGCTACTATACTGCAGTTTTCTTTCTTTGTGACATCTTTGTCTCGTTTTGGTATCAGGGTGATGGTGGCCTCATAGAATGAGTTTGGAAGTGTTCCCCTCTCTGCTATGTTTTGGAAGAGTTTGAGAAGGATAGGTGTTAGCTCTTCTCTAATTGTTTGATAGAATTTGCCTGTGAAGCCATCTGGTCCTGGGCTTTTTTTTGTTGGAAAATTTTTTTATCACAGTTTCAATTTCAGTGATTGTGATTGGTCTGTTTATATTTTCTATTTCTTCCTGGTTCAGTCTCAGCAGGTTCTGCATTTCTAAGAATTTGTCCATTTCTTCCAGGTTGTCCATTTTATTGGCATATTGTTGCTTGTAGTAATCTCTCCTGATCCTTTGTATTTCTGAAGTGTTTGTTGTTATTTCTCCCTTTTCATTTCTAATTTTATTGATTTGAGTCTTCTTTTTTTTCTTGATGAGTCTGGCTAATGGTTTATCAATTTTGTTTATCTTCTCAAAGAACCAGCTTTTAGTTTTATTGATCTTGACTATCATTTCCTTCATTTCTTTTTCATTTATTTCTGATCTGAACATTATGATTTCTTTTTTTCTGCTAACTTTGGGGTTTTTTTCTTCTTCTTTCTCTTGCTTTAGATGTAAGGTTAGGTTGTTTATTTGAGATGTTTCTTGTTTCTTAAGGTAGGATTGTATTGCTATAAACTTCCCTCTTAGAACTGCTTTTGCTGCATCCCATATGTCTTGGGTCGTCTTGTTTTCATTGTCATTTGTTTCTAGGTGTTTTTTGACTTCCTCTTTGATTTCTTCAGTGATTTCTTGGTTATTCAGTAGTGCATTGTTTATCATCCATGTGTTTCTGTTTTTTACAGATTTTTTCCTGTAATTGATATCTAGTCTCATAGCGTTGTGGTCAGAAAAAATACTTTATATGATTTCAATTTTCTTCCATTTACCAAGGCTTGATGTGTGACCCAAGATATGATCTATCCTGGAGAATGTTCCACATGCACTTGTGAAGAATGTGTATTCTGTTGTTTTTGGATGGAATGTCCTTTAAATATCAATTAAATTCATCTTGTTTAATGTATCATTTAAAGCTTGTGTTTCCTTATTTATTTTCATTCTGGATGATCTGTCCATTGGTGAAAGTGGGGTGTTAAAGTCCCCTACTATGATTGTGTTACTGTCGATTTCCCCTTTCATTGCTGTTATTGCTTGCCTTATGTATTGAGGTGCTCCTTTGTTGGTTGCATAAATGTTCATAATTGTTATATCTTCTTCTTGGAGTTATCCCTTTATCAATAGGTAGTGTCTTGTGATAGTCTTTATTTTAAAGTCTATTTTGTCTGATATGAGAATTGCTACTCCAGCTTTCTTTTGATTTCCATTTGCATGGAGTATCTTTTTCCATCCCCTCACTTTCAGTCTGTATGTGTCCCTAGGTCTGAAGTGGGTCCCTTGTAGACAGCATATATAAGTGTCTTGTTTTTATATTCATTCAACTAGTCTATGCCTTTAGGTTGGAGCAGTTAATGCATTTACATTTAAGGTAATTATTGATATGTATGTTCTTATTACCATGTTCTTAATTGTTTGGAGTTTGTTATTGTGCATCTTTTCCTTCTCTTGTGTTTCCTGCCTATAGTAGTTCCTTTAGCAATTGGTGTAAAGCTAGTTTGTTTGTGCTGAATTCTCTTAGCTTTTGCTTGTCTGTGAAGATTTTAATTTCTCCTTTGAATCTGAATGAGATCCTTGCTGCATAGAGTAATCTTTGTTGTAGGTTTTTCTCCTTCTTCACTTTAAATATATCCTACCATTCCCTCTGGCTAGCAGAGTTTCTGCTGAAAGGTCAGCTGTTAACCTTATTAGGATTCCCTTGTATGTTATTTTTTGCTTTACTCTTGCTCCTTTTTTTTTTTTTTTTTTTTTTTTTCCTTGCGTTATGCGGGCCTCTCACTGTTGTGGCCTCTCCCATTTTGCGGAGCACAGGCTCCGGACGCGCAGGCTCAGTGGCCATGGCTTACGGGCCCAGCCGCTCCGCGGCATGTGGGATCTTCCCGAAACGGGGCACGAACCCGCGTCTCCTGCATCAGCAGGCGGACTCTCAAGCACTGCGCCACCAGGGAAGCCCCCACTCTTGCTCCTTTTAATATTTTTTCTTTGTATTCAATTTTTAAGTTTTATTAATATATGTCTTGGTGTGTTTCTCTTTGGATTTATCCTATATGGGATCTCTGTGCTTCCTGGACTTGTTTGACTATTTCTTTTCCCATATTAGGGAAGTTTTCAACTATAATCTCTTCAAATATTTTTTCAGTCCCTTTCTTTTTCTCTTCTTCTTCTGGGAACCCTTATTTCGAATGTTGGTGCATTGAATGTTGTCCCAGCAGTCTCTGAGACTGTGCTGAATTCTTTTCATTCTTTTTTCTTTATTTTGTTCTGTGTTAGTTATTTCCACTATTTTATCTTCCAGGTCACTTATCTGTTCTTCTGCCTCAGTTATTCTGCTATTGTTTCCTTCTAGAGACGTTTTAATTTCATTTATTGTGTTGTTCATAGTTGTTTGTTTGCTCTTTAGTTCTTTTAGGTCCTAGTTAAACGTTTCTTGTATTTTCTCAAGTCTATTTCCAAGATTTTGGATCATCCTTACTTTTATTACTCTGTATTGTTTTTCAGGTTGACTGCCTATTTCTTCTTCATTTGTTTGGTGTGGTGGATGTTTACCAGTTTTTACCTTCCTCCTTCATCTGCTGTGTGTTTCTCTATCTTCTCATTTTGCTTAACTTACTGGGTTTGGAATCTCCTTTTCACAAGCTGCAGGTTCGTATCTCCCACTGTTTTTGGTGTGTGCCCCCAGTAGCTAGGTATTTTTCAGTGGGTTATGTAGGCTTCCTGGTTGAGGGTACTCTTGCCTGTGTTCTGGTGCATGAGGCTGGGTCTTGTCTTTCTGTTGGGCTTGTTTGTATCTGGTGGTGTGTATTTGGTGGTGTGTTTTGGGGTGTCTGTGAACTTATTATGATTTTAGGCAGCCTCTCTGCTAATGGTTGGGGTTGTTTTCCTGTCTTGCTAGTTGTTTGGTATAGGGTGTCCAATACTGTAACTTGCTGGTCATTGAGTGGAGCTGGGTCTTAGCATTGAGAGGGAGATCTCTGGAAGAGCTTTTGCTGTTTGATATTACATGGAGCTGTGAGGTCTTTGGTGGACCAATGCCCTAAACTCAGCTCTCCCACCTCAGAGACACAGGCCTGATTACTGGCAGGAGCACCCAAGATCCTGTCTGCCACATGGCTCAGAATAAAAGGGAGAGAAAATGAAAGAAAGAAAGAAAAAAAAATAAAGTTATTAAAATAAAAAATAATTATTAAAAATAAAAGTTTAAAAGTAATAAAAAAAGAAAAGAAAGAAAGAAGAGAGTGACCAAACCAATAAACAAATCCACCTATTATAACAAGCACTAAAAACTATACAAAAAAAATAAAAATAAAAAGCAAAACAGGCCAGACAGAACCCTAGGACAAATGGTAAAAGAAAAGTTATACAGACAAAGTCACACAAAGAAGCCTACACATACACACAAAAGGAGAAAAAGGAAATATATATATATCATTGCTCTCAAAGTCCACCACCTCAATTTTGGGGTGATTCATTGTCTATTCAGGTGTTCTACAGATGCACGTACATCAAGTTGATTGTGGAGTTTTAATCCTCTGCTCCTGAGCCTGATGGGGGAGATTTCCCTTTCTCTTCTTTGTTCATACAGATCCTGGGGTTCAGCTTTGGATTTGGCCCTGACTCTGCCTGTAGGTCACTGCAGGATGTCTTTTCTTCACTCAGACAGGATGGGGTTATAGTAGTAGCTGATTAGAGGGCTCTGGCTCACTCAGGCGGGGGAGGCAGGGGTACTGAATGTGGAGTGATCCTGCAGCAGCAGAGGCCAACATGACTTTGCAACAGGCTGAGGTATGCTGTGTGTTTTCCCGGGGAAGTTGTCCTTAGATCATTGGACACTGGCAATGGCAGGCTTCACAGTCTCCTGGGAGGAGAGGTATGGATAGTGACCTGTGCTTGCACACTGGCTTCTTGGTGGCTGCAGCAGTAGCCTTAATATTTCATGCCTGTCTCTGTTGTCTGTGCTGATAGCTGTGGCTCGCACCCAGCTCTGGAGCTTCTTTAGGTGGTGCTCTGTATCCCGTCTCCTCGCACACTCCGAAACAATGGTCTCTTGCCTCTTAGGCAGGTTTCCAGACTTTTTCCTGGACTAATAGTGCACTAGCCCCCTTCAGGCTGTGTTCATGCAGCCAACCCCAGTCCTCTCCCTTAGTCTGACCCTCAGATACCAGACCCTGCCCACCCTTGTGGCTGAGCAGACAAGCCTTTTGGATTGGTGCATGCTGGTTGGCACCCAATCCTCTGTATGGGAATCTCTCCACTTTGTTCTCTGTGACCTTATTGCTACTCTTTCCTCCACGGCTCCAAAGCTTCCCCCCACAACCTCCTGTCTCTGCCAACGAAGGGGCTTCCTACTGTGTAGAAACTTTTCCTCCTTCACAGATCCCTCCTCAAGGTTCAGATCCCATCCCTATTCTTCTGTGTCTGTTTTTTTCTTTTTTCTTTTGCTCTACCCAGGTATGTGAGGAGTTTCTTGCCTTTTGGGAAGTCTGAGGTCTTCTGTCAGTGTTCAGTAGGTGTTCTGTAGGAGTTGTTTCACATGTAGATGTATTTATAATGTATTTGTTGGGAGGAAGGTGATCTCCACGTCTTACTCTTCCACCATCTTGAAGTTCTCTCCTCAACACAATGTTTTAAATCAATTATACTTCAGTAAAATAAATTTTTTAAAAAGACTATGATACAAGTAAAAATGCTTTCAAGAACCACTAAGAGTGTAGAACAAAAGAGGCATTAATTTCAAACTTGCTAAATAAAACTGAAGCTGTGCTACTGGTTTTGTCTAAAGCCTTTCTGTATTTATTCACTTCATAAATGTTCTTGGTCACTCTTTGATTGTTGGTCTGCCTATACAGCTGAGTGTTGAGATACAGTTGAAAGCAGCAAGCCCTTGCTCTCTTCAGTCTTAGGTTTAGACAAGTAAACTCAGTGTTTACTTGTCTAAACAAATACAAGGTCTTTCATCATGCCAAGGCTACAAGAATTGCCACATTTCCTGATGGGTGTGGTACTCATTATCATGGTAGAGGTGTAAAGCAATTGGGTGATGAGTGACATGTACCTCCCACAACTTCCCAGAGGAGAAACATGTCCATAATGCTCAGGAACATAGTAGGTTTCCAAAAATACATAAAGCCAGTGGTATTGATTGGCCATAGTTCTTTTTGTTCTGTTACCATGAATAAAAGCAAATGAAATTCATAAGAATTTCAAAGAAAAAGGAAAGCCAATTCATTCCCCAATCTCTGCTCACATTTTGTAAAGACAAGTGTTCGTCCATTAATTATATATGAGTAAATACAACCTATTTTAATACTTTGTTGTAATCACCCCCTCATAAAAAGGTAGTAAGAGTCTAGTTTATACTTTACATTATGTTCAATCCTAAGGAGAAATAAAAAGGTAATATGAAATATATCTTTGCCTTCTTGAGGTATCCCTTCTCATTCTTCTGTCTTTAAAGTGAATCCTGTTAAAAATGTTTCTGTGTGTGTGTGTGTGTTGTTTCATTGTGGTGAATTCAAGATAAGTGGACACCTTAAACTCTTCCAGTGCTTCCTTTAAGTGTTTAACAATATGTCAATAAATGCACAGAACAGTGGCCCAAGCACTACATAGGAAGTTAGTATAATGGTGTCTAAGCAATAGATTTATTCTGATATATCTTGTATTTTAAGCCATGTAAACTGTCCAAGCCTTGTTTTCCTTATCTCTTAAATGAAAACAATTGACTGGATGATATTGAAGTTTTCTCTAGGAGTTGATTAAATTTTCTACTATATCTAACTTCAATCCTACAAGCTTCAATTTATGTCAAGGCTTCATATTATTTTCTCAGTGGAAAGATAGGACAGATTATTTTTCTTTTAAAATTAAAGATGGAGGGGGAAAATAATGTATGTAATTCTGAATCCAGGATTCTGGATTTGGGAAGGAAATATATTAATGAGCATAAGCTTTAATTATTTTGGTCAACAAAGTATTTATTTTCTTGAGTGGAAGATAATTTTAAGAAGGTAGTAATAATTTTTTTCTATTGAATCTCTACAAAACCTTACCCTTAAAACTTGAAATTATGCAAAGCAATGTATTACTCTGCATTTTCCAGATATAAAATTAGCATTTTTATATTCTAACAATTTTTAAAATATGTAACCTAGAGGAAATCTAAATTAAGAGCTGAAATTCCAATTCCTTGTTTAAACATTTCTCCATGAAACAAGAAAAATCTTAGCCATTGTAGCAAGTAAATAGGTAGGACACATCTCATTTCTAATTCAACTTGAACTTGCTATTGAGGTGTTTGCTATAACTATTACTCATTTCTTCTTTTTTTTCCTGAGATTTGGCACAATCAGCTAACTGTAGTCAATTTTAAAGTTTTTGACTCTATGATAACAATTATAAGCTAGATTAAAAATAGCATTTAAAACTCAAATTACATGATAAGTATAAGCATCATTTTCAAAAAGATCTGGACACAAAACAAACATTAAAATTAACAAGGAAAAATTTAAACTTGGAATATAAACAGAAATGAATGATCCTAACTATATTTCACATGAATAATGTAACTACACTGAAGGAACTTTAAAAAATACTATGCAACATTCAAACACAGTATTTAGCTACAAAACTTCCTGTTACATGCATGATAGCTGTGGGGAACTTTGTTAACAAGTTTGTTGTTCCTAATGTTTTAAATTTCTCAATGGGTTAAATTTTCGGAAATACTCTCTGTATATTCTAGGACTGAGTAAATAAATAAATATGCTGTGGATGAAGGAATCATGTTTCTAGTTGGAGAAAAGAGGAACAAATGTGGAGACAAAAGCTACAATAAATCCTGTGATACTGAAATGAAGCTGAAACAATTAAT
Source organism: Lipotes vexillifer (assembly GCF_000442215.2). Classification (NCBI taxonomy): domain Eukaryota; kingdom Metazoa; phylum Chordata; class Mammalia; order Artiodactyla; family Lipotidae; genus Lipotes; species Lipotes vexillifer. Next base: position 4,033,614 of record NW_006775074.1, read on the forward strand.
ATGATTTCATGATTTTCAGTATAAATAGGTGGGTATTTAAAATATAAATACACATATTCAGAGCATACAGTATCTTACATAGTACATATGTGCATATATACATTTATGTATCCTTTTTGCCATCAAAATTTTATCCCCTAATTTTAACTTCCACTGTTGTTCCTTGCTTGAATCAATTATTACTATGCGGTTGACAAAATGGCGATTTCCTAATCCTATCATTTGTTCTGTTTATTATTGGCTAATTGGCATCTGACTCTACAAAAAAAGGCAATTCTATATAGATAGATTGTATATTCTACATCTTTTGAAAGAGCCTAGAAACAAGACATCATAGCAACAATGAACACATCTGCTGCGCAGATCTTGTTTTCTCTACACCATTCTCCACTAAAAGTAACCAGGGCTCCTTGAAGAAAGGATGATTCCAGGGGTGAAGTAGAAAAATACAAGATGAAGCTGGAACTTCTTGCTGTGCCATAGGAAGATATCATGCTCAAAGAATGTGGAGGAAATGTCAAAAGGGCAGAGATGCTAGATTGAAGGGACTTTCATTAGCTAAGACATTTTTAACACACATATATAATGATGCCAGTGATTATAACCCATTGAATAGAACAAAAGGTCATGAGTCTATGCTGATATATGCAAAGAGATTAACAAATGGGGATAATTTTTTTAAATACTCAAATGTCAACTAGCCAACTAATAAATGTAAAGTTATAATGGAAAAAGAAAATCACAATTAGTCAGCTTACATAGTAATAATACATTCGGGCAAGGATTATCAGTAAATATTAAAATTAGGGGATAAAAGTTTGATGAGAGATAGAATATTTACATGACCTCAAACTGTCTCCCCCAGTAATGACTCAGAAATCTGGCACAAGCTAACTTAACCAAGTGATCAGAGTTAACATTAACACTAATAGAACAGACCACATCATGTGCCTTCTGATATAATGGCTTGAGAAGAACACAACATCACTTCTGTGGTTGGTACTCTGGCCAAAAATGCATAATCACAAAATTAAGGGTTATTCTACCAAACAAGTAGCCTAACTCTTCAAAAGTATCAAGGTTCACCACTTTCAATAAAAGCACACAAACAAAAAACAACAACAGCAACAAAAACAGGGCTCCTTGGAGAAATGGTTGATTCTAGTGCTGGACCAGGAAATGTTCAAGATAAGTCTGGAGCTTCTTTTACTGCCAGAAAGCAAGGAAGTGCTAAAAAACCCAAATTAATAATGATAAAGGTATATCAGAGGCACACAAGTGCCAAGCAAAAGCTCCCAATAGCCAAAGGTGGAAACATTTGAGCAACAGAAAGAATAATGTAGCATTAGATAATAACCTAAAGTAAAAAATAAATATTCGTAAGGTCATACTGATAAAAATAAATTATTGAATAAATAAATATATAAATGAATAATGGGGAGGGATAGACAAATCTCCCCATAGCAGAACTCCAAATAATGTATGTAAATACTGTTTCCTCAAGGAAGTGGAATATGACTTTCTACTCCTTAAGTTTGGGCAGTGCATAGTGACTTCTTTCCGAAAAGTATCACATGGAAATTGTGTGTGTGTGTGTGTGTGTGTGTGTCTGTATTGGAAATAACTTTACAGTTTTACACTTTTAGAGTGGAGAGATCTGGCAAACACTATCTCAGCCACATGATCAAGGTTAACATTAGCACTGATAGTTCATGTTGGTAATATGTACCCTTGATATTATGTAGTAATGATACTTTACCTCATGTTCTTTCTCAAAAAATAAAACAAAGTAAAACAATCCCAATGTAATCAGAAAAAATAAGATAAACTCAAAATGAAGGACTCTGCAAAGTACCTGACCATTATCTTCAAAACTATCAAGATCATCACAAATACGGTAAGTCTGAAAAACTGTCATAATTTAGAGAAGTTTAAGGAGACATTATGACTAAATGTAACATTTTATCTTGTAAGGTGTCCTGGGATGGAAAAGGGACATTACATAAAAATTAAGGTTATCTTAATAAAGTATGGACTTCTAGGTAATCATAAGGTATTAATATTGGTTTACTAGCTGTGACAAATGTGTCATATGTATGTAAGATCTGAACAAAGAAAATTGAATACAGCGTATATGAGAAATCTCTATCCTATCTTTGTAACTTTTGAAAATATAAAATGGTACAAAAACATTTTTTTGCAAAGACATATGTTGAAGTCATGAAAGACAAGGAAATACTAAAGAAGGTTCTAGATTAAAAGAGAATAAAAGGTTGCACAATGCATGATTCTGGATTCAACTCTCTAGCAGATTTTTTTTTCTTCTTTTTCTTTTCTTTTCCTTTTGCAATAAATGGCATAATTAAGACAATTGGACACTTGAATAATTTATCTAAAACAAGTAATTTCCCTGGGACTACTTTAGAATTTGAGGATCTAAACATATAAGGCAAACCCAAGAGCAGGTTCTACATGGCAATTTCTCACTTCCATTGCAATTGTAAACAAAACACAAGTAGCCCTAATTTTCTTTGTAAATAATTATTTCTAGAAAAATTCCTGATAATCTAGCTTACTGAACACTTTTCAGCTCCTCAATGTAGCTTATATTCTAGAGAACAATATTTTTTAACTTCATTGAATTGTTGGAGAACTTTTCAGACTAAGAGTATAGTTCTCTTTATGAAGCTATCTTGTATCCACAGGATTTTTCTGAGTGGCAGTCATGAAGTGAGAGGAACATTTTTCATAATACAGAAACTACTCCCCCACCTGATTCAGCATTGTAGCTGTGGAAATGGGTGAGAAATATAATTTAACATAGGTAGTTTGACTGAAAAACAATTCTGTTTTTCTGAAAGTTATTTCCACAGAACCATGCTGTCTAGATGTTGGAAAATGGCAACAAACAACTTTGATGATGTACTGGAAGGAAAAAAAAAAAGAAAGAAAAGGATAAAAATTGCAAGTCACATACCCCACACACATTGGCTAGCTGAGGAATAGTCCCAACTTTAAAATCATGCAGGAAAAATTAGGCTACCTCTGAAATCAGTTCATGGAATAAAATTCCTGTCTCTTTATTCTTCCCTATCAGCATAAACTCTTAGAACTAAATATGAAATAGCAATTGTCTTATAGAAAACTAAATTGAAAAGAATAGGTTTTATAAGGGGAAGGAGGTTAACAGTATAGTTTCTTGTATCGTGGGTATTCAGAAATATTTAGAATGTTGGACAGTACTACCCACTAAATATATTTCTCAAATTCTGAGTCCTTTCATTTCATTTTTAATCTTTATATTGCTACTTGAATGGTTGCCCTAAGCAATGCAGAAGTAGTGCTCTGATGGAATGAATGGATATAATTATTATGGAGCCTCACCCAGAGAGATGTATAATTATTTGCCTGAACAGAGAGCCCTTGAAGATATTAACCTATGATGGGAACAAAAGGAAAGCCATCCTCCAGGTAAGTTCTAGACCCAACTCACCTCTGAATCCAGTGCTTTTCATTCTTTCATCTAGCAATGTACTTCTTAGCAGGTTCTCTCAGAATTCCATCATTATGGATATTTGGTCTGTTTCATCTAGCAATACCCTGTTTCATCAGAATACTCCCTTTTTAAAGTATTCGATGAGAAAATATGGGTTATATTTTAACAGGAAATATTTTTAAATGTATGTGTTTTATGTTTCTAGGAGATTAAACCTGCAAAGTAAGAATTTTGTGGTAAGTTGGATCAAAATTAAATAAGGGAAGCCTCCACTTTGGGTATCCTTAGGGAGTTTTTCAAGGCAAACCTTTCTAGGAGTCCCATTCTTGTTTTTCTCCATGCCCAGTCACCAAAAGCAGAACATGTAATCTTACTGTAGAAGCTCATGAAAAGGAAGACTTCATAGGTGGTTAGGATCACAGTGCTGTCTCTGTCCAAAGAATAGACAATCTCATGTAGAATAGATTGAAGGTTACAAAAGCATACTGCAAAAATCTATTAATAAATATAAAAGTAAATTTGGGGCTAGACAAAATAATACAGTAGACAAATGAAGAATGTGGTTAGTAATGACAGTCCTGATCAAGAAGCAGTCAGCTGATTACAGCCTATATTCAAATTGTGTTTAATAAAAAGGATATGAGAAGGAATATAGAAGGAGACACAAGCTAAGTCAAAACTACTAATTTAGCAACATTGATTAGACATATATCAGAACCTCTTTTGCAGCCTTGTTTGTTTTATACACTGCTCCTCAACTAACCTGATACAGGATACTAAATGTGGTAGACTACTATAGATTGGCCCTTACCATCAGCATTCCACCTCCTTTCTGATTGGAAAGATTAAAAAACAGAACACTGTTTCCCAGACTGTTTTAGACCTTTGTTTCTGGATGTGAATCAGATCCACCAGTTGGAGGCACTGACATGAAATCTGGAAGGCAATAGGGAGGCAAGATGGAAGGCAGTTTCCAGTAGCTATCTCTGCCAACAAGAAGGTTTATGAAGTAGTCTAGAGGCAATTGAGGCACCTAGACTTAATGTTTCATGTTTTCATTCCTAGCTTTATGGGTTTAAAAGGCAACCATGAAGCACACAGCGAAAGAAGCTGCAGCCCCCTGATCTCTGGATGGTAGTTCTAATGCAATTCTCTTGAACATAGTAGGACAGAGATGGTCCTTCTTTTTGCCGTACTTAAACTGTTGGATCCTTAGAAGGAAAATTTAATAACTCAATAATCCTTTTAAGCACCTAGTATATTCCAGGCAGCATTGTAGGTATTTGAACAGGGCCATCACGAACAGTTATGCAGGCCATGCCCTGCACAAGGGCAGTTCATCAAGATGGCAAATTGTAGCTGAAATCCCTGGTGTTAGTTTTGTCAACTGGAAAGAAGAGGCATGTTCTTTTATTATTCTTACAGGTATTTCCTTCTTACAATACCTCAGGCAGCATTAAGTCCTCACTAATTACCAAATTGCAATATATATGTATATATTTTTTTCCATATAGGATTCTATGTAGCATTCCCTTTGCATAGTGAGGCTTAGGAATTCTTATAAAATTCCCCCTATTGCTGCATATAGACCTGAGTTTTTAAGTCTTTAAATTATTGAAATTTGTAAATACCCTTTGGGGGGTTCTTAACTGATTATTGCTCTGGGATGTAGAGTGGTGAAAAATAAACTTCTCTTGAACAATTCTGTATTAATCAAATTAATGATGTTAGATGAGCTCTCTGTTACAAACCCTCCTTGAAAATACATGCACTGCTAGGTTTCCAGGCTTTGTAAACAAAACTAAAAGAGAGAATCATCTACTTAGTGTCAAAACAATATTTACAATGGATTCAAACACCAACTGACTCATAATGAACAAGGTCATTACTGGCATATTTGATGTCTTTATGTGAATTTCAAAAAGTGACACTCCCAAGACAAAAGTAAATTTGAAATAGATACACTCAGGATGTAAGAATAATAAAAGAATATGCCTCTTTTTCCCAGTAGAAAGGTTTCCTAGTAGAAAGGCCTACTTCTTTGAATGATAAACTCCATGGAATGAACGTGTAGTACTTTAATTTTTCCAGCTCTAATTTCTTTTGTATCTTCTTAAGGCACAAAATTGAATAATAAGAACTGAAAGAAGACTCAGAACATCCTTCCTTTAAGAAAGTCATGTACTTTGACACAACTTGACTTTATTTTGCTGTAGTCAGGATAAAGCATGGGAAATTTTATTTTTATTTCCATGATATACACTCCCCTCCTGTCTATACAGGTGAACATGTCTGTGTATATTTGTCATTTTATTTGTAGAAAGTGACATGTTTTCTCCATAACAATATGTACAGGTCTTCTAGAATAAGTCTACTGTCTCTCCTGATCCATTTACCGGAACTAATCCTCATAGTATTGTGAGATGCTATTTCATGATCTTATGGTTTACATAGTTTTTGTCAAGACATATGAAATAGTTCTTAACTTTGTATTCCTTTATGTAAAGATGTAATGTCTTGTTTTTCTCTAACTTCTTTAATGATTTTCTCTCTTTAATGAATTTTATCAACTTGATTATAAACCATATTATGCTCAATATGGTTTTCTTTCTCTTTACCATTGCTGGAATTTGTAGAGCTTTCTGATTCTGTGAGTTTATAATTTTTTAAACAAATATGAGAACAAAATAGTGATTATTTCTTCAAATATTTTTCAGTCTCTTACTTTCTGGAAATCTAACTACACATATGCTATACCACTTGATATTGTACTACTTGTAAATGAAGCTCTGTTCATTTATTCTGTTTTCTTCTGTGCTTCCTCTTCCTTCCTCTGTTTAGAGTTTTATTTTTGTTGTTGCTGTTGCTTGTTTATATATGCTTAGTTGTTGCTATATCTTGGAGGTCATTGGTATTCTCTTCTTCAGTATCCACTTTTCTAACAAGCCATTCCCAGTGTATTTTTTTCACTTTGGATATTTAATTTTTCAGTTCTTCGAGTTTCATTTATTTCCTTTCTGTATCTTCGATTTCATTAGGTTTATATTTTACTTTAAATCCATTATCACGTTTATCATAGTTTTTTTCTTTTTTCTTTTTTTTTAAGATTCTGCCTACAAATCCAATAGCTCTGACATTTCTGGATATCCTTCTTTTGATGTGAATTCCTTCCATTTATAGCTCACCTTTTTTTTTTTGCTTTTTTTATCCTATACATAGTAAAATTTATGAATTTTAGACATTGTCAAAGTTATATTTTTAAGAGTCTGAATTTCGCTGCCTTCATTCGAAGAGTATTGAATATTATTGGGACAGTTTATTACTTGCAGATTAGCTTGAATGTTTTTGTGGCTCATTTCTTAGTTTGTTAGGTCAGGTCTCCAATAACCTTTACTTTATCAAATTGAGCCCTATCACTAAGTTCATACCACTATAAAACTGTTACTGGATTTTTGGATGTGCAATGTTTCTCCATTTTAACTGGTTAGAGCTGAACAATTTTCAAACCTTTGTGAGCTCTTTGAATTACTCAGCAATATTTCAATAGTAGTTCCTTTTACAGTGTCTTGGTGTTTTACCCTAAACCCGCACAATTTAGTATGTGACTGACTCATCCTTTATGCAGATTGCCCATGATCTTTCTCTGTAGTCTCTCCATTCCAATATTTTGTCCTCTAAATTCCAGCACTGTCAACTTCTCCATGCCAATCAGGAAGATCCCTGTACTCTTCTTGTGTTTCTCCTCCTTGTAACATACTCAAGAAAGTGAATCATGGCCTAAAACAAAGCATTTGTAGTGTTCATTCCATTTTTTTCTCTTCTCTCAGGAATAAAAGTTCTGTGATGATTGCTGCCCAGTGCCTGTAAAAGTTTTTTTTTTTATTCCAAATATTTTCCAGGTTGCTATTTTCTTACAGCAAGATGGCAAACCACTATCAATTAATGCCCCATCCTTTGATAAAATACTGTGACTTCCCTCCCCATATGTTATGCTAAATACGTGTTCTAATATTTAAATATTCTCTTTTACTGTAGCATTGCATTCAGTGGGCACTTTGTATTTATTATTGATTGAGCAGCAGAATGCACTTGCATTTTCTAATGTAAGTCATTTATTTGTCCATTCAAGGAATGGACAGCTTAGTCTTGAGGGGTTAAGATTTTGGTAAAAATAATTGCTGGATTGGAATTTTAGCTATAGTTTTTCTTTGAAATGTTCATAAGTAGGTGACTAAGACATACTCTGAATCTCTCAGTCTTCACGGGACTATAAGTCAAGAAAAATCTATATTAAACATTTTTTTAAATTTATTTTATTGAAGTATAGTTGATTTACAATCTTGTGTTAATTTCTACTGTACAGCAGTACAGTAATACATATATATATATATGATTCAGTTATACATATATATATTCTTTTTCATTTTATTTTCCATTATGGTTTATCACAGGATATTGAATATATTTCCCTGTGCTTTACAGTAGGACCTTGTTGTTTATCCATTCTATATATAATAGTTTGCATCTGCTAATCCCAAACTCCCAATCGATCTCTCTCCCAGCCCTCTCCTGCTTGGCAACCACAAGTCTGATCTCTATGTCTGTGAGTCTGTTATTGTTTTGTAGGTAAGTTCATTTGTGTCATATTTTAGATTTCACATGTAAGTGACAACATTTGTTATTTTTCTTTCTCTTTCTGACTTCACTTAGTATGATAATCTCTAGTTGTATCCATGTTGCTGTAAAAGGCATTATTTCATTCTTGTGTGGCTGAGTAATATTCCATTGTATATACGTACCACATCTTCTTTATCCATTCCTCTGTTGATGGACATTTAGGTTGTTTCCACATCTTTGTTACTGTAAATAGTGCTGCAGTGAACAATTGGGTGCTTGTATCTTTCCTTTTTCTTTTTTTTTTTTAACATCTTTATTGGAGTATAATTGCATTACAATGGTGTGTTAGTTTCTGCTTTATAACAAAGTGAACCAGTTATACAAATACATATATCTCCATATTTCCTCCCTCTTGTGTCTCCCTCCCACCCTCCCTATCCCACCCCTCTAGGTGGTCACAAAGCACCGAGCTGATCTCCCTGTGCTACATGGCTGCTTCCCACTAGCTACTGATTTTACATTTGGTAGGGTATATATGTCCATGCCACTCTCTCACTTCATCACAGCTTACCCTTCCCACTCCCCGTGTCTTCAAGTCAATTCTCTATGTCTGTGTCTTTATTCCTGTCCTGCCCTTTGGTTCTTCAGAACTATTTTTTTTTAAGATTCCATATACATGTGTGAAAATATGGTATTTGTTTTTCTCTTTCTGATTTACTTCACTCTGTATGACAGAATCTAGGTCCATGCACCTCACTACAAATAACTTAATTTCATTTCTTTTTATGGCTGAGTAATATTCCATTGTATATATGTGCCACATCTTCTTTATCCATTCATCTTTCGATGGACACTTAGGTTGTGTCCATGTCCTGGCTATTGTAAATAGAGCTGCAATGAACATTGTGGTGCATGCCTTGTTTGAATTATGTTTTGCTAAGGGTATATTCCCAGTAGTGGGATTGCTGGGTCATATGGTAGTTCTATTTTTAGATTTTAAGGAACCTCCGTACTGTTTTCCTTAGTGGCTGTATCAAATTACATTCCCACCAACAGTGCAAGAGGGTTCCCTTTTCTCCACACCCTATCCAGAATTTATTGCTTGTAGATTATTTGATGATGGCCATTCTGACTGGTGTGAGGTGATACCTCATTGCAGTTTTGATTTCCATTTCTCTAATAATTAGTGATGTTGAGCATCCTTTCATGTGTTTGTTGGCAATCTGCATAACTTCTTTCGAGAAAAGTCTATTTAGGTCTTCTGCCCATTTTTGGATTGGGTTGTTTTTTTTTTTTTGATATTGAGATGCATGAACTGCTTGTATATTTTGAAGATTAATCCTTTGTAGGTTGCTTCATTTACAAATATTTTCTCACATCCTGAGGGTGGTCTTTTGGTCTTGTTTATGTTTTCTTTTGCTGTGCAACAGCTTTTAAGTTTCATTAGGTACCATTTGTATATTTTTGTTTTTCTTTCCATTTTTCTAGGAAGTGGGGCAAAAAGGATCTTGCGTGATTTATGTCATAGAGGGTGCTGCCTATGTTTTTCTCTAAGAGTTTGATAGTATCTGGCCTTACATTTAGGTCTTTAATCGATTTTGAGTTTATTTTTGTGTATGGTGTTAGAGAGTGTTCTAATTTCTTTGTTTTACATGTAGTTGTCCAGTATTCCCAGCACCACTTATTGAAAAGGCTGTCTTTTCTCTGTTGTGTATTCTTGCCTCCTTTAACAAAATAAGGTGACCATATGTGTGTGGGTTTATCTCTGAGCTTTCTATCCTATTCCTTTGATATATATTTCTGTGTTTGTGCCAGTACCATACTGTCTTTATTACTGTATCTTTGTAGTATAGTCTGAAGTCAGGGAGGCTGATTCCTCTACCTCCTTTTTCCTTTCACCATATTGTTTTGGCTGTTCAGGGACTTTTGTGTTTCCATACAAATTGTGAAATATTTTGTTCTAGTTCTGTGAAAAATGCCATTGGTAGATTTATACGTATTGCACTGAATATGTAGATTGCATTGAGTAGTAGAGTCATTTTCACAATGTGGATTCTTCCACTCCAAGAACATGGTATATCTCTCCATCTGTTTGTTTCATCTTTAATTTATTTCATCAATGTCTTATAGTTTTCTGCATACAGGACTTTTGTCTCTTTAGGTAGGTTTATTCCTAGTTATTTTATTATTTTTGTTACAATGGTATATGGGAGTATTTCCTTAATTTCTCTTTCAGATTTTTCATCATTATTGTACAGGAATGCAACAGATTTCTGTGCATTAATTTTGTTTCCTACTACTTTAGCAAATTCATTGATTGGCTCCAGTAGTTTTCTGATAGCATCTTTAGAAGCCAAGTGGTCCTGGGCTTTTGTTTGTTGGAAGATTTTAAATGACAGTCTTAATTTCAGTGCTTGTGACTTGTCTGTTTATACTTTCTATCTTCCTAGTTCAGTCCCAGAAGGTTTTGCTTTTCTAAGAATTTGTCCATTTCTTCTAGGATGTCCAATTTATTGGCATGTAATTGCTTGTAGTAATCTCTCATGATCCTTTGTATTTCTGCAGTGTCAGTTGTTACTTCCCCGTTTTCATTTCTAATTCTATTGATTTGAATCTTCTCCCTTTTTCTCTTGATGTGTCTGCCTAATGGTTTATCAATTTGTTTATCTTCTCAAAGACATAGCTTTTAGTTTTATCGATATTTGCTATTGTTTCCTTTACTTCTTTTTCATTTATTTCTGATCTGATCTTTATGATTTATTTCCTTCTGCTAACTTTGGGGGGTTTTTTGTCCTTCTTCCTCTAATTGCTTAAGGTGTAAGGTTAGGTGGTTTATTTGAGATGTTTTTTGTCTGTTGAGGTAGGATTGTATTGCTGTAAACTTCCCTCTTAGAACTGCTTTTGCTACATCCCATGGGTTTTGGGTCATTTGTTTCTAGTTATTTTTTGATTTACCCTTTGATTTCTTCAGTAATCTCTTGGTTCTTTAGTAGTGTGTTTTTTAGCCTCCCTGTGTTTGTATTTTTTACAGACTTTTTCTCACGTAATTGATTTCTAGTCTCATAGTGTTGTTTTCAGAAAAGATACTTGATACAAGTTTAATTTTCTTAAATTTACCAAGGCTTGATTTGTGACCCAAGATATGCTGGAGAATATTCCATGAGCACTTGAGAAGAAAGTGCATGGTTTTGTTTTTGAATGGAATGTCCTATAAGTATCAATTAAGTCCATCTTGTTTAATGTATCATTTAAAGTTTGTGTTTCTTTATTTATTTTCATTTTGGATGTTTTTTTCCATTGATGAAAGTGGGGTGTTAAGTTCTGCTAATATAATCATGTTACTGTTGATTTCCCCTTTTATGGCTGTTAGCATTTGCCTTATATATTGAGGTGCTCCTATGATTGGTGCATAAATATTTACAATTGTTTTATCTTCTTCTTGGATTTATCCCTTGATCATGATGTAGTGTCATTCTTTTTCTCTTGTAATAGTCTTTGTTTTAAAGTCTATTTTGTCTGATATGAGAATTGCTACTACAGCTTTCTTTTGACCTCCACTTGCATAGAATACTATTTTCCATCCTCTGACTTTTGGTCTGTATGTGTCCCTAGTTCTGAAGTGGGTCTCTTGTAGGCAGCATATATAAGGGTCTTGTTTTAATATCCATTCAGCCAGTCTATGTCTTTGTGTTGGAGAATTTAATCCATTTACATGTAAGGTAATTATTGATATGTATGTTCCTATTACAATTTTCTTAATTGTTTTGGGTTTGTTATTGTAGGTGTTTTCCTTCTCTTTTGTTTCCTGCTTAGAGAAATTCCTTTAGAATTTGTTGTAAAGGTGGTTTCAGTTTCGTGGTGCTGAATCCTCTTAGCCTCTGCTTGTCTGTAAAGATTTTAATTTCTCTCTTGAATCTGAATGAAAGCCTGCTGGGTAGTGTAATCTTGTTTGTAGGTTTTTCCCTTTCATCACTTTATATATGTCCTACCATCCCTTCTGACTTGCAGAGTTTCTGCTGAAAAATCAGCTGTTAACCTTATGGGGATTCCCTTGTATGCTATTTGTTGTTTTTCCTACTGCTTTTAATATTTTTTCTTTGTATTTAATTTTTGATAGTTTGATTAATATGTGTCTTGGCATGTTTTTTCTTGGATTTCTCCTATTTGGAACTCTTTGGGCTTTCTGGACTTGATTGGCTTTTTCATTTCCCATATTAGGGAAGTTTTCAACTCTAATCTTTATAAATATCATCTCAGTCCCTTTCTTTTTCTCTTCTTCTTCTGGGACCCCTATAATTCAAATGTTGGTGCATTTAATATCGCCCCAGAGGTCTCTGAGACTGTCCTCAGTTCTTTTCATTCCTTTTCTTTATTCTGCTCTGCAGTAGTTATTTCCACTCTTTTATCTTCTAGGTCACTTATCTGTTCTTCTGCCTCAGTTATTCTGCTATTGATTTCTTCTAGAGAATTTTTAATTTCATTTATTTTGTTGGTCATAATTGTTTGTTTGCTCTTTAGTTCTTCTAAGTCCTTGTTAAGAATTTCTTTTATTTTCTCCATTCTATTTCCAAGACTTTGCATCATCTTTACCTTCATTATTCTGAATTCTTTTTCAGGCAGACTGCCTATTTCCTCTTCATTTGTTTGGTCTGATGGGTTTTTACTTTGCTCCTTCATCTGCTGTGTGTTTCTCTGTGTTCTTATTTTGCTTCACTTACTGTGTTTTGGGTCCCCTCCTTGCAGGCTGCATGTTTGTACTCCCGTTGTTTTTGGTGTCTGCCCACAGTGGATAAGGTTGTTCAGTGGATTGTGTAGGCTTCCTGGTTGAGGGTATTGGTGCAGTGTTCTGGTGGATAAGGCTGGATCTTGTCTTTCTTGTGGGCAGGACTGTGTCTGTTGGTGTGTTTTGGGGTATCTGTGACCTTATTATGATTTTAGGCAGCCTCTCTGCTGCTGGGGGGTTTGTGTTCCTGTCTTGCTAGTTGTTTGGCATAGGGTGTCCAGCACTGTAGCTTGTTGGTCATTGAGTCAAGCTGGGTCTTAGCATAGAGCTGGAGGTCTCTGGGAGAGCTTTCACCATTTAATATTACATGGAGTCTGGAGGTCTCTGGTGGTCCAATGTCCTGAACTCAGCTCTCCCACCTGAGAGGCACAGGCCTGACACCTGACCAGAGCACCAAGACTCTGTCAGCCACACAGTGGTTCCTGCGGTTTCAACGTCCTCACTCTCTCTCTGGAAAATAACATCGTTTTATAAGCATTGAGAAAAGGCAATATACATTTTATCGAGTCTTTCCTCAATTTCATGGCAAAAATAAGAAAATCTTTCCCGTATAAGCAAACAAGATATTTTGTATGGAGGGAATTTTTAAAATATATATTAAACTTTATAAATCTTAGTAGTTTCATGCTCTTGCCACTCATTTAAGAAATCTTGTTTCTTGAAGATTTAACTTCCGCCATGTACTTCTGGAATCTCCAAGGGGTGTTTTAGACTAGTTTTCAATTTGTTTCTGGTCATTGTTCTCCTACAGCCTTATGAAATTTGGTTTTCACATCAATGGAAATCTCTTCTGTTTTACTTCTGATAATAAAGGTATACCTACTGTTTTATTTCCAAGAAGAGATTTAGGCTTAATAGCCATTAAGTCACAGTTTTGGTTGTTTGGAACACAAAAGAGTTAAAGCTCTTTCCTCTAAGTTGAGTTACATTACTTCTGCTCAAGCTCTAGTCAGTACTGCTGCCTCAGGATACTTCCAAGATAGAACTTTGTTCTTTATACTACTCCCTCCTTACTGGCAAGTGTGCTGCAACTCCTACACGGTCACCTCCAATTTTGGGAAAAATGTTTCCCAGACCTGATGCTTGCTCAAGTATAGTTAGATTTTCCCACAGCTTCAACTTTGGCCAGTCATATTTTGTGACAGTATTCTTTTTTCTCTCTGTGTACACATGGGTATCAGGAGTCCTATGGCAGAATTGTTCAGTATGATCCTGATACAAAGTGTAGTGAGGTCGTTCTCAATTTATATCATGTGCTTTTTCTCTTTCCTACAGTGTATACAGAGTACCTGTATATACTATAACAAATGGTGTGTTTATCTGGATTCTGAGGCCATCCACTCTGTTTTTCCCCCAGACATACACAAAAGATAAGCTTTTTCTCTGTTTCTTTCTTTCATTACTCTAAGCATTGTCAGCCATCCATACAATCTGACTTTTGTAAGGGTTACTATCCAATATGTTGTTATATGTGTGAACCTCAGGTATTAGAGTTGAAATCCTCCTCCTTAACTGATCTCAAGAGATTCCTTAGCCTTCCATCTCCATCCTTGTGTATCACTCTTTTTCTAACTCTACCCATACATTTTACCAGTTTTTATTCCAGCTTAATAAGAAACTCTATTATATATAATGTATAATAATAGCTAATTCCTAAATGTTGGAAAATTTTTTCAAAGCTGGTTAAAACTCAAAAGTCCTCCTTGGGCATTATATGGCTGTGTCTTTTAACAGGAGATAATGTGTATAAATGTAGCCTTAATTTATTGCTACATGATTCTTTGAATTCTAATGTGTATCAAGAGTGGTTCCAGAAAGCCATAGCGTACTTTGTTTCAAATTATAAAAAAGCTGTTGGAATTTTGATACATGCATTCATAACAATGTTCACCAATGATTATACCTGGCTCTCCATCACTAGTAATCAGCAACAGATTGTCCAAGATGTGCAGCTGCTGGGCTGCTGGGCTGGTTTCCATACAAGCACCACGGTTCTTTTAATCATGCTCTCCAATTCAGTGGCCCTTTTTCCCAAACTATTACATCAGTACTCTTCAATTCTTCTTGGCAAATCTTATATTTTCCTTTTGTGGCAGGCATGACATTTTCCTCTTGAGATTGATGGAAATATGTTAACTGTTCATATTTAAGATATGAAACTTTATTCATAACAAATTCATAATCTTGAACCACTTCTTTTTGAATTCTATTTTTCTTTTTATTTATTTATTTATTTATTTATTTATTATTTATTTTTGGCTGTGTTGGATCTTCATTTCTATGTGAGGGCTTTCTCTAGTTGTGGCAAGCAGGGGCCACTCTTCATCATGGTGTGCGGGCCTCTCACTGTCGTGGCCTCTCTTGTTGCAGAGCACAGGCTCCAGATATGCAGGCTCAGTAGTTGTGGCTCACAGGCCCAGTTGCTCTGTGGCATGTGCAATCTCCCCAGACCAGGGCTCGACCCCATGTTACCTGCATTGGCAGGCAGATTCTCAACCACTGCGCCACCAGGGAAGCCCCTCGAATTCTATTTTTAAACACAGCAAGGAAAACATTTCTAGGCACATACAGGGAGGCCACCTGTCAACATATATTGCAAAAAACGTTAAATGCACTTACAAGAACTTCTCAAATATTAGATTGTAGGATCTCATGAAAGTAATAATTCATATTTTCCTGAGTAACAGTAAATATATGTTTTCCAATTTAAAATTCTGAAAAATTGATTTCAAATCATCAAGAATTCTATATATAATGTTTTCACATCGAATGTAAAATATTCCCTTTTTTTAAAACACAATAAGGGCATAGAATTTGGAACTTTTTCTAATAGCTCTCAAAAATTTATCTTAAACTGTATGTTCTGAAACCTTCTTAAATTGAGTGTCCCTGAAATCTACATCAATGTATATTTGGCCATGTAATATGTGGTCTTTCAGGAATTTACATACATTATTTAATCATAAAATAAATGTGTGTGATAAAAAATGTAGGATTACTTTCAATGGCTTTATAGATCTTTTGGTTAAGGAAATATGTGAATGATTTTTAAATGACAAAAAAGATTCCTCTGTGTTCTGTCTAGCATATTCTTTCAGATCATCTCCACTTATCATTGACTTTTTGCTACATTACATTGAAAGTTACAGAAAATTGATAATACAGCAAATGATGTTCATTCATAGAAATACAAACTGTCCTATGGACAATAATCAAATACTGTCCCAAGTATTTAATTATTGCCCTGTGGATAACAAGCAATTTTGAATCTAGCAAGTAAATTACTTTTAGTATTCCTGAATTCCTATATATATTCCTGTCCTTCGTATTCTCCTATGTTCCAGTTGTAACATTTTACTTGTTCCCTCATTAATTAATGAAATCAAATAACGTTTTTGACAAGTACATATTTACATTTGTATGAGAATGGTGATTTTACTTTTAAAAATTATAATCTGACAACTTCTAGTATAATTTAAATGTTTATCTTGCTAAAGTTTGTTAGTTTTATTGGTTGAATAATTTCAGAAATTTTATACCAAATTATCTATCATTTGTGCTGTCTTCACTTTATCTGGGTTTAATGCACTGTCATAATTTTCTTTGTAATGCAAGATTACAAGCTATAATTGCCAGTAGAATATTTTCTTTTTTTTTTTGGTCAATTAATACATAATGCATATGAATGAGCCATACATATTATAGTATATTATCACTTTTATTTGTCTTCAATTTTTAAGAAAAAATAAATCAACAATTATATGAATATTCTTAGGACTAGAAAAGCATGTAAGAATATGGGCTTTGAATTCATTCAAGTCTATACTGATTCAGCCTTAGAAACTATTACTTAAAAATAAGTGTTCAGGGCTTCCCTGGTGGCGCAGTGGTTGGGAGTCCGCCTGCCGATGCAGGGGATGCGGGTTCGTGCCCCGGTCTGGGAGGATCCCACGTGCCGCGGAGCGGCTAGGCCCGTGAGCCATGGCCGCTGGGCCTGCGCGTCCGGAGCCTGTGCTCCACAACGGGAGAGGCCACAACAGTGAGAGGCCCGCATACCGCAAAAAAAAAAAAAAAAAAAAGTGTTCAATTTACATTTAGTTTAACTTAAAATATGAAAACATTTAATTGTGTCTATTATCAGCAAGAACCACTAAGTGATGAGAATACAAATATGAATAAGTTTTGGTGTCTGCTCTCAGGAAGCATGAAGTCTAGAAATAAAAATTGATGATAAAGGTATTCTTCTTGGTTTTAGTGTTACATACAAACTGAACAGCTGATCTAACACTGTTATCTAATGAACAGTTAATGGTAGATAAGTTATAACTGTCACATCTTTTGTACAGAGGAGCTTCCAGTTAATAGTACATAGTAGTGACTGATGACCCCCAAAGTAGTCTTACTTGTCATTTCAAAATAGATTCTGGTAGACATTCAAGATGGCAGAGGAGTAAGACCTGGAGATCACCTTCCTCCCCACATATACATCAGAAATACATCTACATGTGGAACAACTCCTTCAGAACGCCTACTGAATGCTGTCAGAAGACCTCAGACTTCCCAAAAGGCAAAAAACTCCCCACATACCTGGGTAGGGCAAAAGAAAAAACAGAGAAAAAAGAATAGGGTTGGCCCTGCACCTCTGGGAGGGAGCTGTGAAGGAGGAAATATTCCACACACTAGGAAGACCCTTCACTGGTGGAGACAGGGGGCGGGTGGGGAGAAGCTTCAGAGCCACAGCGGAGAGCGCAGCAACAGGGATGCAGAGAGCAAAGCAGAAGGATTCCCACACAGAGGATTGGTGCTGGCCAGCACTCACCAGCCTAAAAGCTTGTCTGCTCACTCACCTGTGTGGGTGGGGGCTGGGAGCTGAGGCTTGGGCTTCAGAGTTCAGATCCCAGGGAGAGGACTGGTGTTGGCTGGATGAACACAGCTTGAAGGGTGCTAGTGTGCCACAGCTAGCAGGGAGGGATTCCAGGAAAATGTCTAGAACTGCCTAAGAGGCAAGAGACCATTGTTTCAGGGTGTGTGAGAAGAGGGTAATCTTTCCCTGTTTTCCCACAGAAGGCAGAGCACCACCTAAGTGAGCTCCAGAGACGGGAGCAAGCTGTGGCTATCAGCTCAGATACCAGAGATGGGCATGCAACACTAACGCTGCTGTTGCAACCACCAAGAAACCTGTGTGCAAGCACAGGTCACTATGCACCCCACACCACCACCATCACCCAGGGAGCCTGTGCAGCACTCCACTGCCAGGGTCATGTGATCCAGGGACAACTTTCCTGGGAGAACACATGGCACGCCTCAGGCTGTTGCAATGTCATGCCCGACTGCCACCGCAGGCTCATCCTGCATTCCAATTGTAACTACCATACCCCTCACTCGTTGCGGCATGAGTGGGCCAGAGCCCCCTAATCAGTGGCTGTTTTAACCCTGTCATGCCTGGCAGGAACAGATGCCTGAGGGCTACCTACACACAGAGGTGGAGCCAAAACTGAAGTTGAACCCCAGAAGCTGTGCAAACAAAGGAGAGGGAAATTTCTCCATGCAACCTCAGGAGCAGCAGATTAAATCCCCACAATCAACTTGGGGTACCCTGCATCTGTGGAAAACCTGAATAGACAATGAATCATCCCAAAATTGAGGTGGTGGATTTTGGGAACAACTGTAGATTTGGGATTAGCTGTCTGCAGCTAACTTGTTTCTGATTTTTATGTTTATCTTATTACAGGTTTTAGTATTTGTTATCATTGGTTGATATGTTTATTGGTTTGGTTGTTCTCCTTTTTTATTAATTTTATTTTAATAATTAAAAAGATAATTTTAATTATTTTATTTTATTTCATTTCTTGTATTTATTATTTATTTATTTTTCTTTCTTTTTTCTCCCTTTTCATCTGAGCCATGTGGCTGACAGGGTCTTGGTGCTCCAGCTAGGTGTCAGGCCTGAGCCTCTGATGTGGTAGAGCCAAGTTCAGGACATTGGACCAACACAAACCTCCCGGCCCCACGTAATATCAATTGGTGAGGCATCTCAGAGAGAACTCCAACTCAACACTAAGACCCACCTCCACCCAATGGTCAGCAAGCTCCAGTGCTGGACACCCCATAACAAACAATTAGCAAGACAGGAACACAACCCCACCCATTAGCAGAGAGGCTGCCTAAAATCATAATAAGTTCACAGACACCCATAAACACACCACCGGATGCAGCCCTGCCCACCAGAAAGACAATCTCCAACCCCGCCCACCAGAACACAAGCACCAGTACCCTCCACCAGAAAGCCTACAAAACCCACTGAAACAACCTCACCTACTGGGGGCAGATAACAAAAACAATGGGAACTACAAACCTGCAGCCTTCAAAAAGGAGACCGCAAACAAAGTAAGTGAAGCAAAATGAGAAGACAGAGAAACAGATGAAACAGACAGCAGATGAAGGAGCAAGCTAAAACCCCACCAGACAAAATAAATGAAGAGGAAATAGGCAGTCTACCTGAAAAACAATACAGAGTAATGATAGTAAGGATGATCCAAAATCCTGGAAATAGGATGGAGAAAATATGAGAAACTTTTAACAAGGAACTAGAAGAACTAAAGAGCAAACAAACAATGATGAAAAAAACAATAGATGAAATTTAAAATTCTCTAGAAGGAACCAATAGCAGAATAACTGAGGCAGAAGAACGGATAAGTGACCTGGAAGATAAAGTAGTGGAAATAACTACCAGAGAGCAAAATAAAGAGAAAAGAATGGAAACAATTGAGGACAGACTCAGAGACTTCTGGGACAAAATTAAATGCACCAAAATTCAAATTATAGGCGTCCCAGAAGAAGAAGACAAAAATAAAGGGTGTGTTAAAATATTTGAAGAGATTATAGTTGAAAATTTACCTAACATTGGAACGGAAATATTCAGTCAAGTCCAGGAAGCGCAAAGAGTCCCATAGAGGATAAATCCAAGGAGAAACATACCAAGACACATATTAATCAAACTATCAAAAACTAAATTCATAGAAAACATATTAAAAGCAGCAAAGGAAAAACAACAAATAACATACAAGAAAATCCCCATCAGTTTAACAACTGACCTTTTAGCAGAAACTTTGAAAGCCAGAAGGGAATGGCAGGACATATCTAAAGTGATGAAAGGGGGAAAAACCTACAACCAACATTACTCTCCCCAGCAAGGATCTCATTCAGATTCAAAGGAGAAATTAAAACCTTCACAGACAAGCAAAATTTAAGATAATTTAGCACCACCAAACCAGATTTACAGCAAATGCTAGCAGAAAATACTAACAAAACAAACCCAAAATAATTAAGAAAATGGTAATAGAAACATACATATTGATAATTAACTTAAATGTAAATGGATTAAATGTTCTAACCAAAAGACATAGACTGGCTGAATGGATAAAAAATGAGCCCTGTTTTTATGCTGTCTATAACAGAATCACTTCAGACCTAGGGACGCATACAGACTCAAAATAATGGATGGAAAATTATATTCTAGGCAAATGGAAATCAAAAGAGCTGGAGTAGCAATTCTAATATTAGACAAAAGAGACTTTAAAATAAAGACTATTACAAGACACAAAGAAAGATACTGCATACTGATCAAGGGATCAGTCCAAGAAGAAGATATAATAATTGTAAATATTTATACACCAAACATAGGAGCAACTCAATACATAAGGCAAATGCTAACAGCCATAAAAGGGGAAATCAAAAGGAACACAATCATAGTAGAGGACTTTAATACCCCACTTTCACCAATGGACAGATCATCCAAAATGAAAATAAATAAAAGCACACAAGGTTTAACTGACATATTAAGCAAGATGGACTTAATTGATATTCATAGTACATTCTATCCAAAAACAAGAGAACACACTTTCTTCTCAAATGCTCAGGGAACATTTTCCAGGGTAGATCATATATTGGGTCACAAATCAAGCATTGGTAAATTTAAGAAACTTGAAATCCTATCACGTATCTCTTCTGACCACAATGCTATGAGATATCAATTACAGGGAAAAAACTAAAAAATACAAACACATAGAGGCTAAAAAATACACTACTAAATAAATAAGAGATCACTGAGGAAATCAAAAAATACCTAGAAACAAATGACAATGAAAACACGATGACCCAAAACGTATGGGATGCAGCAAAAGCAGTTCTAAGAGAGAAATTTATAGCAAAACAATCCTACCTCAAGAAACAAGAAACATCACAAATAAACAACCTAACCTTACACCTAAAGCAGTTAGAGAAAGAAGGAAAAAAATACCCCAAAGTTAGCAGAAGGAAAGAAATCATAAAGATCAGATCAGAAATAAATGAAAAAGAAGTGAAGGAAACAACAGCAGAGATCAGTAAAACTAAAAGCAGCATCTTTGAGAAGATAAACAAGATTGATAAACACTAGCCAGACTCCCCAAGAAAAAAAGGGAGAAAACTCAAATCAACAGAATTAGGAATCAAAAAGGAAAACTGAAAACTGACACTGCAGAAATACAAAGAATCATGAGAGATTACTACAAGCATGTATATGCGAACAAAATAGATAACCTAGAAGAAGTGGAAAAATTGTTAGGAAAGCACAACCTTCTGAGACTGAACAAAGAAGAAATAGAAAATATAAACAGACCAATCACAAGCACTGAAATTGAAACTGTAATTAAAAACATTCCAACAAACAAAAGCCCAGGACCAGAGGAATTCACAGGCAAAATCTATCAAACAATTAGAGAAGAGCTAACACCTATCCTTCTCAAACTCTTCCAAAATATAGCAGAGGAAGGAACACTCCCAAACTCATACTATGAGGTCACCATCACCCTGATACCAAAATCAGAAAAGGTGTCACACACACACACACAAAAAACACAAAAAACAGAAAACTACAGGCCAATATCGCTGATGAACATAGATGCAAAAATCTTGAACAAAATACTAGCAAACAGAATCCAACAGCATATTAAAAGTATCATACAACATGATCAAGTGGGGTTTTTCCCAAGAATGCAAAGATTCTTCAGTATATGCAAATCAATCAATGTGATACACCATCTTAACAAACTGAATGACAAAAACCATATGATCACCTCAATAGATAGGAAAAACATTCCACAAAGTTCAACACCTATTTATAATAAAAACTCTCCAGAAATTAGGCATAGAGACAACTTATCTCAACATAATAAAAGCCATATATGACAAACACACAGCCAACATCATTCTCAATGGTGAAAAACTGGAACCATTTCCACTAAAATCAGGAGCAAGACAAGGATGCCTACTCTCACCACTATTATTCAACATAGCTTTGGAAGTTTTAGCCACAACAATCATACAAGAAAAAGAGATAAAAGGAATCCAAATCAGAAAAAGAAGAAATAAAGCTGTCACTGTTTTCAGATGATATGATACTATACATAGAGAATCCTAAAGATACTACCAGAAAACTACTAGAGTTAATCAATGAAGTTGGTAAAGTTCAGGATACAAAATTAATGCACAGAAATCTCTTGCATTCCTATGCACTAATGATGAAAAATCTGAAAGAGAAATTAAGGAAACACTCACATTTATGACTGCAACAAAAACAGTAAAATATCTAGGAATAAACCTACCTCAGGAGACAAAAGACCTGCATGCAGAAAACTATAAGACATTGATGAAAGAAATTAAAGATGAGACAAACAGATGGAGAGATATACCATGTTCTTGGATTGGAAGAATCAACATTGTGAAAATGGCTATACAACCCAAAGCAATCTACAGATTCAATGCAATCCCTATCAAACTACCAATGGCATTTTTCACAGAACTAGAACAAAAAATTTCACAATTTGTATGGAAACACAAAAGACCCCGAATAGCAAAAGCAGTCTTGAGAAAGAAAAATGGAGCTGGAGGAATCAGGTTCCCTGACTTCAGACTATACTACAAAGCTACAGTAATCAAGACAGTGTGGTGCTGGCACAAAAACAGAAGTGTAGGTCAATGGAACAGGATAGAAAGCCCAGAGATAAACCCATGCACGTATGGTCACCTTATCTTTGATAAAGGAGGCAAGAATACACAATGGAGAAAAGACCGCCTCTTCAATACATGGTGCTGGGAAATTTTGACAGCTACATGTACAATAATGAAATTAGAATGCTTCCTAAAACCATAAACAAAAGTAAACTCAAAATGGATTAAAGACCTAAATGTAAGGCCAGACACTATCAAACTCTTAGAGGAAAACATAGGCAGAACACTCTATGACATAAATCACAGCAAGATCCTTTAAACGTAAGGTAGATAGCTAGTGGGAAGCAGCCACATAGCACAGGGAGGTCAGCTCGGTGCTTTGTGACCTCCTGGAGGGGTGGGATAGGGAGGGTGGGAGGGAGGGAGACACAAGAGGGAAGAGATATGGGAACATATGTATATGTATAACTGATTCACTTTGTTATAAAGCAGAAACTAACACATCATTGTAAAGCAATTATACTCCAATAAAGATGTTAAAAAAATAATAAAAAAATAAACAAATGGTACCTAATGAAACTTAAAATCTTTTGCACAGCAAAGGAAACCATAAACAAGATGAAAAAACAACCTTCGCAATGGAAGAATATATTTGCAAACGAAGCAACTGACAAATGTTAATCTCCAAAATATGCAAGTAGTTCATGCAGCTCAAGGTCAAAAAACCAAACAGCCCAATCCAAAAATGGACAGAAGACCTAAATAGACATTTCTCCAAAGAAGATACACAGATTGCCACTAAACACAGGAAAGGATGCTCAACATCATTAATCATTAGAGAAATGCAAATGAAAACTCCAATGAGGTATCACCTCACGCCCGTCAGAATGGTCATCATTAAAAAATCTACAAACAATAAATGCTGGAGAGGGTGTGGAGAAAAGGGAACCCTCTTGCACTGTTGGAGGGAATGTAATTTGATACAGCCACTATGCAGAACAGTATGGAGGTTCCTTAAAAAACTAAAATTAGAACTACCATATGACCCAGCAATCGAACTACTGGGCATATACCCTGAGAAAACCGTAAATCAAAAAGAGACATGTACCACAATGTTCATTGCAACATTATTTACAATAGCCAGGACATGGATACAACCTAAGTGTCCATCAACAGATGAATGCGTAAAGAAAATGTGGCACATATATACAATGAAATATTACTCAGCCATAAAAGGAAATGAAATTGAGTTATTTGTAGTGAGGTGGATGGGCCTAGAGTTTGTCACACAGAGTGAAGTAAGTCAGAAAGAGAAAAATAAATTCTGCATGCTAACACATATATGTGGAATCTAAAAAAAAAAAAAAAAGGTTCTGAAGAACCTTGGGGCAAGACAGGAATAAAGACGCAGATGTAGAGAATGGACTTGAGGACACTGAGAGGGGTAAGAGTAATCTGGGATGAAGTGAGAGCATGGCACTGACATATATACACTACCAAATGTAAAATAGCTAGTAGGAGAAGCCACATAGCACAGGGAGATCAGCTCGATGATTTGTATCTACCTATAGGGGTGGGATAGGGAGGGTGGGAGGGAGGCGCAAGAGGGAGGGGATATGGGGATATATGTATACATATAGCTGATTCACTTTGTTATACAGCAGAAACTAACACACAATTGTAAAGCAATTATACTCCAATAAAGATGTTAAAAAAAAAAGAAAATAGATTTACTCTAATGCTCACAACACATGGTTTGTTCAGTTTAATTTATGTAATAAAAATGTATTTAGCATCTACCATGTTCCTTGCACAATGTTGCATAGTAAATTTAAAAGATTCATGTGGCATAGATTCTCCCCTTAGCTGAGCAAATATAAGTGTTGTTGGTGAAGGAGAAGGAGGAAACATAAACCATTAAGTGCATGAAAATGTCACAGGAATTACAACAGAATTATGAACAAAGAATTAAGGTAGCAAAAGCAGAGAAATATAAGCCCAAATAGTGTATAAAAGTTTTCACCCAGAAGGCAACTTTTGCGGTATGTGGACATCTCACTGCGGTGGCCTCTCCCATTGCGGAGTACAGGCTCCGGACGCGCAGCCTCAGCTACCACGGCTCATGGGCGCCGTCGCTCCGCGGCACGTGGGATCTTCCCGGACCATGGCACGAACCCGTGTCCCCTGCATCAACAGGTGGACTCTCAACTACTGCGCCACCAGGGAAGCCTCAGAAGGCAACTTTTGAACGGTGGCTTATGTAGGCATCAGTTTCACTTCCGAGAAAAAGGGAGATATGCATTCCAGAAGAAGACTCTGTGCATGCTGTCTTATGGACGCATAAACAAGTAAATAATGCCCAGGCATGCAATGAAACATGGTAACGAGATATGGACCAATCTGGGTGGTTGAGGGATGGAAAGCAAAGTGGAAGCAGCTAAAAGTATGAAACACATCTGGGAAATTACATTGATATCTATTTATGAAGAATTTTGCATTCTGTTACAGAGTTTGCTATAGATCTGTAGGGGATTATGTATGAAGAATCATAATTCAATCTGGATTTAATAGCGCTAACTGGAGAGGGAATGAGTAAGATCTAATGGAGGGGGAGAGTAAAGTCAAGAAGTCCAGTTAAGTCTGATAATTTTTAATGTGTACATGTTTCCTGTCATTTACTAAGGTATCAATTCATAATTGTATGTTATTTTTTAAGAGGTTATTGTAGGCACAGTATTAAAATGAGTAGGGTTTCATTAGAAAAGTTTAAGATCCTGGTAGCTGAGATTTATACATTCGTCATGACCAGATTCCTTAGCAACTCCCAATAGACTTCTGCTTTACAGTCATTCTATCTTAAAGCATATTCTCAGGAAAAAATATATGACAAGTAACTTACATGTAAGTGTGAATTTAAACTAATTATTTATCTTTCCCATGGTGCTTTGCATTTGAAATCTAATCTATTAGACTAAAGCTAGTATTTCATTATGTGACATTCAAGATATCCATAAACAAGTTGCTTCTTGTCCTGTGGCATTTGCTATTGCATGACTATCTTTGATTAATCACTGTACCATTGCTATGGGGAGTGTCTCTATTGGAAGGCAATATTGATGTACAGAGATGATTGGTTATTTTTTTATCATTTTGACTTTATAGATTCTTCAATTCAAAATTTTATAGTCTTATACAACTTTTCACAACCACACTTTGTTCAATACACTGGTGAAAAGCAGTGAGCCACTTACACATAACTGCTGACAGGCTGGAGCCTGAAGTGTTTGCTATGGGAGGTGAAAGTTCCCAAGACTATAACAAAGTGTTCTAGTAAAAGTAAAAGGAATTGTTGTGACCATCATTTTCCTGAAGCTGGGAACTGGTACATTCCATCAGATTTCAGTCTTGCAACTTTTGACTTGATTTTATAGTTTTACTGAATTATAAGCTCCATTTAGAAAGTAGTTTCAAAAAATAACAGTTTGAACTTTCCAGCATCATAATTAACTACTATAAAACAAATAGCTTGGCTGGTATTTAAAAACAGGCTAACTGGTTTGCTCTCAATCCCCAGTATTGCCAGTAATCTCTATTCTACAATATTTACTGAGCATTTATCTTTTTAACAAAATCTGGTTGAGTTATAATTTTATAACCATACATTTCTCTCTTCTTTTTAGATGTACAGCTCTACATACTTTAACACACAGTCAAATGAACACTACTAAAATTAAGGCAAAGAACATTTCTATCATTCTGAAAGCTCCCTCATGTCTCTTTATAATCATAATCATTCCTTTCTCCCCAGCAGCAACCTTGGAAACCACTGATCTGGTTTTTGTCCCTTAATTTTGCCTTTTTCTGAATACCATATAAATGGAACAATCAAGAATGTAGCCATTATAATATGATTTCTTTCCTTTAGCATCTTTGTGATTCATCCATGTTGCTGTATCGCTGAGTAGAATTTCATTGTATAGATGCACCATATTCTATCTACTCACCAATTGTAGACATTTTAATTATTTTTGAGTTTTTGGAGATTATGAATTTAAATTCTATAATATAATCTGCTATAAATGTTTGTGAACAGGATTTTGTGTGGACCTATGTTTTCACTTATCTTGAATAAACATCTAGAAGTGGTATTTCTGGATCATATGGTAAGTTTATAAGAAATTGCCTACATATTTTCCAAAGTAGCTGTATCATTTTGCATTATTGCTAGCAATATATGAGAGATTCAATTGCTCTATATTCTCACCAGCTCTTGACATTGACAGGTGTTTAGTTATATCTCACATTATAGTTGTTCAATACTCATTGTGATTTTCATTTGCATTTCCCTAATGACTGATGATGTGGAGTATCATTTTATATGTTTTTCATCCATAAATCTCTAGAAAAATATCTCCTCAGATCTTTGCGTATTTTTTTGTTAGTAGTTTGTTTCCTTATTATTGTTTTGAAAGGCTTTACATGTTCTAAATGATTTCTTTATTAGATATGTGTTTTGCAAATATCTTCTCCCAGTATATAGTTGTGTTTTAATTTTCTTAATAGTGTATTTGCACAAGGAAACTTTTTTAATTTTGATGAAGTACACTATACTTTTTCTTTTATGATTTGTACTTTATCGTGTCCTATTAAAAAATATTTGCCTTACCACAGGACATATTTCCTTCTATATTTTTTCTGGATATTTGCATATAATTTCAATTCATTTTTAGTTAATGTTTGTATATGGCACAAGGTAAGCATTAATATATATTTTTTGCATACGATTTTTCATTTTTTTCCATTATTTTTTAAAAGACTACCATTTTTCATTAATTACCTTGACAATTTTACTGAAAATTATTTGATGATATTTCGTGGGGGAGTCTATTTCTCGGCTCTCTATTCATTTTATTGATCTATGGGCCTATT
Source organism: Lipotes vexillifer (assembly GCF_000442215.2). Classification (NCBI taxonomy): domain Eukaryota; kingdom Metazoa; phylum Chordata; class Mammalia; order Artiodactyla; family Lipotidae; genus Lipotes; species Lipotes vexillifer. The sequence continues at coordinate 4,061,429 of NW_006775074.1, forward strand.
CTTTCACCAACACAACAATTTCTTGATTGCTACAGCTTTATAATAAGTGTTCAAATCAGGTAATATAAATCTTGGAACTTTGTTCTTATTCCAAAATGCTTTAGCTATTCTTATTACTTTGAATCTCCACATAGCTTTTAAAAGTAGCTTTTCCATTTCTACCAAAAACCCTGCTGGAATTTGGGTTGGAATTTTGCTGAATGTATAGACCTTGATTAATAGAGTATTGAATCTGCATTTGTATACCTTTTCTTAAGTTTTTCTCTCAATAATATTTTATACTTTACTGCATACAAACTTGCATATATTTTTGAGGATGTATATACATCCCATGGTTTTGGTGCTATTTCAAATTTTACTTTGAAAAATGATCTCCAATTGCACATTGAGTGCATATAAAATATGATTGATTTTTGTATGTTGATATTGCATCCTGCATTCTGGCTAAATTCACTTTTTAGTTCTATTAACTTTCATTTTTATAGACTCTTTGGGAAAATCTACGTAGATAATGAAGTCATATAACTACTTCCACTCCAATCTATATAACATCTATTCATTTTTATTTTCTTTTTGCACTGGCTAGACATCTAATATGATGTTGAACAGAACTGTTAGAGTGCCCAACCTTTCCTTATTCCCAATTTTAAAAGGAAAGCTAGCAATTTTTAAACCATCAAATATAATACTAACAATGTAATTTTGGGGTAGACATTCTTTATTAGGATTAGGAAGTTCCCCTCTTTTCTTAGTTTGCTCTGAGTTTTCATCATGAATGGATGTTATATTTTGTCAGATCATTTTTCTGTGTAATTTAGATGGTCATGTGCTTTTTCTTCTTTAGTCTGTTGATATGGTGAGTTACACTGACTGGTTGGATATATATATACATTACCAAATGTAAAATCGATAGCTAGTGGGAAGCAGCTGCATAGCACAGGGAGATGAGTTCTGTGCTTTGTGACCACCTAGCGGGGTGGGGGATAGGGAGGGGGGGAGGGAGGGAGACGCAAAATACATTAATGGGGATTTTTGTGTCCATGTCAGTGAATGATATTGGTCTATATCTCTTTTTCTTGTAACAGGTTTGTTCTGTAGTATCTTCTGTATCAGGGTAATGGTAGTCTTGTAAGATAAGTTAGAGAGTGTTCTCTCTTATGGTATCTCCTAAGAAGTTTTGCATGTAGTTAGTGGTGTCTGGTCCTTAAGTATTCGGTAGAATTTGGCAGAAGATCCCCACTTGAGCTACTCAGTTTCTTTGTTGGAGAAAGTTCACTAAGGAGTCCTTTACTTTAGTAGATGTATAACTGCCCAAGTTATAAATGTCTTCTTAAATGAGATTTGGAATTTTGTGTCTTTTAAGGAATTTGTCCATTTCATCCCAGTTGATGAATTTATGGGCATAAAATTTTTCATAACATTTCTGTATTACACTTTAAGGTCAATAGAATCTTTAGTGATGTAATACACTGTCTCTTTCCTGATATTCATTATTTATATCTGCTCCCTTTTCTTTTCAGTGTAGCTACATTTATCAATTTGATGATTTTTTTAAAGGCTTACATGAGCTTGTCATTTCATTCAACAGCTTCTTGAACATTTCGTTCAAAAGTTTCTTGAATATTTAGGGCCTTTAATACTGAAAGTATGAACATTAGCAACTAAAAAACCTCTTTCTTTTTCTTTTCCTCTTTCTCTCTCTCTTTTATTTGTTCTTTCTTTTTTTCTTTGATGTTTTATTTTCATTCCAATGTATTAATTTCCAGGTGTTCTGGATATCCTTTTGGGTTGCCTAACTATTTTTGCATAATCATCACTATTCAGATACCGAATATAATGTTGAAAGTATGATGTACTTTGCTAAACACTTCCTGTATCCTAGATGTCCTAAGTGTTACCTCCTTTATTTCTAAAATTCTTCTTCAGTATTGACCCTGAATGCATTATTTAGTCTTTTCTCTGAAAAAGATGTTTAAGAAAGAAAATAATTAGTACCTTTCTATTCATCTCAAAAACAGTGTATCTTTAAGGTGGTTACATTAACTAATATGACTACTTATTGAAAAATTACAGACTGGCTTATTGATATATTACTAAACAATAATCGGTTTTAGTAAAACAGAAATCATATCAGAAATTCTTGCTTTTACCACAGAGAGCTCTCTGGGATAAATATAGCATGGTATATTTTTCATGAAGGACAAATGATTATTAAAAAATATTCATTATTTTTATTTTTAGCATCAAATTACAAAGCAATAGATAAGTGAAAGTGTGGATAAAAAAAGACTCCCTCTAGGATTATCCTTGTCATTCACTTCTCAGTCTCCTTGTCACCTCTTCTCTGCTTTTTCTACTTAACTTGACATACTTTCAGTTTTTGGAAGGCACCATGCTGATTCATACCTCCATATGCTTTATCCATAATTCTCACACTGCTTGGAATAATCTTTACAAATCACCACCAGCTCTATCCCCAACTACAGAGCTCTTTTTCTTCTTATAAATTTAAATTAGTTGATACCACCTTATGACCTCTTTCCCAATGCTCTCCTTGCTCTAAAGAAAATTAGAAATATCCCCTTTGTATCTCACACATTCCATAAAGGATTCTATCATACCATCTATAACCAATTGTTCCATATTTCTTTCAAGTACGAATCCCTCCAAAAACATAAGCTTTTTAAAGAAAGAGATTGTTACTTATTTGTCCTTGTGTCCACTAGATTGGCAAGTTAGTTATGCACAGTGGGTCATATATTTATTCGTTGAGTGAGGTAGTCAGTGAGTTAATGAATGAATTAATATATAAAATTATCTTGAATTCATATTGAACCCAGGTATCTGTGGGGTACAGAGATAAATTTCTTATATAATTAAACACAAATATTACTTATTTCTATGTTTTGATAGGGAGAGAAATTTTCATCTCTCATTACATATCCCAGCATCCAGGTTACATTTCATCCTCATACTCTACCATCACATCCATCTTCTCTTGGCTTCAAAATTACTTCTGGGTATAAGACCTCTGCCTTAAGTGAAGTCATGCATATTTCCTTGTTTTGTACACTGTATTCAAAGGCAGTAAATAAACAATTTAAATCTTTTCTTACTTTGCTATTTTATATTTTTGAAAGAAAGATCCTATTTATTTTATTTATCATGTAATAAACATAGATTTACTTGTTTAGAATTAAATACTTGGCCATGTCTCCCCGCAGACCCCCGACAACCCCTGCAACCTTCCCCGACTTCATAATGCCAAATTCAAAAGTATGCATTTGTAAGTAGCATAATAAATAGCTATATAACTGCTTGTGACTGATTTGATATGTGAGTAGAATTGAGGGTTTCAGAAGAGAAAGAAGGTTCTTATACTGATTTCTTATCTTTCCTATTAAAAAAAAAATAGGTGGGTCGTGTCCCTTAAATACTAGGTTTTCTAAAAAGGCTGACTGCAGAGGAACTCTATCCTTCATATTTCCTCTTGCTTTTTTTGTTACTTTTTATTCAGGATCTCCCCAATAAAAAGAGTGAGACATACCTGACTATTGACTACTGAATTGTTTTATATTATTTATGTGTGTGGTTTCAACAATTATTTTTGATTACCTGTTCTAGCATGATCACAATTTCCTGTAATATTTCTTTTCTCTCCCAAGGGAAATTAATGTCTGTTCTTAGCATTTGTCCCTTATTTTCTTTGTGAAAACTGAGAAAAGGAAGCAAGGAATTAATTTAATATTTTAGCAATATCTATTTCATTGGTCGATAATTTATTCTTATCATTTTTACTGTGTAGGCTTCTTCAGAGTGACCTCTGGTCCTTTTTATGCTTGAAACACATTTTCTATAATATTTTGACCTCCTGTGATATTTTTCATTCATTTCTCACTTTGGCTTTCCCTTGTACTCTGCTCTCACCACTGTGCCCTTTGTCTCTTTCTTGCAATTCCACATTACCAATATTTTATACTTCATATCTGAGCTGCTCATATACTTGATTACTTTTTACAAATCATTTTTCATCCATAATGGATTTTTAAAAATTTCTGTGATATTTGCTTTAGGTTGCATATAAACACAACCCTTTTGGAACACTGAACATTAATTTACTTGGGAACATGCTCCAATTTTTCTTATCTTTTTTGTTTTAATCTACACTATAAATAAATACCTCACCACTTTTTTATTTCTAATACAATACTGCAATTTACCAGTACCTATTTTCTCATTTAATTTGCTTTTAAATCTTTCATACTCTTTTGTCCAACTGTCCGAGAAATAATTGACATGCATCACTGTATATTTTCTCCTTTATTGATTTCTTTATTCCCTTATTAATTTCAAGACATTCCTTAGTATTTATTTATTTCTCGTTATTTCATATTTGTGTTTAGGCATCTTAGGACATGGCTCTATCTTGTGTTAATAAAGTTAACACAGTAAATGTCCTCCTACTTTGGATTTCTCATTTAGCTGTAACTATTCATTCATGTTCACACACAAAGGAATATGGATATGAATCATCTTTCCCAATTTAGATTTCTTGTTTCAGATATTTTACACTTCCTTGCCACTTACAATATTCCTAAAATAAAATTCTTGAACATAATTGTTTTGTATTGCTTTATAAAATATGTCCTGTGCTTTTTAACCTTTTATAAAATGTACTTTTATTCAATTAAACATTTTATTTGGAGAACATTGTAGATTATTTTTGAATTTTTCAGGTATAAATAGCTTCTGCTATAATTTCCATTCTGTCATACTTTCTGTTGGATATAGCTTATTTGTTCATTGTGTATATGTATTGAGTCCTATATGCATGTAAAATAATGTAAGGTTGGGGATACAATAGACAAATGGGCATGTTTTTTGCCCTCATGGATATCATAATCCAACAAATATTTTTAAAAATAAAGTGTCATTAAAATTTTAGATAAATGCCTCAGCTGTAAAGTAAAGGGTATACTGTGAAAGACTCCTATGGAAAAATTTGGTTTGAATTTTGAGGGAGAGGTCAGATTGGTTTCTCTGATGAAATTTACCTTTAAGCTGAGCTTGAAAGCAATAGTAAGAGTTACTTAATTGCATTAACTTGGGTTCTTCTCAAAACTGGAGACTGTGCGAGATTATTACAAGGATCAAGAGTTTTGAAGGACCAGGGAGAATCATAAAAGAATGAGAAATTGGTCTCTGCCATGAGCATTTAGGCTCAATTTTGCTAGAAACTTCTGAGAAGTGTATAAGATACCTTTTATAATATTCCATCTCAGATATCATAGGAAGACCTATTGATTCATCAGCTTCATTTACCCATTTGTCAAGGGTTTACTCAGACATTTTAAACTACCATCACTTCCTAGTTGTACTTGTGTTTATGCCAAGCAGGTTCCCACCTACCTGTTTCCCACACCACCATATTGGAAAAGCCCAGGGCAGAAAGTGAATGATGCAAGTTGAGTTGCATCACTATCATCTTGAAGGGTGTTAAATCTTCGTGCAGCTATTCCTCGAATCTAGGGCTGGAATGAGAGACGTCACCCAGAGTAGTATGAAGTGATACTCAAGAAGTCTTGGTCCACCAAGGAAACCATTAAAGTGGCAGAATTTGCAAAGTTCCAGAAACAGGAATTAATTGGACATATTCAAAGAAATTAAAGATGACCAGTGACATAGAAAAGAATGGAGGGAGATAAGGGAGGAGTCTTGGCAGAGACTAAAGTATCATGTTAAATGAGTTGTATTCTGTTATTGAAGCAATAATAAGTATTTGAAATGTGCTACACAAGGGATATTTCTCTGGATCACAACCTTATATTTTCAGTACCCGTTGTTAAATACATCATTCTCTGTATGTTTCCCAATGCAGAGTGTTTAGAATCAGAATTAGATTTACCAGATTATTATTTTTCCATGCAAAATTCTGATCCTGGACTGCAGGCCATGAAAAAAATATCTGCCCTTGGATCAGGAAGCCATTCTTGGTGTCCAGTCAGCTGTCTCTGGAGAAGTACAGGGTGGAATGGAAATTGTGTCAGGTATTTCAGCATTCATTTTACCCATCAGATATTGGAAAAATGTGTTTCAGAACATTCTTCTTCAACCTACTCTGGAAGGGAGAGAGGCACCTACAACCACCAATAAACCATCTACAGTGCCATCTACATGCTTGTAGAGAAAGAAGGGTCTTGAGTAGCCTATCACTGAAAGTGAGGAGAAGGAACAATAAGCCTATGGGATTCAGGAAATAAGTAATAAGTTCTATTGGTTGCTAATAACCTTTAGTTTAGAAACCTTGTTGAATCCAGATCATTGTAAATTTATAGGCAGCTATAAGATGTATAAGTTCTGGGGATCTAATGTGCAACATAATAACTATAAATAATACTGTGTTGTGTACTTGAAGTTTACTGAGAGTAGATTTTAAGTGTTCTCACCACAAACACACACACACAGTAGCTATATGAGGTGACAGATGTGTTATTTAACTTTGTGGTAGTCATTTCACAATATATAGGTATATCAAATCATTGCATTGTGAACTTTAGAATGTACAGTTTTTATTTGTTAATTATATCTCAGCAAAGCTAGGGAAAAAAGAACAAATACAGAGAGAGCCCATACACTATTTATCCAGTTTCACTCAGTGACAACAACCTGCAAAACTATACTATAATAGCACATCCAGGGCACTGACACTGACACAGTAAATACACAGAATATTGGCATCCCTATATCTCTCATGTTTCCATTTTACAGCCATGCCTACTTGTCATTTCAAAAATTTCATAGAAATGGGATGTAAGTTTTTTGGATTGGCTTTTATTTATTCAGTGTAATTCTCTAGAGATTCATCCAAGTTGTTACAGGTCTTAATAATTTGTTTCTTTTTCTTTTTATTACTAAGTAGTATTCCATCATACATATGCACCACAACTTATTTAACCATTCACCTCTTGCAGGATGTCTATGTGGTTTCCAGGTTTTGGCTATTATGAATGAAGCTCTGCAAATATTCATGTGCAGATTTTTGTGTGAACCTAACTTTTCACTTCTCTGTGATAAATGCCAAAGGGGTGCAATTTCGGATCATTTGGTACTCAGATGTTTAGTTTTTAAAGAAACTGCCAAAATGTTTCCAGACTGTTCCATTTCACATTCCCACCAGCAATGTATGAATGATCCAATTCCTCTGCATCCTTGCCAGCATGTGGGTGGTGACACCATTTCTTTTTTTTTTTTTTTTTTTTTTTTTT
>NW_006775074.1:4068982-4076111 GCF_000442215.2 Lipotes vexillifer
GCCATGGCCCACAGGCCCAGCCGCTCCATGGCATGTGGGATCCTCCCGGACCGGGGCACAAACCCGTGTCCCCTGCATTGGCAGGCGCAGACTCTCCCACTGCGTCACCAGGGAAGCCTGTGACACCATTTTTTGATCTAGTCATTCTCAAAGGTGTTGTAGTGATATCTCATTTAATTTATGTTTCCCTAATGGCTAATAATGTTGAATGTCTTTTTATATGCTTACTTGCCATCTGTGTAGCTTCTTTGTTTTATGCTTTCTTTTTGTTTTCTTGCAATTTTACTGAGATAAAATTAACAGCACTGTATAAGTTTGGTATACAGCATAATGTTTTCACTTACATACATCATGACATGATTATCACAATAAGTTTAGTGAACATCCATCCTCATATAGATACAAAATTAAAGAAATAGAAAAGAAATATTTTTCCTTGTAATGAGAACTCAGGACTTACTCAACATCTTTCATGTAAAACATCCAGCAGTGTTAATTATATTTGTATGTTGCACATTATATCTTTAGTTCTTATTTATCTTATACCTGGAAGTTTGTAGCACCCTTTGAATGCCTTCATTCAATTTCCCCTCCCCCACCCCACCTCTGGTAACCACGAAAAGATTTATGCCTTTTGATTGTTTTCTAATTGAATTTTTTTTAACTAATGAGTTGTGAGAGTTCTTTATGTATCTAGATACTAGTCTGTTGTCAGTTATGTAGTTTGTAAATATTTTCCCCCAGTAAGTAACTTGTCACTTCAAATGTTTAAAAGGGTCTTTCACAGAGCAAGTTTTTAATGGCTTTCCTTTTGAATCTGCACTGGTCTTAATGGATGGCTTGACCAGTAAAATGTGGTGGAAGTGAAATTTTGGGACTTAAGAAGGTAGACCATAAGAAGCCTTGAAACTTTAGGTTTCTTTTGGATGTGACAGTTACTCAGATTTGCTTTGATTTTGGTAACTCTGATGGTTTTGAGGAATAACGGTCATATAGTTGGTAGCAGGTCAATAAGTCAGGATTTAGCTGATGTTTTTCTCATCATACTGCTGTTGTGACTTATGAGGAGAAAGACCACAGAGGTAAAGTGTTATCCTCATCACATCATCTCAAGTGTACACTGCTGACTTCTATTTGTTAATATTTTGCAGAGGATTTTTGAGTCTGCATTCATAAGATTTATTGGTTTATAGCTTTCTTTTCTTGTAATGTTTTTAATGGTTTTAGTCTGTAGATTTTTCATATACAGTGTGTTTACCTGGCTTTAATATTAGGGTAAACCTTGCCTTGGAAAATGAAGTAGGAAATGTCTCCTGTGCCTATATTTTCTGGAAAAGATTAAGGAGAATTGGTATCATATCTTACTTAAATGTGTGGTGGAATTCACCAGTGAAACCACCAGTATTTTATTTTATGGAAGGTTACTAATTAGTCAATATCTTTAAAAAAATTAGACCATTTCAGATTATTTCTCCTTGGTGAGTTTTAGTAGATTTTGTCCTTCTAGGAATTGGTCCATTTCACCTAAGTTATCAAACTTGTGGGCATAAAGTGGTTCATAGCATGCCTTTATTACCCTTTTAATGTTCATGTTTTCACTAGCTATGGCTGTCAGGAACTGAGCTGGGCTCAGAAGAACTGATCTTTCAAGGGTCAGAGTGCTCAGTTAAGACAGCAAGCCAAAAAAGAAAGTAAAAGTCAAGCCTTTAGTCACTGACTGTGATAGTTTAGGCAAGAGGTTATTGTATGATATCTCTTATATGTGGAATCTTAAAAAGGGGTACATATGAACTTATCTACAAAACAGTAATAGAGTTACAGATATAGAAAACAATTTTATGGATACCAGGGGTAAAGGGGGGAGGGATAAATTGGAAGATTGGGATTGACATATATACACTACTATATATAAAATAGATAACTAATAAGGACCAACTGTATACAACAGGGAACTCTACTCAATACTCTGTAATGGCCTATAGGAGAAAGTAATCTTAAAAAGAGTGGATATATATGTATGTATAACTGATTCACTTTGCTGGACACCTGAAACTAACTCAAAATTGTAAACAAACTCTACTTCAATATATATATATTTTTAAAGAGGTCAAACCCAAGAAAGCACCAACTCTTCCCCATTCCACCTTCCAATTTTTCCCTTGGAATGGTGCTAGTTAAGGATCAGGTGGATCAATGCACATGTGGGAATTGCCTCGATGTCAATGAAGCACATAAAAAAGTTTCCTGTAGTTTTATGGGCCAAGGGAACTGGGAGAGAGGGGCAGGGGGGAGGCTTAGGATGAAAAAAAGTACTGAATACTGAGTCAGAGTGAAGAAGGAAGAATGTCTTCAAGTCTAGTTCCCCATAATGGCAGCCGGGTGGGGGAGTGCATTTCAGTAGACACACCTGAGAAAGTCTTCACCTGAAGGCCTTTGAAAATGTGGCCTCTGAATTGAAGCACTTCAGCTGGGACACAAATACACATTAGAGCATGACAGCCAGGGAAGTCTGAGTCCTTGACTACAATTCCTTTCTGAGACTGCAATTCCCTTCTGAGACTGCAATGCACTGGCAGTACACCATGTCTGTGTGGTAAGGGCACCTATCCACCATGAGACCTGTCAGCTAAGCCTTTTCATAAGTGCCTATGGTTGGGCCTAAAAGATTACACAGAGATTTTTGGTCATGGTTTTGAGGCCTTGATTACCCCCATTTTTCATGTATGATATTGGTAATTTGTAATATCTCTCTTTTTTCTTGGTTAGATTGACTAGAGTTTTATCAATTTATTATTTTTTTCAAAGAACTAGTTTTATGTTTTGTTTTGGCCCATAGAATTCCTACTTTTCAATTCCATTGATTTTTTCCTGAATTTTTATTATTGCTTTTCCTCTTCTTACTTTGGATTTAATTTGCTCTTCTAGTTTTCTAATATTAAAACTTAAATTATTGACTTTTAGATCTTTCCCCTTTTCTATTACATGCATTAAATAATAGAAAATGGCCCTCTAAGCTCTTATTTCACTATATCTCACAAACATTAAAAATTATATATTCATTTTCATTTAATTTCAAATTATTTATATTTTTTCTTGAAACTTTTATATTGGCCAATGTGTTACTTACCAGTGTATTATTTAATCTCTAATATTTTGGGATTCCCACCTAGCTTTCTGTAACTGACTTCTTGTTGAAAGGTGGATATGCTATATTAGATAATAGGAACTGAGGTAAAAAAGACCTTTATTATAAATATCTTTTAATCCAGTAAGGGGTTGGTTTATGTTTAATGTTTGCCATGGCTAGTGTCCAGAGGCTTACAATTCCTCTAGTGTTCTGTTTTGTTCTCTCTTGTTGCCTTTGGGCTTCTCTAAGAAATCCTCCTCAGATAGAGTCTGTCTTTCAGATATTTCAGTTGTAATATACTGATATACTGGAGTCCTATTGGTGTGTTGGTAAGTTGTAGGGGAGGAAAAGCATTCTGTAATTTAATGATTAAATCTTAGTCATTTAATGAACCCATATCCTGATCTGTGAAATCCACAGGTGTTTTGTTTGTTTTTTTAGCTCACCATCTTCCCCTTAGTTGCAGCAGGAAAGATAGAGGAGAATCAGTAGAGGATTCTATTGATTGAGATAGAGGATATTTTCCATATCCTGTGGCACTCAGTGAGTATCCCAGCTTCCTCGACCCTCAATCCCCATTGCCCACTATTCTTAACTGAAGATGTTTGGGTGGAACCAGAAGTCCCTGTGCTCTTTTTTTTACGAAACATATAATGTGATTTTCCTTTCCAATCTTATATAGCCTGCAAGAGGTGAGGAGAGTGAGCACCTAGCCTTCTTCAGAATTATTGTATTTTCTGTGTATTTTCACAGCAGCTAAGAAGGAATTCATCTTAATTTTAGGTATTTTTCTCTTTTTAACATTTTCTAAATTTATAAAGTTTATGTAATATTTAAAAACACCTGTTAGCCAATTACACCCTCCCCCAAATTCTACCATTTATATACATAAAGAGAATCATTCTATATGCATTTGTGTTCACAGACATAATCAAGATAATGGAGGCAGGGGCAGAATTTATTTGCAGCCTACTACAGACTGGCATAGGCTAACTTTTGTATTTATAGTTATTAATTTAACTCTTACAACAGCCCTATAAGGTAGTCATTATTCCTAGAGTACACATGATAGATCAAAGGTTTGGAATGAAAATCACATCTCTAAATTCATGCAGCAAATAACTTTTAGAGTAAATGCTATACCAAGCTTATTTATCCTGGACCTAATAAAAATGTGAAACATATAGGGTTAATTTTTGCTTTATAATTTTGTCAAGAAATTGGCATATACCTGATCATTGATTATAGATGAGTCACCAGGGGAAAAGTGTTTGCTCTTCCTTTCTTAACCTTTTTGTACTCAATGTGCTTTTTACCACATTGTACATCGTATACATGTTACATCCTAATCAGCTCCTAAAATGTTTCCTGACCCCAATATTTATTCTCTTATTTGAAATGCATTAAGACAGAGTATAGACACAAGACTCTTAGCACAAAACTCTTGTGCTAAGACCGTAAATTCAGCTTTCTAAGAGCTCAACAAGTCAGCACCAAATATTCATGTAATTCTCCACAAGTATATTCATCCCCAGGAATACTGCATTCTGTACTTTGTGCAAAATCATCTGTTTCTTCTTGTGTTAGCTGCTAATCCCACAGCCTAGAAAACCATAATCCTACCTTCTCTAAATCCTGTCTTGGAAGAGAAACCTTGTCTAGAGAAAAAGAAGAAACTTAATACAGCTTAAGGTGAACCAGTAATCCTTAACTTTGTCTACATAAAATCTGCCCCAGCTGTAAGGCAGTGACAGGGTTCTAATGCAAAACACGTGTGTGCTTTATCATGACAAATCCAACATCCTGAGAAAACTAAGCATTTTTATTTTTTTTGTAATTTAGATGGTGATTTTTAAGATTCTTGAACAAAAAAAGAGTTGAAATAGCAATTAAATAGGGTTGATAAAACCTTTTTTATAGAAATATCATGTTACCAAAATACCTTGGAATCAGTTATATTCATCTGTTTATTCTATAGGAGATTTCACTCAGTAAGAAATGACCTTATCATCCCAGTAGGAAGTAATCTCCTTATCTCAAATTAAGAACTTAATTAGCAATCTTACCTTTAGGAGTGTGAAACCTTTATATTCATTCTTTTCTAGTGTATTTTGGAGAATCAAGGGTTCCTGAGTTGTCAGATATACAGGAAAGGTCAGGAGCTCTCCATGATTTTCTTCATGGGGAATCCTGACTTTACATAATCAGTCAACCTGAAGGTTAAACTTAAGATTTCACAGCTTTTGTGAAGTTCTTTGGAATAAAAATAGTTTGATCACAATTATACTAATCTTGTACTTTTCTAAGTATTAAAACCAAAAGCAAAAATACCTAGACCAATCTAAATTTGCTTTCCAAATGGTTAGCTCACTTTTTTCTGAGAAATTAATTCTCTAAGATGCTATGCAACAGCTCAGTGAAAAATTTATCAGATAAAGATTTATTTTCAGTACTTGAGATATTGAGTAAAAGTCAGTTGATGTGGTTAAACTTTCTGTTTCTTTATTTCGTTATTTGTTTGTAGGCTTTAGTTTCTAATTGTTGGGAAATGCAATTTTTAATATGTTTATAACTTATTGGCTCTTTCTCTTCCATATACACATTTGCTTTCCTAACTAAATATCAAAGTATTTTTGGATATTTGTGAAATAATTTCTTCAAGGTAGAGGGCACTAAAAGTGGGGAGGATAATTGCAGTCCATTTTTCCAATAGCTCAGTGTTTCAGTAACCTGTTTAAAAGTAACCAATGCCAAAGCTTAATAAAAATTTTTTGATAGTGCTTGATAATACTAAAAAAATATGCTAGACTGTCCTTCAATTAGCTAACATACTTCTGTGTTTTAGAGATATCCATATATACCTGCTACTAGTAAAAATGTATGATATTAAAAGAATGCAATTCATAGTTTAAAATAAATTTGACTGTTAAAGTTATTCAGATATGGTGAGGACAAAATAAATAAAATTTTAATTTGCAAGTCTTAATGCAGTTAGTGTTGTAGATTGGTGAGGAGGTAATTTTTAATCAGGGAGAACTGAAAAAAGACAAATATAAAGCTTCTTATTTCTTAAAGAACAATATTCCTCTGGTACTTTGGCAAAGCTAGAATAATATTGCATGTTGTCAGATAAGTGTGCATATATCTATGTTTTCATATATATATATATATATATATATATGTATTCTTTAGTTAACTAGGGTAAGAGTTAATTTTTAGATAACCAAATCATTACAAAGCAATACTATAGTAATCATAAGAAGATATATAAAGGAATTATTCTATTTTGTGTCCATTATTTAGAGGTATATTCTATTGGTCTTCAGATCATATATTCTCAATATAAATTAACTTAAAATTTAGCTAATATGGAAGTTAAATGAAAGCTTGGAAGAAGAGATTGGGTTGTGACTTCATGCCAAAATGAAAAGGCATTGACACCTTGTTATTCATAATTGCCGTTATTAAATACACGTAACATTTGACATGTGTATATTTAACTCATAATAAAAGAATTTATAGATAAGGAAATGAAGGTGAAAAGAAGATAAGAGGTGATAGAGGATTATTTTGAACAAGATCTACATGCTGCCAAGGCCAACACTGCCATCCACATCCTGCTGTGTCTTACAGGACATTATATATATATATATGAAAACTAAAAATGATCCATATATAAACCTGATTTTTTTTTTAATTTGAGGGCCAGAAAGATTGGATCTCTGCCTTTATAACTTTGCTCTGACTGTTCTCACATAAAATAATACTTGTGAAAAATATGGGAATCTCTTCCCTCTTATAATTTCAGAATTTAAAAAATTGAGTTTGAGTCCTTTTTTCCAAGAATAAATTGTATATCTAGTGTTACTATAATCATTCACTGGAAAAAACATCATAATTCTAAAATCTCCTGGTTTTCTGATTTGCAAATTTTGAAATATTTAAATGATTGTAAAAATTACCCATAGAAACTTGTAGCAAAATATTTCCCTACATTTCTCG